>NW_023270852.1:12668425-12702651 GCF_011800145.1 Mirounga leonina
GTCCAAGGAGCCCGTCTGGGTGTGAGTGTGTGTGTGTGTGTGTGTGTGTGTCCAAGGAGCCCAAGGAGCCCGTCTGGGTGTGTGTGTGTGTCCAAGGAGCCCGTCTGGGGTGTGTGTGTGTGTGTGCCCAAGGAGCCCATCGGGTGTGTGAGTATGAGTGTGTGTGTGTGTGTGTGTGTGTCCCCGACGCTGGCCAGGTCTCACCTGTACTGCCTTGCCCGGTCCATGTACTCATGCTGCTCCATGCCCTGGGAGTCCGCGGCAGACACATCAATGATGTTGCTTTGGGGAGAAGAGGCAGAGGGAACATGACAGGTGCTTCAAGAGGGACACACAGGATTCACCGCCAAGTGCCAACTCTAGGGCTATCTGACACCAGTGTCCCTGCCTGCCCACTGGAGCAGGGCTGGGCCCAGAGGCACCTCTAGCCACTGACCTTGTCCCATCCCCCATGTCCTGGGCCCAGTCCCTCTATCCCTCCTTTAACATCGATGGAGAAGCTCTGCCCAGGCTTGGTCCTTTGGTGCTCACCTGGCTGTCTTAGCAAGGATGGAGGAGAGCAGGGCCTGCTCATCTGTGCGAGTGGGAGGCAGGCTGTGGTAGTTGGGCTCAGCTCCATTGAGGGCTTTGGTAGGAGGGCTGCTAGGGTCCAGCAGCAGCTTCCGTTCCTCTCGGTCCTAGGATAGGCCATAGGGGAGAAGTCAGCCCTGGAGCCTTTAGCTGCCTTTCCTGGGCTCTTCTCTCAGCCCAGCTCTGACCTTTAAGCACCAAAAAATATCCTAAGTGCCTAAGTGTGTGGAATGTCAGCTAAGGCTCAGTCCTGCCTGCCCCTGGGAGCTCAGCTGAGTTGGTGGTCTGGGATGAATCAAAGTGCAACCAAGCAGTCCTAGAGGCCCTGAAAGGATGGACAGAGGCACAAAGCATGTATTCAGTAACAGCTCTAGAGCTTCAGAAAACAGTCTAGCACCTGATGCAGGTCAAGAGCCTAAGAATGGCACTCCTGATCCCCCAAACAATTCTATTCCTTGTATAATGTCAGGGCAGGAGTCCCAGCCTCTGGGTCACACAGCCCCAGTATGCCCCCTTCTTGAAGGCAGGTCCCTTCTACTCTCAAGTGTTCACTCTCCTCTGATGCTCTCTTTGTATACAACTCCCAGAACCAAACTTAATGTACCTGGTGAAACCTGACCTGACATGGAGCTGCTCCCTCCCTTGCCATGCCACCACACCTCTAGTAGTGTGATTGTGCTAATTTTCAGTAGTCCCATTACTGCTAGCCAACGCTGATAATCACAACTCCCAGAACTAACCTGGGGCCAGACCAAGTCTCCCTGGTCCCTCACAATTCTGTGTGGTTTTCTCCTCGTTCTAATCTACTGCAGTCTCTCTGGATACGACCCTGCCTTGAGCCCATCCGCTGCAAATCCCTCCTGGCTTTGTGTCAGCTACAAATTGGATAAGCAGACCTGCTGGGTATCTATCCAAGCCATAAAGAGCAAGGGTGCCCAGGACAAAGCCAAGGACAAGGGGCCCATCCTGCCTAATGCTGACTGACAAACCCTCAGTGCCAGACCACCAGTGCTCCACTCCAGGCCACTTTCAGTTCCTACCACAGACCTTCCCACTGCGGGCTCCCAGCTCCCCTAGCCACAACTCCACAACGCTCCTTACAGAGGGCCACTTCCTCCTGCCCGCCTGCCCCACCCTAGGCAGGCCCTTTTCACAATACTCTTCCTTCTCGAGCCTAGGTTGCCCAAGTGTCCCCAGTTCTCAAAAGCATGAGACAGAAGCTGTGGGATTCTACCCTATCACTTCTTAACTCCTCGACACAACCCCTCCTCCTTAAAACACAGGCTAAGTATTAAAGGGCTAAAAAGACAAAATACTTGCCAAAGATCAAACTATCTCAAAGGAAAGCTGGCTTCAAAATGAACCCTGAGTTTGCTTCCTGTGTGTCATTCTTCTCCCCAACCCTACTTGAGACAGATCTTCCTGCAGGACCGGGCAGTTTTCCCCCCATCAAGGGTTCTTCAAGAACGTTGTTTTCCTGAGACCTAGACTCCCAGAAGAGGCCAGGCTACCCCCATCAGAGTGGACAAATAACATCACCCCACCCCCAAAAGGCCAAGTGCAGCATGGAGGAGGTTTTTCACACCAAGGTCTGTCCCTGAGTCAGTGTCAACCCCGGAGTCAGGATTTCATTGTCTACCCTAGTACAGACAAATATATGTGGCCTGCCCATGATTACCCACCTGGTCTATGGGCACAGCTAAAAGAGACAGCTTGGCCCAACGGATAAAGCACATGGCTTGGTATCAAGACACCATGGCTATGGCACTGCTCAGCTCTGTATCCTTGGCTAAATCACTTAGTCTCTCTAAACTTTTTCTTGCCTTTATTTTATTTTTTTTAAGATTTTATTTATTTGAGAGAGAGAGACACAGAGAGAGGGAAAACAAGCCGGGGGAGTGGGAGGGAGAAGCAGGCTTCCTGAGGAGCAGGGAGCCCGACGCGGTGCTCAATCCCAGGCCCCTGGGATCATGACCTGAGCCAAAGGCAGATGCTTAACGACTGAGCCACCCAGGCCCCCCCTTTTTCTTGCCTTTAAATACATAACCTGTACCTATATGACAAACGCTTGGCAAAAATCAAATGAAAGAACTATAAAGGCCTTTGAAAAATGCATCATACTTTTTTTATTAAAATAAAGGAACAGAAATGAGAATGGGAGAGTGGCCTGTCCCAAGAGCTAGCTGAGAGAGGGACTCTGATAGTGAAGGGTATGGCATAGACTTTTGCCACACGAAGCCTTAAATCACCCAGCACTGATCGAGCACCGTTCTGGGGGTTAAATACAGAAGTGAGAGCCTGTCAAGAAGGTGAAATTCAGGAGAGCAGGAAGCCAGTTCTCCCAACTAGAAGCTGGTATCCTTTCTTAGAAGACACTAACCCTTCTTGATTCATTCCTTGCAAGAGTCTGTATTACTCTTTAGGAGACAATCTCCCACTATGCCACAGTTTTCCCAGTAGGCAGACATACCGTCTCCTCTAGGAGGCTGCAATGAAGTGAGGGGAGTGGACATGAGGTATGCCTAACATAAGGCATAGGAAATAAAAGTATGTGTTCATTGAGTGGGAAATTAATGAGGCCCAGGAGCCACTCATGCCTCTCATACAAATGACATTTTCCTAACCTTAAATCCTTAACCTAAAATAGGTTCATGTGAGTCACTGGGGAAAGACCTACTTCCCAAATACCAGTAACAAAATCCATTTCTGTTACCATCTTCCCCACCAGACTGTGAGCTACTTGCTGAAATCTTTCTATCGTGTCCATGTCTAGAATGTGTTGAAATGTAGAATCCAGGCTTAGAGACAATAAAAAAGGTGAGTGGCCAAGAGCTTGAGACTTCATCCTCAGGAAGGTCTCCCCACTCCTAAAAGATCAAGCAGGCAGGGCAGGGTTTAAGGTGTGGGGAGAAGTGAGAATGCACCAAGAGGAAGAGGGAGAATTTAAAACTGCACAGGTTTCTCAGCCTGATCCCCTGTGCAAAGGGATCAGATCTACAAATTCCCAGGACAGGCACCCTCTCTAGCTGAAGGAATCTTCAGGCCCCAAGCAAAAACTGCACTGAGGCAGGCCAAACAGAGCTCCCCATCCCGTCTCTCTAATCCACTCCAGCCAGGGCGGAAACCCACTTTGTAGCTTCCCAAACAACTTCCCACATGTCTCGATGTCCTCATTGTCTCTATTAAATTCTTCACTGGTCAACTCAAATGCCACCTACTTCCAGAGGCCTTCTCTGACCCCAAACCAGCAGTGACCTTCCTTCTCCAACCCCAGGGGCTGAAAGCATACACAAATTCCTGATTCATGTCAGGACAAACGAACTCTGAGCCTCAGCTTACCCGTCTCTAGAATGGATTCACAAAGCCCGCTCACACAAGCACAGAAAAAGCACAGGAAGCTGGGAAGACAGTTTCCCAGAGACCTAGGCTGAGGATCCCGAAGGCTATAAAGGTTTAAGGGTGGGATAAGATGAAAGGGGTGGGAGCAAGCGGGACAGGCAGCTGCCTGCACACCCCAATGCGGAGACTGTAGAGAAAGCTGGGGCTTTAACAGGGGTAGGAGCCTGGCCGGACGTCCCCTCTGTAATCTGTCCCCTCCCGGCCTCCGTACTATATGCACCCCGCAGTCCCGCTCCCGCTCTTCTGCAGGTTTTCTTCTGGGCCCCACGCCTCAGCCTCTCAACCCTCATTCCCGAGCCTCGCCCGCCGCGGCCGCACCTGGTCCGAGTCCTCGTTCTCGCTGCTGTAGCAGCACCCCATGGCCGGGGTCGGGCCGGGCACTCAGGCGGCGCCGAGGAGGGACGGCGTCCGTCGGGAGCCCTTCCGGTCACATGACCCGTGGCTGCTTCCAGCAAGCAGCCACCCGCCTCCCGGCCTATCCCTTCCCAGAGCCGCGCAGCTGCCGCCGCAACCCCAGCTTCCGGCCCCGCCTCTACCGCGTGATCATCGCCAACCAATGGGAAGGCTCACCTCGCTTGACAAAACGCGAGACACGTGATGCGATGAAAAGGCGGGGCAGATCACATGACTTAAGTCGCTGCCCGGTCTTGGAATTTGAGTCTTCTTTCACCGGGTCTAGAGGTCTTCGTACTTTGTGGTCGCGTGGTGCCAGGCCACCTTTCTGGGCCAGTGAGTGAACTTATCCCAAATGCCATCATGATTTGCTCTCCTAAATGCCATGCGAGGGGCGAGTGGGATTGAGGCCCTACCCTCCTAGAGCACACAAGTCTCTGTGTACAAGCGTTGGACCCAGATGCCCAGCCCCCAGTCGGAGGACACATAGTGTGGCGCCCAACGGAGTTCTCAGCCTGGACTGGGGATCGGAGACTTACTGGAAGAAAAGCCCTTATTCATACACAAACCAAAGCGGAGCAGAGCTTAATCCTGGAAGAGATAGAAACCCCCTCACATGCTTTGCCCTCAGGCATTTCTCTTCAATCTTGCTGGCCTTTTTACAGCAACCATAGTAATCTAACACACAATGCTCTTTTCTTAGAACCACCCCATATCTTCCCTTGGACGCTGAACACAGGTCCAGGTCTGTCATTCAAGATCTTGCAGAGCCTCTCACCTGCCTCCCAGTCCAGCATTTGGGTCGTGGGGGCTGGTAGTGATGGTGGTGGCGGTGCAGGGATTGGACTGATGCCTCACCAGCCCTAAGAAAATATTTGCAGTTTCCCGACTGACCTCCTGGACTTTCCTCATGTGGCCTGGCACACCGTCTCCCCACCAGGTCTGCCTTCTGCCTTCAAGCCTCACTACAAACAGTATTCTCCTGATTGCCATCTTAGATCCCATTGTTTGGGCATGTCCAGCTCCCTGTGCTTAATCCCTATCCCGTGTTGATTCCTTCATTTATCGAATCAAAAATTACTGAGTGTCTGATGTGCCATACACTGTTCTGTCTAGATACATAGCAGTTCACAAAACAGCCCAAAGTCCCTGTATCCATGGAGCACTGCATTATGTTTTATTCTCCGTTTCTGGATCAGTCTCTTCCTCCAAACTTGGAGTTCCTGGAGGAAGGGGACAAGATCTGATTCCCCCCTGCGACCCACACCCTGGCATTTACTTAGACAAAATGTCAGTTGAATTCTGAATTGAATAAATTACAGCCTCCCATCACCTTGGCTCACACCATGTCCCATGTCCTGATACAAGGAGTTAGAGGAGAGGTCACCAAACCCAGTAGCTCTTATTACCCCTCAGATCAAGACCCTGGAGTTCTGTACATTTTTTCAGTGCTCGAGAAGGGTAAGAGTTAGCCCCACCTTGTTGCTGCAGCTAGTAACTTGAACTGCAGGTCTCAGGTGACAGCAGCAGCTTCTGCATCAATAATTGAGAGCAGGTCCAGCCTGCCTCAGGGTTCTCTGGCCCCAAGGACTCCCCCTCTGATCTTCCCCAAGCAGGAGCCTCCAGCCCAGGTAAGCAGGGCTCTTGAGTGTGGGTTCCCAAGCACACCAGTTCAAACTCACTATCACTCACCTACTCACATCCATTTATATACTCTTACTTTCAATTTTAGTCCCCATCACCAGGGGCCTCACGAGGGGCAGATCTGGAGGAAAGGGAGGATGGTCCAGGGCACTTGAGAGGAGAAGGCACTTGTCCCCCATAGGGGGCCTGGAAGAAGAGGCCCGAGTGGGGGGACTGTGTGCTGTGTCTGTACATGCTTGTAAAAGGAATTCTGAGAGAGAACAGAAAAGGCAAATGCAGGGGAGGGGAGACAGGTTCTGGAGAGGAGATAGAGAATCAAGGATTCCTCCCACACTCAGGGAAGACCAGATGGAGGGATGGGAAGAAATCTCATCCTAACACCCTATGGAGTGTTTTGATTGCCTTTTACTGAGGCAGCACACAGGGCCTGAAGGGGTTTCTGACTACAAAGCTGTGCTCTTTTGCTCCACATTAATGGGTCAGAGAAGAGAAGGCAGAGGGTAGGGAGGGTGGAGGATATCTCAGAGGAGGTCTGCAGAAAGCAGTCCAGAAGGGGTGACTACAGAGATGAGGAGAAACAGGTGGAAGAAGCAAGGTGAAGATAGGATCAAGGGGCAGAAGTGGGAAGAGGTGGTTTGGGGGTGGGTGCAGAACACAGACTAGCATGAAGTCCTTGAAAGTACATGGGCTTGAAATCAGACCAATTCAGATTCAAATCCCAGTTCTGCTGTGTGACTCTGGACAAAAGACAGCTTTTCTGAGCTATGGTTTGTAAAATATAGGGATAATACAAATGACAAGCAATGGTGGGTGTGGGTTTCCCTCCCTGCCTCCCTTCACCCCAGAGCCCTGGTAGGGACCATGTCCCCCGCCATCGCACTGGCCTTCCTGCCCCTGGTGGTGACACTGCTGGTGCGATACCGGCACTACTTCCGACTGCTGGTGCGTATGGTCTTGCTGCGGAGCCTCCGAGACTGCCTTTCAGGGCTGCGGACTGAGGAGCGGGCCTTCAGCTATGTGCTCACCCACGCCCTGCCTGGGGACCCCAGTCACATCATCACCACCCTGGACCACTGGAGCAGCCACTGCGAGTACCTGGGCCACATGGGGCCTGTCAAAGGTCAGTGTTCCTTAGCCTTCTGCTCCAGGAAGCACCCCTAAGATGGTAAGGGAGGTCTGGGATCTGCCGCTGCCTACTGGGTGCATTGGGCAGGTTCCTGATCCTATCTGGGTCTTTCTCTCCTCTGCAAATGAGGGGGCTAGGCAAAGTTACTCATCTAGCAAACACTTATTGCCACCCTTCTGTGCTAGGCCTATACTAGGTGCTGGGTGGGAAAAGGAGACAGAGGCCACACAGATGAATCAGCCACAAATGCTGGCATCAAAGGGGACATAATACAAAAGGGACAACCATCTCAGCACATCACCCATAACTTTCTAATTACCTGTGCTAAGTATTTCTCCCCCACACCGTGGAGGCTCCCACATCCCATTCAGGGTAACTGCCTGGCTTTGTCTGAGTCCCGGCTCCTGGCACAAGTGCTTTTAGAGTCTGAAGAAATTTTTTAAATTCCAAGGTTAGAAAGATATTCAATGAATAAAACAAGGGGGAATGAAACTGGAAGTTCTAGCAAAGGTCTCTCAGAAGCCTGGTGGTTGTTTCTGCTTGAGCCCTCCTGGAGAAAGCAACACTTAACACAGAGAAGAATTGCTTCCAGCTTGGCCAAGCAGATAGACAGGGGTGGGGAGGGGCAAAGCCAGTCACATATGCTAATGCAGCATGATGGAATGAGCCAGCATCGACTTGGTTGACTCTGGGCACAGTGCTTGGGAGGGCTGTGATACAGGCTACAGATGGGAAGAACTGGAAAGTTTGGATAGGATCGGGTCCAAGAAGGTCCCGAATGTCAGGCTGAGGATCTCAAGTTCAATCTCAAAGGCCTTGAGGATCATAGGAACCAAGGAACAACAGGGTCAGATTTGTTTGTTGGAAAGATGCTAATGGCTGGTATGAAGAGGAGCATGAAGGAGGCAAGCCTGGAGGGGCAGGGGACCAGTGGGGGCAGCTGGAATTGTAGTCTGAGAAGACCCCAGCTGGTTGGGGGTTGCAGTGAGGCAGGTGGGCATTTGAGATCCCTTTCTATCAGGGGCCCTGCATCTGTCTCCCATGTCTGCTGCAACAGCCGTCTTCCCCCCAGGTCAGATCCTGATGCGGCTGGTGGAGGAGAAGGCCCCTGCTTCCGTGCTAGAGCTGGGCACCCACTGCGGGTACTCCACATTGCTTATTGCCCATGCCCTGCCCCCCGGGGGCCGCCTTCTCACCGTGGAGTGGGACCCACGCATGGCAGCAGTGGCTGAAAAACTCATCCGCCTGGCTGGCTTTGACGAGCGCACGGTCAGCCCCCACCTCCCCAACCCTTGTCTCTTCCCTTCCACCCCCAGCCTTGCCCTAGCCAGGCCTCCCCAGTGATGGAATCCCACCTAGGAGAAGACAGCAGCTCCTCATAGGGGACTGTGGCCCTCAGTGATGTATGAACTCCTGCCTTTCTGTTCCAAGTCATTTGCTCATATTTGCTGCTGGATGACAAAGGAGCAGTTAAGAGGAAGGTCTCTGGAGCCCAGCAAATCTGGGTCCAAACCTTGTCTATGTCTTGTGAGCTTTATGACCTTGGGCAAAGCACTTATTCTCTGAATCTCAGCTTCATCACTGGCAGAATGGAAATCTGCCTCTTGGGTTTTTCTGAGGACAGAGGAAATGTGAGAACACTCATGGGGACCTAGGCCGGGACCTGGCATAAAGTAAGCCAGATCCTGCGGGAGTCTAGTGTGGGAGACAGTCCCTCCCACCCTCACCTCCAGCTCCTTCCACTCCCACAGGTGGAGCTCATCGTGAGTAGCTCAGAGGAGGTGATCCCACGCCTACGAACCCAGTACCAGCTGAGTCGGGCAGACATGGTGCTCCTGGCACACCGGCCCCGATGTTACCTGCGAGACCTGCAGCTGCTGGAGGCCCACGCCCTGCTGCCAGCTGGTGCCACTGTGTTGGCTGACCATGTGCTCTTCCCTGGTGCACCTCGCTTCCTGCAGTATGCCAAGAACTGTGGCCGCTACCGCTGCCGCCTCCACCACACTGGCCTCCCAGACTTCCCTGCCATCAAGGACGGCATAGCCCAGCTCACCTATGCAGGGCCTGGCTGAGGTCCAGGCCCAGGGGTACTTACTGCTACCCCTCCACCCCCACCCAAACAAGGACCTCAGAACATCCCCTCCCCCACTGCTTGTGGCCTGACACATGCTGAGCTCTGGGGGGCAGTGTGGGGGGGGGAAGGCTGTCCTCCCACCTTTGCCCTACTCCTGTTCCACACTGATTCAGGCATCAAGTTCTGTCAGATTGCTTGGTCCCACTGGCCCCTCTCCTTCCAGAGAGAGTCATGGATTAACAGGCAAGAGTCCTGAGCTCCCAACCCAACTCTATCACTGATTTTCTGGGTGACTCCAAAGGAGTCCCTGTGCTGCTCTGAGATTTAATCTGCTTTCTTAACACCAAGGAAGCTGGCTGGAAGAGCTCCAGGGGAGTCCCAGCTCCGGGCCACAGAAAGCCTGCCCTCCCCAGCCCATGCAGTTCCAGGTGGGATCAGAGGAAACAAGAGAGGCTCTGAAGGAATATATGAATATAAGCTGGGCCAGAGATGGAGCCTGGGCCCAGAGCCAGGGACACTCTGGCCTTCCTTAGCCCTGGACCGCATGGTCAGGTAGGCTTACCCTAAGTCCCCTGTGTGCCCTCTCCCTAAAGCTCAAGAGAAGATGCTGGATTCCTCTGGGCCCCACCAACAAATAGGGAATAGACACGGGGGGGAAAAAATCAGTCCTGTGTCTTTATTAAAGGGAGTTAGAGACTATACCTGGCAACCAAAGGGTGAAGTACTAGGCAGAAAGGTGGGTTGGGCTCAGGCCCTGGGGACTCAAGGGCAAACTGATGGCCTGGGAGGGGCCAAGGAGACCAGTTCCTGGCAGCAGCTGAAGAAATACCCAAAGGTGAGCTTTCAGGCACTGGGGCAAACAGCTGGTTCTGCAGGGGATGCAGGGTAAGTTCAGCTGGCCTGGAATTTCCCTGAGGCCACCCTGCCTTGTCTACCTAGATCATCCACTGGTCCTGATCCTGTTCGTTGCCTTCCATGTCCACCTGGAGAGAAGGCTGGGTGTGGGTGGGAAGGGGCCTCAGCCACCCAGCCAGCCCCAGTCCCCGATCCTGCCCGTCTGGAACCAGAGTCTCTGTAACCCTTGGCCACCAGTTAGGTCAGGGGTAGGGGCCCTCCCCCACACCCCTGCCTACCTCATTGACCTCTCCATCATCAGGTGACTCATTGTAGTCATTCATCTCATCCATGTCCTGCATGTCCTCATCATCCTCTGAGTCCTCTTCACTATCTTCATCGTCATCTTCATCCTCCTCTTCCTCATCATCATAGTGCTGGTGAGGCAGAGAAGAGCCTATAGGCTCTATAGGGCTGCCTGGACCAGTTCAAGGGCTGGTCCACTTGGAGCCAGTCTCTGGGAACAATGAATGACCCTCCATTCCCCAACCTTGCCCCACCCCTTTGAGTCTAGGAAGCTGATGCATGTTCTGTAGGACTTTAGTGCTGGGTCCAATGGCCACCCACTCTACATCCCCTTTACAGCCTCCACCCAGAGCTGAAGACCACAACTGCTCTGGGATCAGAGGCAGGACTTTCAGAAGTAGAGCAGAGCCTTGGTCCGCCTGGGCCCCACACAAGCCCTACCTGCTGGAACCACTCACCTCTGAGGCCGGCTTGCCAATAGGTACCAGGTTGTTGTCTTTCTCTGCGATGCTCTGGAGCTATGGCCAAAGTGGGAGGAGAGCATGGTCAGGGCACAAGCAGGACAGGTCAGGGACATGGGACCGGCCCATTCTGCCCCTAAGATGACCCCTTAAATGTGGAGAAGCTTCCTTCCAGTTTCCCGAAAGAGACAATCCCTTTATCTCTTGTCATCTGCCACTTACTTATAAACTTGATCCAACTACATAAACTCTCTGGGCCATGGTTTCCTTATAAGATTATTGTGAGGGTGAAGTGAGAGACTATCAATCTAGAATATCACATCTACTAGGTCCTCAATAAAGTCAAAACTATTTCCTATGCTTTAGGGAAAGGAGCCTAGGCTCCAGTCTGGCCCAGAAGTCCCATGGGCCCACAGTAAATCAGGGTCATACAAAGATGTGAACCTAGGCCTCCTGCCCCCCAGGTTGATTGTTCCCAACCCAGAGCAAAAAGCTCCTCCCTGACTGAGGCTCCACCACTATGCCAGGTCCTTACTCACCCAGGCCTGATGCTGTTGTTCTTGCTGCTGCAGCTCTGTCTCCTCCACACAGGGTCGATCCAGATTAAACCACAGTGTCTCAGTCACACGGGGGAAGAGTGAGGGAAACAAAGTGGACATGGCTCCTAGACTGAGGTAAAGGGCCAGGTGAATCCCGCTGTCAGACGTCTTTGGTTTGGGGTTTTATTTGGTTACAGTTTAATTTAGGGATGATGTGGAGTAGAAGGTAGCAGGGAAATCGCTCTTCTCTGTGGGAATCAGACAGACCTGGGTTTGAGTCCTGGCTCCACCACTTACTAGCTGTTTGACCTCGGCCAAGTCACTTAACCTCTCTGAGCCTCAGTTTCCTCATCTGTAAAATGGGGAATAATAACAATTATACTACACCCTCATAGTTATTCTGATAATTAATTTACTTTATGGAGAAGTAAAGTGGTTTAAACTGTTCAAGGCAGGGAAGAGAATGGAAGCCAAATGTAGAGCTATGAATCCAGAATGCAGACTGGCATTACAAAATTAGACGAAATTAGAGGTAGCAGGGCTCCACTGACACTATCTTTACCTCCTCCCAACAGTTAAGACCTACTTTTTGCCCCTCTATGATCTGTACCATACTTACCCAGTGTCAGAAATGTAGGACACTAATCACCTCTCTCATGAACCACAGCTGAACTGGGGTGGGGGTGGGGTACCACGTGCAGTATGGTTCAGAAAGACATTCTAAAGGCCTGAGTAAATGGATAAGTAATTGGAAGGCTGAATGAACTATCATGTGGGAGAATTTTCGGCACGGATTAAGCAGCTGAGGGGGCTGACCAGAAAGGTCCTGGGGAATCTGAATTAAAACCTTTCACCTCACAGGAAAATTTGAGGCCCCGGAACAGGCAACGACTGGCTCTAGATCACAAGTGAGTTGGGGCATCAAATTCCCACGGGGAAGAAGTCGAGGCCAGGCACTAGAGGAGATGAGCGGGAGAAAAGGACCTACGTCTAGTTCTGCTTTTGCCCTAAACTCATTTGACCGATCCTGGGCCAGCCGCTGCCCTTCCGTGAACCTCAGCTTCCCCGCCAATGTCACCAGCACACCAGCACCCATCCTCAAATCCCGTTTAGTAGGAGAGGCCAGAGACTGAGGCTCCGAAAGCCCACCCCTCGCCTCAAAGCCACCGCCCATTCTTTGCTTATTATGATAATGACCGCGGGGTGGACCAACACGAAGAATGCAGGGGCGGGATTCGAATAGGCATTTGCCCTTATAGGGTTGCTAATCGCGAAAGGAGCGGGGCCTGAATAGGGCCAATTAACTGGAAGAAATGCTGGGTGACAGAAAGTGACACCAATGAGTGACGGATCTTGGGCGACGGGGTGGGGCTTAGCCTCGAGGAAGCGGCCAATGAGCTGGAGCTCTTTAATGTTAAAAGGCGTCTGAACGTGGAGGTCCTGAGGAGCCGGGGCAGGGCCACGGGGTTTCTCTGGGGGAGGGAGAAGAGAAGGGGCAGGGAGACAGCGGCCGCAGCCTGGCTTCTGTACTTACCGCGCCGGGAGGCGGCAGCCGGCGGCAACCCGGAAGCACTTCTCTCGGGCTGAGCGGAAGAGCCCGCCAGAACCTGAGAAGCACCAACGCATGCGCCTTTGCTCTCCTTTTGTTTCCCGCTCCCGCCCACCACACCGGATGTGACGTTACACACCTTAGTCACAGCGTTGAGGTTGGAAATTTGCCTGCTCTATTGGTCCCTCCTGGAGCCTCCGCCCGTCGGCTTCTCCAGCCTGGTCCCTCTCCAACGGCCCATTTAACCCCGCCCCTTCGTCCCCAGCCAGGATCTGCCTGCCAACCCCTGCTGAAAAATAGCTGGCAGCAGCCTGCTTTAGTACTAGGACTGCTTGTCCTGCCGCGTCCCAGGAAAATTCGTCTGCTTCTACACCAGAATCGCTGGATGATGTTACGCCCCTCTGTCCGTTCTTTCTCACCTTCAGTTTCTTGTTTGGGCGCATACATTCATTTATGTATGACTTCAACAGAAATCGTTGAGTCCCTACTATATTCCAGGCTCTGCTAGAAGCTGGGGATAAATCTAGAACACGGTCCCTGCCCCCATAGACCTCACAGTCCAGTGGAGAAGCCAAACTCTGCAGACCCACAGTGGATTCACTGGTTTCTTAAGATTGCCTGTCCAGTTCTGCATTCGAGATCGTGTATGGGTTTGACTAGTCAGCCTCAGGGCACTGCTTTTGGGGAAGTCAGCAGGGCTAAATACCTTAGTGGTCAAATCTCCAGGCCTGGGCTAAATACCTTAGTGGTCAACTTCGTCATCTCTCCCAGTCCTTTGCTGATGCTTCTGTTGAAGCATCCCCTCTGTAACCTCTGACTCAGCCTCCCCTTCAGAGATCATGCCTTCTTGTAACCGGCAGTCCGAACCCAACCCCGTTAAGCTCCATCACTCACCAGCCTCGTCTAGGGCTAGCAATCATCCACGATTCCACTCCTGACCACACCAGATGTGTGAACTTTAACAGGTCCTTTTTCTCCCAACCTGGAATCAGTTTCCTCTTCAACCAGCTTCATAAACTGTGCAGCCTTCCTCCTATCCTGGACTGATGTGAGGATTTGATGAGATTACATGTTTAAGTGGTAGTGTACTGTGTATATTAACATATACGTTTCCAACCAACTCTAGTCGTCAAAAGTTTTTCTTTTTTTTTTTTTTAAAGATTTTATTTATTTATTTGACAGAGAGAGACACAGCGAGAGAGGGAACACAAGCAAGGGGAGTGAGAGTGGGAGAAGCAGGCTTCCCGCGGAGCAGGGAGCCCGATGCAGGACTCGATCCCAGGATCCTGGGATTATGACCTGAGCCGGAGGCAGATGCTTAACGACTGAGCCACCCAGGCACCCCAAGTTTTTCTTTTCTTTTTCAAATATTTTATTTTTATTTATTTGAGAGAGACAGAGATAACGAGAGAGAGCACAAGCAGGAAGGAGGGAGAGAAGCAGACTCCCCACTGATCAGGGAGCCCGATGTGGGACTCGATCCCAAGACCCTGGGATCATGACGGGAGCGGAAGGCAGGCACTTAAGCGACTGAGCCACCCAGGCACCCATAAAGTTTTTCATTAAAGAGTAAAATTTGCCTCTTGGAAATGTCCACCTTTTTCATTCATTCATTCAACAAATACCTACTGAGTGCCTTACTATATGCCTGTTACTAGCCTAAGTAGTGGGTATACAATAGTGAACAAAACAGACCGCCCACTCCATGCAGCTTCCATCCTAATGGGAGAGATAAACAAGATAGATAAAATATATAGTTTTAAGACTGCAGTAAATACCTAGGAGAAAATATAAATCGGAGAAACGGGAAAGGGAGAGGTTTCGTTTTAGGTAGGGGGGCCAAGGAAGACCTTACTAGGAAGGTGACTTGAGTAAAGGTCTGAAGAAAAAGATTGGGGGGGCCCCACTGTTCTGATATTTAGGAAAGAGCATTTCAGAGAGGGAGCAAGTGCAAAGGGTCTAGAATGGCTGGAGCATCGAGTACTATGGTAAGAGCAGGAGAAGAGCACAGAGAGGTAGCAGGAGCCAGATAGTACAGCCTTGCAAGTCACAATAACGACTTTAGCTTTTACTCCATGTTGAGAATCCTGTGAAGGGTTTTGAGCAGAGGATCCACACAATCTGATTTACATTTTAACAGAGTTACTCTGGCTATTCTACGAAGATTAGATTCAGGAGGGAGAGTGGCAGAAGCAGGGAGACCAACTAGGAGCCTATTACAATAATCCAGAGGTGGGGGCGAGAAGTGGATGAATTTTGAATATATTTAGAGGGTAGGGACAAGAGAACGTGCTGACAGATTCGATGTGGAGTATCAGGGGAAGAAAGGACTGAACAACTGGAAGACCAGTGTTGCCATTTCTTGAGATGGGGAAGACAAGGGAGATGTTGTTTTGTGGGGGGAACTATCTGGAGCTCATTTTTGGATGTATGGAGTTTGAACTGCTCACTGGAGTACAGATGGTGAGAGGGCAGGAGGAGGAGGAGGGGGCAGGAGGTCTGAGGTCAGGGGAGAGATCTAGACTAGAGATACCAATTTGGGAGTTATCAGTACATAGATGGCATTTAAAGCCATGAGACTAGATGAGATCATCAAAGAAGTGAGTGTAGATGGAAAATAGTTTCCTGCAACATTCAGCATTTAAGGAAACTAGGAGAAGCAGCAAACCAGACTGAGGAAGGCCAAAAATATATGTAGAAAAGCAGGCAAGCTGGGTGATATCCTGTAAGCCAAGTAAAGAAGGGGTATCAGGAAGGAGGCGGTGCTCTACTACAGCCTCGTTCTGTACAAATTGTTTCTATTGTTTCTATTTGTTTCCCCAGCCCACCAGGATTTCTTGAGCACACAGTCTTGAGTGGTTTCTATGTCGCCAGGACTCAGCCTGATTTCTCCCTTCTCCTGGATCCCTTATCTGTTCTTCTTGTGGCCTATGTACCCATGAGTCTCTCCTCCCTGCTTCTTTGCCTTATAGACTCCCTACCTCCAACACCCTTTGCCTCCCATGCTTCCTGACAGCTCTGACCTAATGGAAATTCCCCTGTAACCTAGAGTTTCTTACCAAGGTCTGCAGCCAGGTTCAACAAGCCATGGTGACTGGTTAGCTGGGGGGAGGGGAAAAGGGAATGGGAGAAGTGGAAATTTTGTGTGATCCCCTATTTTTGGCTTGGGCAACTCAGTCAATGATGGTGATATTTGTTTTACATCCATTATCCATCATTTAACCTTGCTGAGTGTTTAACTTCCTTTCATTTCAAGGATAATAAAACTAAGACTGAGAGGTTAAGAAATTTGCTTCATATTCCTTCATTTGTTCCACTATTGGTCAACATTTATTGAGTGCCAAGCAAATGCCAGACACCATGCTAGGCCCTAGGGACAGAAGCAGAAATAATCCCTGTCCTAGAGAAAAATATAGTCCAATGAGGACTAAAACAATTATAGACAATTATAGGAGAGGGTAGTAAATGTTAAAATCAATGTATGTGGAGAGTATTATGAGAGCACAAAGGAAGGAGAGATGAATGGGTTCTGGAGAAACTGAGTTTAGACTATTGTTCCAGGGAAGGAAACATTTGAGAGGCCTTGAGGGATGAGTAGGAGTTTACCTCATATACAAGTGGGAGAATGTGATGTACAAAAGGCATTATTACCTTCAAGGACATGGAGTTGAAAGGTGATGACGACGTGTTTGGAGAATAGTGAAAATCCTTTCAGGCAGATCTAGGTATCTGGGGATAGAGAAGGAGAGATGAGAAAGAAAGTTAGGGGGACTCAGATGGGAAGGGCTTTGGTGGTCCTGAGATGGAGTGGACAGGGTGGGAGTCAGGCATCCTGGGCCTTACCTTGGCCCTACTGCTGACTTGCTGGGACCCAGGCAGATTCCACTCATCTCCCAGCTTCTGTTTTCTCTAACATAATATCCCAAACATGTCTCCAGCTCTAATGTGAGTTCTTGGAAGATACTCCTCAGACCTGGCCCTTGTGTCCTGACATACTACTTGCTCCTTCATTGTGTATTACACAAGCCCCTGGGCTGAAAGCAAGAGGTAGCATGGGGGTTTCTCAACAGTGAGAAATAAGTCCAGAGCCCATAGGCTGGAGAGGGAAATCCATGGCTCTGGGCAGAGAATTCTCCAGGATCTGGGAAGGGCGAGAGCTGAGCGATGGGAATACAATACCTCCTTGCTACTGGTTCCTGAAATGCACTGAGTACATTCCTGCTCCAGAGCCTTCGGGCTTAAGGTTCCCTCTGCTTGGGACACATCCCTCTGGCCACGTAAACTGACTGTTGGTTTCTTTTCTTTTTTGTAAAGTCGGTGCCTGACTTAAGCTTGGATTACTGAGGCATCCAATCCATAGCTATCTCTAATAAACCAAGAGCCACGCCACCTCCCCTCCACCGAGGCTCCTTTGTTTTGGGGATCTTGGCTGATTTTGATAACTGATCATTTGGGCCACTTGTCTGTTCTCTTCCCTCACTTTATTATTTTTTTTTTAAAGATTTTATTTATTTGAGAGAGGGAGCAAGAGCAAGAGCACAAGCAGGGGGAGGAGCAGAGGGCGAGGGAGAAGCAGACTCCCCGCTGAGCAGGACTCCGGGATCACGACCTGAGCCGAAGGCAGACGCTTAACCGACCAAGCCACTCAGGTGCCCCTCTTCCTTCACTTTAAATTCTCACTCTATTTTTTTTTTAAGATTTTATTTATTTATTTATTTAAGACAAAGTGAAAGAGAGAGAGAGAAGGAGCAGAGGGAGAGGGACAAGCAGACTCCGCACCGAGTGCGAGCCTGACACAGGGCTCCATCTCAGAACTGTGAGATCATGACCAGAGCTGAAATCAAGAGTCCAACGCTTGGGGCGCCTGAGTGGCTCAGTCGGTTAAGCGTCTGCCTTCAGCTTGGATCACGATCCCAGGGTTCTGGGATGGAGCCCCCTGTCGGGCTCCCTGCTCAGCTGGGAGCCTGCTTCTCCCTCTGCCTGCAGCTCCCCCTGCTTGTATTCACTCTCTCTCTGTCAAAAAAAAAAAAAAAAAAGAGTCGGTTGCTCAACCAACTGATCCAGCCAGGCGCCCCTAAATTCTTACCCTTAAGTTTTAAATTCACCGGATAAAGACTAAGCCCTCAAAATCCTAGGCCCCCACCATGGACCCCAATAAAAGCAGAACCCCAGGCCCACATGCTCTCTCTCCCGGTGCCCTCACTGGGTGGCCCCAGGCCTGCTGTGTAATGTCCAGGTTCTGTAGGTAATAAACCTTTCCTTCAAAGTCTCCTGAGGGTTACCGCTGAAGGGCATCTTAAAATAAGAACCACAAGAGCCAGTCCAACCTCATCATTGCTTATTGATAGGCTGAGGCCGGCACAAAACAGTTGGTGTGGCTGGCAGGATAGCATGAAGCCTGTGCAGTTTCCTGAGGGGAATGCCCTTTTTCACCTGTAACTTGCTGACTAACCACCTCGTCAGATGGGTAACCCTGTCTGAGAAAGAAGGACCATTTGTGGGGTCTCTCATACTGCTCCGTGCTTTTGCATATTGCTCTGTGGTGTGTGGCCTGTGGTGTCCAACCCAAAAGGCCACAGCTGCCATTATAATCCAATGATCTCCCCAGAGTGCCGTGATCAAGCCCATATGGTCTAATGAGATGATTAGACTACTAATTATAAAGGCCTTAATTGACCATTAAAGTGTGAAAGGATCCTTCACCCCTCATGGCCTAGGAGAACTGAGGACGGGAGATTGGATCACAAGGGTGTTATCATTGTCCAAGGAGAGGCTCTGGGCTAAAGGCACAAGGAAAAGAGGAAGACAGGAGACCTCCACCTGTGACCACTGAGTCAGTGGGTCGTGCCTGGACTACATGTCCTAATCCCGAAGAGTGAAATAGCTTTGCAACCAGAAATCAATGGCACCTCCAGAGAGAGAACACAATAGAGGCCTAGAGTCTCTGTGATACCACTTCTGATACCCACTGTTGTTGCTCTTCACCCCCTGACCTGATGGGATATTACCAATCCCTGGTGTGATGTTACTAAAAAAATTAATGGACAAATATACATGTCTTGAATATCTTTGCCAGTGCCTCCTAAGAACCCTGAGGAGGTACTCCAGCTCCTTGATAAATGCAAAAGCCCATGGACACTTCCTGGGTGTTAGTCAATGCCATGCATACCAACATGCCAAGACTGGTATTACGTTCAGAGGCTTAGGGGCTTTTCCCAAAGACCCTCTGTATATCATGCTAGTGGAGGCAGACTCCAATCCAGAAAGGTCTCTTGGGACACCCTGGAAAGGAAAACAGCCACCTAGCAAGAGGGTGTACAATGATGTCATCTAAAATTTTTGGTAACAACATATAAGATGAAGGTAACAGGATAAAACCAAAACGTAGAAACTGAGATCAAAAACTAAAATTTAACTGAAATTCAAACCTTCCTTAGAAGTTTTATGCAGCAGGAAGGAGAGAGGGGAACTAATAGGCTACTGAGAGTTTTTTTGTTTGCTTGGAATGGGCTCTGAATTGTTACTTACAGCTGCCAAAATGTATCAATGGGCCAGTATCTCTAAAGACATAAAATCCATAACTTTCTTAAAGATCCATCCAGGCTATGTGCTTGTTTCCACCAAGATCCCACAGATCCTGAACCCCTCGGCTTTCCCCTGAATGGGGCAGAAGTAGAAGCACGCTTCTAGAGGTAACCCTGCCACTGAGGGGAAAACCGATAGGGTTATTGAGGCCTACAGTGAGGAGGAAGAGGGAAATGGGAAGGCAGAGGCCCGTAGAGCCCTTGATATTCATACCAGGTCCCTCCCTGTCCTCACTTGGGTATTTACTGCCTGGCTCCATGCTCATCCTTCCATCACAGTGATCACTGCTAAGGCTCACAGTGAATGGAAAACACTAAGATGGGGCATCTCCTGCTGCACAAAATCAGCATGATCCAGTGGGTTTATCATTTTCATGACCATAATGACCCAGATGACTCCCTTCTCATTTCCATTCCTGAAGCGGCCCCATTTGACCTTGAGTCCAGAGAATTATTTTTACAGGTGCTCCCCTAATTACAGGTTGATGCTACTATATTTTATGGGGACTTTCAAACCATCCAAAAGACACTAAAACTCCAAGGAGAAAACTTACATTCTTTCTCTGTCCCTTGAAGAACATGTCTTTGAAATGTGAATACCCAAGGAAGTAATTTAAGATTATTTGTCGGGCGCCTGGGTGGCTCAGTTGCTTAAGCGACTGCCTTCGGCTCAGGTCATGATCCTGGAGTCCCGGGATCGAGTCCCGCATCGGGCTCCCTGCTCGGCAGGGAGTCTGCTTCTCCCTCTGCCCCTCCCCCCTCTCATGTGCTCTCTCTCATTCTCTCTCTCTGAAATAAATAAAATCTTTAAAAAAAAAAGATTATTTGTCAAGGACAAATACAAATCTTAAAGTCTTCACAAACATTAGTAAAAAGCTTTAGCCATTGGAGCAGGCAACCTTAACTTGTTCCATCTGCCAATTTGGATTCAATTGTTATGTATAAACTAGTTTTATATTAATGTACCTGATGTGTGGCTAAAATTTTGAAACAGAAGCTATAGGGTCTCTGTGTATCTCTGCATGATTATAAATGTCTATGGATGTATGATATGCACATATGGTCTTTTCTCCCTCTCTCCTACCAAGATGGCATTGCCAAAATTAGTTGGTAAAAGAGCTCTATTTAATTGGCTTAAAAATGAGCACTTTTGAAGTAAGTATTCCTAAAACTCAGAAATACAGAAACCACCCAAATGTTTTTCAAGTTCGTATGATCTGGGATAATCTTTGGTAAATAAAAGCTAGTTTAAGTTTGGTTTAATTAAAATTGGTATGTCTTCAGAGTTATTAGCATTAAATATAATGCAGGCATACAAGTTTTATTCTACCTGCATTTACTAGTCAAATTCATGTTATCTCTAATACACATTTTGTCAGGAAGAGAAGTAGCTTGGGATCAGACTGACTGTATAGTGTCTAATGAAGTTTTTTTGGGTAATCTAAACATAGTTGTCGGGAGCAAGTACTTTCTTTAGAGGTAAGTGGGAGAAGAGATTTTAGGTGAACTTTCAGCAGTAATTATGTCTCATAGCATGTCTACTTAAAAATAGTTTCACGGGACACCTGGCTGGCTCAGTTGGTGAAACATGTGACTCTTGATCTTGGGGTTGTGGATTCGAGCCCCACATCGGGTGTAGAGATTACTTAAAAAAAGTAAAATCTTGGGGCACCTGGGTGGCTCAGTCGTTAAGCGTCTGCCTTCGGCTCGGGTCATGATCCCAGGGTCCTGGGATTGAGCCCCGCATCGGGCTCCCTGCTCTGCAGGAAGCCTGCTTCTCCCTCTCCCACTCCCCCTGCTTGTGTTCTCTCTCTCGCTGTCTCTCTCTGTCAAATAAATAAATAAAATCTTTAAAAAAAAAAAGTAAAATCTTAAAAAAACACAGTTTCACAAATCTTTGATAATTTTCACCATTAGAATTGTGCTAAGTTAAAAAAAAGAATTCTGCTATGTTGAATGATGGGAATTCACTGACTGTCCAGATTATTTCCAAATAAGATGAAATACTGAAACATTAATTGTTAAACAAGTCTAAGTTTACCTACTTTTGACCTCTCATTACAGGGCACTCAAGATATTTGGGTCTATTAGTAAACATGTCTTGTGCCACATTGAAAAATTGTGCTATGGGGAAATGTATGTGACTAGAAACTATTAAATTCACTCATAAATTTGCCAATCTAAAGAACACTGGTGTAACAGTTCACAACTACTTGCCTTTTAGTTTTCAGTAGAAATTAAGGTTTCTAAGGGTTAAGATTCTAATTAATATATGTAATTAAAGCTACTAGAACTAATAAAGGAAAAGACTATATGCAAGGAAAGTAGGATATGTTTTTGGCTAAGAGAAGGCTTGAGGTATGAAGATGCATTTTTGTTAATGAAAAAGAAATTAAATTTTTTCTAACATTAAAAAAAAAAACCCGGGGCGCCTGAGTGGCTCGGTCGTTTAGCGTCTGCCTTCAGCTCAGGTCATGTTCCCAGGGTCCTGGGATCGAGCCCCGCATCGGGCTCCCTGCTCAGCAGGAAGCCTGCTTCTCCCTTTCCCACTCCCCCTGCTTGTGTTCCCTCTCTCGCTGTGTCTCTCTCTGTCAAATAAATAAATAAAATCTTTAAAAACAAAAACAAAAACAAAAAAACCTGATTATTTCATAATAGGAAAGAGAAAAATAAAGACAAAAATCAAACTTCCCCAAATCAAATTCTAAATGAAGTTTTTTTAACTTGGAAGTACCTTTGGGACTTTCTAAAGGGCACCTGGAACATCTCAGATTTGTTCTCTCTTTCTGTATAAAAAAAGATATTTAGTGAATTGGGCTTATTTGATGTGTTAAAACAGGGGAAGTATTGCCAAGTAAAAAATAATGCTGAATCTTCTTTATGGATATCCTTGTATGGATATATGTTAGTAATATAAGGGTTGCAGAAATTATATGAAATTCCTGAAAGTCCAATATGTAACATTATCAGTCATAATTTCAGTTACCATCTTAAAATGTGGGTATCACAGAAATAAACAAATTTCCTTGTTGATTTCATTAAATGGACCCCCATCAGACTTTTAACTATGGGCATTTTTCAGTCTTTTTTCATTTACAGGCAGTTATTGTTTTACTCTGATTCTTTTGCAAAAGTAATGCCTCTTCAAGAAGATTCACGGAAAGGACTCTGACAAGTACAGGTGTCTGATAACTTTCAGATCATACCACTGAACTGGGTAAGAATTTACAAACTCTTATGAAAAGCTGGATTCATAAAAGTGCTAACAAAAGATCAAGAATTAATTACATAGGACTGAAAGATGATGATGATTATAATTTTTTTGTTCAAAACATTGCTGGTTCTTTAATCTTTTGTTTTCCAGATTTAAAGAATTTTTTTTCTCTTAAACTAACTATGACAACAATTTGGTAAAGTATATCTTTGTGAACAAAGATGAAACAGTTACTTTTTCTTCCTACTTGATCTCTCCAGAATTTGGCAAGTCTCAGCAAGGATTTCTTATTTTCATGGCAATATAATTATTTGCATAAGTTCAATAAGAATCTGTTTTCCTTGTAACAGTTGGAAAAATTGGTTATCTTACCAAGGCTTTGACTGGAATGTCATATTTTAGAGAGATAAGCATAGGCTCAAATATGATACCAGATTTAAGGAACTACAGTTGACTTTATGGAGCCAATAAAGCCCCTTGGAAAAATCACCCTAGCACCTTGCTCATGGGGTTTCAGCAGCCGTATGAGGTGCATAAGGAAGGTCATTTCTTTTTCTTTTTTTTTTTTTTTAAAGATTTTATTTATTTATTTGACAGAGAGAGACACAGCGAGAGAGGGAACACAAGCAGGGGGAGTGGGAGAGGGAGAAGCAGGCTTCCCACGGAGCAGGGAGCCCGATGCGGGGCTCGATCCCAGGACCCTGGGATCATGACCTGAGCCGAAGGCAGACGCTTAACCGACTGAGCCACCCAGGCGCCCCTGCAGGAAGGTCATTTCTTGGCAGTCCCAGGAACCTCAGGATATTTTGGGGAACCTCAAGAAGAGAAGAATTCACCCAAATCTAGAGGTATTGCAGAAGTCTGATGGCAGATCCTTGGCTTGGCTTCTTAGCCTCCAGAGGCTTCTAAAAGTTGTCTGAGATTCCTTATGAAAAGTTCCAGCAAAGTAAACATAAAAGAACCTATATGGTCAATCACTGTTCTTGCTGCATTTATGTAAATCATCAGGCCAAGTTTAATGAGACTAGATTTATTTTGCAATCAAATCAGTCTCTTTGATTATTTCTGATAGAAACAGGGGTGACTGTAGAGAGAAAAAAATACATTTCAATGGAAAGCTATAGTACACTCTTGTAAATATCAGATTCTAGACCTGTTGTTTTTGAGGTTTTGTTTTCTACCTGTAAACTGGACAGGACACTGATTCTTATTTCCTCCAATATCTGGCTACAACTCTCCAATCTAATGTTTCCAATTTTTCTCCCACCCTTCTGACTTGGAATCACTGAGAACTAAAGCTGCCTTTTTCCTAAAACCATGCAAGCTAATTGGGACAACTTGATATAAACTTCAGAGAAATCACCATAGCAGCTCATGTATGGGCAATCTCTATGCCTGTTGTTGTGTGGGTCACTCAGAAAGGTCACTAGCAACATTTAAACTGCAAACCAGGAAAATCTATTAGACTGCCACCGTCTGCCCTCACTCCATCTCTTCAGATGCTTCAAGCCCAACATTTAGAAATCTCACCTGGCTGCCTTCAGAACTCAGAAACTGCGATTATAATCTGCTCTAATCATTAACCTTTTTTTTTTTCTTTATTGCCATAGAAATGCCTCTTCTTAAATACCCAGTGCAAATACTTACACCACATAGGCCTAACTTGGAGAACCAACCTTCATCACCCTCTCCTGAAATAATCCTCTAACGGAACTGATTATTCTCAAGATTAAGAGACTAGTTTGATAAGATATGGAGCAATCTACCAACTCAGGACAGGTTCAAACCTACTTATGCCAGATGGCCCAAGACATTAAAATATTCTACAACATTACCCAAATCCTTGAACAGGTTGCTAAGCCCCTGAGATCACTAACCTGTTTTCATGGATGGACCTTTCAAGTTTGGGACAATGGCTCTGGACTGGATTTCAAATTATTGCCTGTATAATTATTATAGCATTTGCTACTATAATCCTATTGAGACATGTAATTTCTGGGTTACAGGGTGCCCTATCCCTGACTTTTAGTTTATTGGCTACCCTGCCAGTTAATCTCCTCAACTTTGGCTCTGATACCTCAGCACTGATGTAGGAAAGACGTTAGGGTTTGAAGCCGACGGCCAAGAAAGAATTCTTGAGATGTCTTTGGTGCAAAAAGGTGATTTTATTCAAGCACAGGGACAGGACGCGTGGGCAGAAAAAGATGCACCAGGGTCATGAGGAATGGCCCATTATATATTTTCAAGTTGGGAGGGGGTTAGGGATAGCGTAAATCTCTAAGGAATTTTCGAAGCAAGGTTTCCAGGACCTTGAGGGGGCTAGCTATTGTTGGGAAAAGGTCATTTATTACCATCTAATAAAACCTTAGTCATGAGACCCTTCAGATGTATATCAGTGGGCCATATGCTTGGGGGATGATTGCCAACAAGTATCTAGAGATAAAGAAAATTTCTAAAGGAATTTTTATATGCTAAAGTAGACTTACAGGATCCTAGTGGGGAGCGGGGATTGGGCTAGGATTGCCTTTTGCCTTTAGCAACGTATTAACATCAAGGCAGTTGAGTCCCTAGAGGAATGCCACTCTGCCTGTTTCAAGGACTTGTCAATGGGCTGTAGGTAGTAAGGAAATTTAATAATTTTTCTTCTGCCTTGGTTTCCCATGTCAAGCATCACAGGGTAGATTATAGTGTAAACCTTGACAGTTGGTTGTTCTTTTTTGCAACCCAAATGCCTGACTTAAGCTTTGATTACTGAGACATCCACTTCAAGGACAGCCATCTCCAAGAAATACATTGCCAGCCACATGTGTTAGATAAAGAGCCAGGCCACCTCCACCCCCAACTGAGGCTTTTTTGTTTTAGAGATCTTGGCTGATTTCCACTGACCATTTGGGTCACTTTTTTTTTTCTCTTCTCACACTTTAAATTCCCATTCTTATTTTTTTGTTGTTGTTTTTTTATTTTAAGTAGGCTCCACACGCAACATGGGGCTTGAACTCACAAGCCTGAGATTAAGAGTCACATGCTATACTGACTGAGCCAGCTAGGCACCCCCTGCTCTTATGTATTAAATTCACCAATACAGAGCGAGCCTATGCTCACTCTCTCTCTCCCAAATAAATAAATAAAATCTTTTCAAAACAAACAAACAAGTAAATAAAAGGGGCGTCTGGTGGCTCAGTGGGTTAAGCGCCTGACTTTCGCTCCAGTCATGATCTCAGGGTCCTGGGATCAAGCCCAGCATCAGCTCCCTGCTCAGCGGGGAGTCTGCTTCTCCCTCTCCCTCTCCCTCTGCCTCTGCCCTTCTTCATGATCTCTCTCTGAAACAAATAAAATCTTAAAATAAGTAAATAAATAAATACAAGGAAACTCTAGGCCCCCACCCTTGACCCCAATAAAAGTAGAACCCAGGCCAGTGTGCTTTCTCTACCAGTGCCCTCGCTGTGTAATTTTCAGGTTCTGTAAGAACTCTTTATTTTTTCAAAGCTCCCTCAAGGTGATTGCTGAAAGGCATCTTACATTCATAATAAGAACCACAGGAGCCAGGGCCAGTCCAAGCACAACATTGCTTATTGATAGGCTGAGACTGGTACAAAACACCCCTCCGTATCCATTGGGATCCTTTACTTACTTCACTGTGGCCTCTGCCCAAATATCACCTTGTAGATCTTTCCTATATAAAATAGCCCCTCCTCGGTGAGCCTGGGTGGCTCAGTCAGTTAAAGCATCTGACTTTGGCTCAGGTCATGATCCCCAAGTCTTCGGATGGAGCCCTATGTGGGGCTCCCTGCTGGGCGGGGAGTCTGCATCTGCTTATCCCTCTCCCTGTCTCTCTCTCTGCCCCTCCCCCCACCACTTGTGCCTGTGTTCTCTCTCTCAAATAAATAAAATCTTTAAAAAAAAAAATAGCCCCTCCTCTATCCTTCTCTATTCCCTTACCCTGCTTTATTTCTGCAGAGCACCATCACCATGTATCTCTCCATTTGTTTTCCTCCATCTCCCTGCCCTCCTTGGAATGTCAGCTCCATGAGAGGAGAGACTTGGTCTTGTTCACTGTTGGAGCCCTAGCACCTAGAACAGCCTAGCACACAGTAGGCACTCAGTGGACCTTGAGCTGATGTCTTGACCAAATCCCTACTGCCACCCTGCTGATCCAAGGCACCATCATCCCAAGCCCAGACTCTGAAGTGTACCAGATCCACCCGCCCCCCCACACCCAATCCCTCCTGCACACACCAGCCAGGAGATCTTTCAAAACTGCCAACTGAATCAGGTCACTCCACAGATTAAAACTCTTCAGTGATCAAATAATTTGATCATCCCTTGCAGTGATGAGGAATTCTGTGGAAATACTTTGTTAATTCAGTAGAAATAAGTGTTATGTTGGCTATATTAAGGTGAGAAGCCAAATTGTTTATCAGAGCCTGAAAAAGGCCATACTACTCTCGTGGTGTTAGGCGTTAGCTAGTGCTGCACCATCCCCTAGCTTTGTGGTTTCCTGTTGCAGGCAAGGTTGGATGCTAAAATCAGTGGATGACAGTGTGATGAGGATTGTGCATCATGTCAAACTATCTTCCCACAAAATACAAAGGGAGAACTAATAACTATATGGCGAGAAACCACCTTAACCAAATGATTGCTAGCAATAAGACATCGTGCACGTCACATACCCCTTGATATGATATACTCTGAAAGGGCCATCACTTCTCCGATTCTCTGGCCAAAATGTACTTGGATTATGTAAGATATCAACATTTGGGGAACATGGATGCAAAGAATGTGGGAACTCTCTTCACTACTTTTGCAATTTTTCTGTAAGTCAAAGATTATGCCAAAATGCAAAGTTAAAAAATCAAACCAACATAGTGGCTTAATAGCTCTCTTATTATACTTCAAGATTATATTGGGCAAGACTCAGCTGGATGATCCTTCTGCTCCATGTGGCAGTGACTAGGGTCACTTGGTAATGTTCAGCCCATGTCGGGGATGCTCTTGAACATCCAAGATGGTTTTACTCACGGGCTTGGACCTTCGGCAGGGGTTGCTGGAAGGCTGGCTTCAGCCAGGCCCCCTTTTCTCCATGTAGTCCATGGGCTTCTCGATGTGGCCTCTCCAGCAGGTCAGTCAGTCCTCTCACATGGTGGCTCAAGGGTCTAAGAGCCAATATTCCAAGAAATAGAAGTAGAAGCTGCTAGTCCCTGTCTTGATCAGTTTGGGCTGCTGTAACAGAATACCATATAGACAGGACGTTTAAACAACAAGTTTATTCCTCTCAGTTCTGAAGCCTGAAAGTCCAAGATCAAAGTGCTGGCATGGTGAGTTCTGGGGACGCCCCCCTTCCAGGTTGCAGACTGCCCCTTCCTTATTGTATCCTGACATGGTGGAGAGCAGAGAGGGGAAGCAAGCTCTCCCATGACCCTTATAAGGGCACTAACCCCATCTAACCCTAATCACTTCCCAGAAGCCCCACCTCCTAATATCACATGGTGGAGGGCAGGTAGGGGTTCAATACAGGAATGTTGGAGAGATGCAAACATTTAGTCCATCATCGTCCCTTAAGGCCTGGACCTAGAAACAGGCAAAGCATCAGTTTTACCATATTCTATTGGTCAGAGTAGTCTCAGGGCCTGTCCACGTTCAAGGGGAGGAGACATAGTCCTCGCCTCTCAATGGTCAAAGAATTTGTTCCCTTCTTTAACTCCCACATGGGAAAGGGCTTTTCCCCCTCCATTGCACAGGATGAGATTAATCTTAATCCTCGGTTCTGGGCATGCTCTCAGCATTGCTCCAGGCGTGACTGCCTTTATAGATTTGTGTCTTTCCTTAGCTTTTTTCAAAAAAGCAATGGAAATCTTATGTTTGTCCTTTTTGCATCATTTATGATGTGTATACCTGCTTCATCACATGGCTAGGAAGAACTGATGAAAAATCTAAGCTTATCTCTGGTTGGAATGGGGTAGCCTGATACCCTTATTTGTAAAATATTAGATTTCCTTTATTTGCATTATTTGGCAAAACATAGCAGAACCGGAAAAAAAAATGTACAGTCTAAAAGGTTTCTGGGGAGAGAAGCTCTGAAGGCTGGTCTGAAAAGTAAACATAGGGGGTGCCTGGGTGGCTCAGTCATTAAGCATCTTCGGCTAGGGTCATGCATGATCCCAGGGTCCTAGGATCGACCCCACATCGGGCTCCTGCTCAGTGGGAAGCCTGCTTCTCCCTCTCCCACTCCCCCTGCTTGTGTTCCCTCTCTCACGGTCTCTCTGTCAAATAAATAAATAAAATATTAAAAAAAGAAAAGTAAACATAGGATGTGTTTTCTTGGCTAAATTTCCTAGAGGTAAGGCAAGAAAATGAGACCATGTATCTGGAGATAGCATTACAGTGGGCTTTGCAGTTAAATCAGCTTGGGTTGAATTCTGACTCCTCTACTTTTCAGCTATTTGGGAATTCACCTGACTCCCAAGGTCTTGGTTTCCTCATCTGCATGTTGGGAATAATAATGTCAACATTGCAGTGACTTGCGAGAGTTACAAGACACAACAATGTAAGTAACACATCCATTATTCTAATTGCTGTAGCGTGGTTCTCAATATATAACTAGTGTGATTATGTAATTAATGTTTATTAGCTACAAAATACTTTCATTTACACCTTCAGACTACTCCTAAAGAAGGAAAACAGATGCATGTCCCAATTTAGGGAATGAAGATATTAAGACCAGCAGCACAGTGAAGATCACAGGCTGGTTCAATAGGAAGGCAGACTGCTGTTGACTGTGGTCTGGTACTCCGAGGTGATGAGGCCCCGTGCAGGCAGATGGGGCAAGGTGAGCACCTCATAACCAGACTCTGACCTTGTCACCTTAGATGTACCTGAGGCAGGACCATGTGCCGAGAACAGACCGAAACCACAGACCTTGCCCCCGGGAGAGACATTCTACTAGTTGAGTAAGTGATGACAGGATTTGGAGGTTTTCCCAAAATCATAATGGGAAGATATCAATGTACATTATTAAAAAAAACCAGAAGCAATACCATCTGTCTTCTTAGACTAACAGCAACTTTACTGTCTGCAATAATGTTTGAGAAATAGACTAAGGATCAAGCACTTTTAACTTGAAAAAATGAACTTTTCTTCCTGAACTTTTTTTTTTAAGATTTTATTTTTAAGTAATCTCTACACCCAACCTGGGGGCTTGAGTTTACAGCCACTCCCCCATCAAGAGTTGCATGCTCCTCCCACTGAGCCTGCCAAGAAAGTTAACCCTTTCTTAACCTTTTTATAATGGTTAATGAAAGAGTTTTTGCCCCAGAGAGCATTTTAATTAATTTCAGATCATAACAGGCATAAAGAAGCGACTGGAAGGTTAGGCCATCAGATGTGGGTAACTTGGTTCCATGAGGTTTTTGTTTGTTTTGTCAGAAGCATAAAGGTATAGTGAAACTACCCCCCAAAAGGGCAAAGTGTAGAACAGTATGCTATTGCTTATGCACAAAAATGGGATATACAATTGACCTTGAACAATGCAGGGGTTAGGGGTGCTGACACACACCCAGACTGCACAGTTGAAAATCTGCATGTTACTTTGGACTCCCCCAAAACCTAACCACTAAGAGCCTGCTGTTGACTGGAAGCCTTACCAGTAACATAAACAGTAGGTCAACACATATTTTGTATGTTATGTGTATTATAGACTGTATTTTATTTTATTTTATTTTATTTATTTATTTTTATTTATTTTTATTTTTATTTATTTTTTATTTTTTTAAAGATTTTATTTATTTATTTGACAGAGAGAGACATAGCGAGAGCAGGAACACAGGCAGGGGGAATGGGAGAGGGAGAAGCAGGCTTCCCGCCGAGCAGGGAGCCCGATGTGGGACTCGATCCTAGGACCCTGGGATCATGACCTGAGCCGAAGGCAGACGCTTAACGACTGAGCCACCCAGGCGCCCTATTTATTTTTTTTTAAAGATTTATTTATTTATTTGAGAGAGTGAGAATGAGAGAGAGAGAGTACATGAGAGGGGGTAGGGTTAGAGGGAGAAGCAGGCTCCTTGCTGAGCAGGGAGCCCGATGCGGGACTCGATCCAAGGACTCCAGGATCATGACCTGAGCCGAAGGCAGTCGCTTAACCAACTGAGCCACCCAGGCGCCCCTATAGACTGTATTTTAAAAAGATTTTTATTTATTTATTTTAGTGAGAGTTTGGAGAGACAGAGAAAGACAGCAGGGGGAGGGGTAGAAGGAGAGGGAGAGAAACAGACTCCCTGCTGAGCACGGAGCCAGATGCGGGGCTCGATCCCAAGACCCTGGGGACCATTTGACTTGAGCCGAAACCAAGAGTCGGACGCTCAACCAACTGAGCTACCCAGGTGCCCCTATATACTGTATTCTGACAATAAAGTAAGCTAGAGAAAAGAAAATGTTATTAAGAAAATACATTTACAGTATTATACTACATTTGTGCAAAAAAATCTGTGTATAAGTAGACCCATGCAGTTCAAGCCCATGTTGTGCAGATCTGAGATGGGTTGCAGAACTAGCAGGGTCCTCAAACTGTGGGTGAAATACCGCCAGTGAAATCTAGAAGGATACGTCCAGGGAGGGGTGGTGGATCCCACCAAGGTCACAGAGAAAGCTAGTATTGGAGTGCCCTTGGGAGGGGGGGAGGGGGTCTTGCCTTCTGGCCAACCTCTACACTTGCCTTATTGCTTGGCTCAGGTACCTTTAGGGATAAGCTAGGTGAGGACAGCAGAAGATCTGGGCTTGGCAGGGAGACCAGTGGAGAAACCCAGTGGAGAGTCTCGTGGCTCTGTGTCCACCTCTGACTACGGCTTTCTGGCAAGAACGGATGGACATGGCCTGGCCCATGACACAGTTGCTGCTTCTGGCTTTGGTGGCTGCTGTGGGGGGTGCCCAGCCCAGGACTCCGGGGGCTGGGATGGACCTGCTCAACGTCTGCATGGACGCCAAGCACCATAAGACAAAGCCAGGCCCCAAGGACAAGCTGCATGGCCAGGTAAGGATGGAGTGGGGTCACGGGTTGGGGAGAGAGCTGACCCTAAAAATGGAAGAAGTCGCGGAAGGGGAAGATCAACTTTGGGGAGCAATGGAGTCAGGAGGGTGGCTGAGGTGATCCCCCGGAGGCTACCAAATCTACTTATAGTGGGGGGACCATTTCTCTGGCCCCACTATGGGCCAAGTGCTTTCCTCACAACTCATCAGTGAATATGCCCAGAGGGCCGACTTGGTAGGTGGATGGTTGTCTCTACTTACACAGGAGAGAAAATAGGAAATGAGGTCCACAGAGGGCAGAGGTACAGTGTGCACGTCCGTGTACGTCTGTGCATACATACACCGTGGGAACTGAGAGGCTAGACATGAGCAGGGGCTAGGACAGAGTCGGGCAGTGCCTTTGCCAGCCTTAAATATGCCCCTGGCCCAGGAAGCTCAAAAGGTACAGGAGATTCAGGTCCCTCAAGGTCATGATGCAGCAAACACGGAGGAACAGTCCAGGTCCTCCACCCCCATTAGGTGTCGAAGAGACAGTGACAAATCAGATAACACTGGGAAGACTTCCCAGGAAAGGTGCCATCAGCCTTGGCCTTGGAGGATGAGTAAGAGTTTTCCAGGAAGACAAAGCAGGAAAGGGCAGCCTGGCAGAGAACAGCTGGTACACGGGTGGGAGGGTGAGAGCATGGGCAGTGGCGAGCGTAGTGTGACCAGAGCCAAGGATGTTGCTGCCCACAGAGAAGGGGAGGCGAGGGAAGCCCCTGAAGCAGCTCGGAAGCTGAGCCTACCGTTGAACTCCAGGCTCCCGACAGATGCCGGTCCTTCATTCCCCCTGGTCTCCTCCTCTGCTCCCCACGAAGTCTCACGTTGCTGGAGGACTGGGATGTCCTCAGGGAAAGCTGGCCTGGACTCACCCAGAGGCTAGAAGTGAAGAGCGGGAAGCCCAGAGCCCCATGACTTCTGAGTCATTTCCGACTTCTCATTTGTGGTGGTGGTGTGTGTGCGCATGCGCTAAAGTATACCTTGTATAAAAGTTGCCATTTTAAGCATTTCTAAGTGTCAGGTTCGATGGCCATTCATATTGTTGTCACCATCACCATCCATCTCCATAACTTTTTCTGAAAGATTGCTTTATCTTCAGAACTTTTTAAGTTCTAGAAGTTGCGTCTAAGACCCCTTGGGAGCACTTCTTCTTGCCAAGAAATGGCATGCAGACTTTTGAGGGAGTCATTTGCTTGTAATTCTCAGGGACAGGGGCTATAATGGGAGTGCTTATCTGTGTCAAGCCCCCTACTAGAGGCCAGCAAGTGCTTTTCAGTATAATCATTCACTCTTTTGGAGGCAGGAACCACTGAGTCTGGTTGGCAGGTCAGGGATGAGGTACATGGGGTCATGCAGAGCCACCAGGAGTTGGGGCATCTGAGGAGGGGCCTGCGTGAAGTCAGGGAGGCCTGGAAGCATGTTCGATGTAGCTGTGCTGGGGGTGGGCTAGGTTGTTGGACAGAGGTAGGTTTGGTTCCACCCTCTTGGATTTTCCTTAGTTTCTCCTGAGTGCCCAGACCTGTCCCATGTCCCCTGTCACTTGACCCTGGGTGCTAGAGTTCGTCTCAGAGATTTTAAGTGACTGCCTCATAATCACTCAGCTCCGGAGCTCCAGCTTGGAACTATTTCTACCGAGAAAGCTTCACCACTTCCACTGTCTTATCGGCCTTGAATTTACCTCTCTGGGATGGTCTCCCACATCGAGTCAGATCCACATTGGAGTTCGTGTGCAGGCCATTATGCCCTCTGTCCCCCCCCGCTTTCTGGGCCTATCTGGAGTCCCCTAGCCTGGGGATCCAGACCCTAGGACAGCCAGATCAGCCCCTTTCACCTCTGCCCTTACCACAGCTTGGGGCCAGGCTCTTCTCCTCCCTGCCCTGAGTTAAAATCTTCATCCCACCATTTACCAGGGTGCAGCTTATGTAAACTCTGTAACAGTTGAATGAATGATGTTTTCACTAGAGTGTTGAGGGCATAAAGTGCAAAAGCCTCAGGGACTTTGCACTTGCTGTTTCTGTGCCTACAATGTTCTGTGTCTTCCCCCTGCCCCCAACTAAAGCCATAAACTCCATAAAGGCAGAGATTTGATCTGTTTTGTTCACTGCTGTATTCTCAGCACCTAGCACGATGCGGGATTGATCATAAGTACTCAGTTAATATTGGCTGGATGCAAAATGAGTAATATAAATAACCCGAATCACGTGAAATAACTTTGTAAACTGTTTAGAGTTGTGAAAATAATTGCTCCCCCAGACAGTGGTTCCCAGGCCTCCCACATCCCCTGTTTTACTCTCTGTTAAAAACTCTGTTATAATTGCCTCTAGCCCAAGGGCCAGGCATAGCGACGCCCTCCCCAGCAAGGGTTCCTCTGGATGCCCTACCTGGGGCAGAGGAGCCAGAAGATGCGGGAGACAGCTGGGCGGGGGGAGGGGGGGCACTTAGTCTGGTGTCTTCCCCACGCAGTGCACTCCCTGGA
>NW_023270852.1:12702661-12908451 GCF_011800145.1 Mirounga leonina
TGGTGGGAGGACTGTCGCACCTCCTACACCTGCAAGAGCAACTGGCAAAGGGGCTGGAACTGGACCTCAGGTGAGGGCCTGGGGGGTGGGGGGAGACGCAGGTGGGGTTGGAGGATTTGGGGGTGGCCAGAAACCAGCTTCGGGCCCAGGGGCTGAATGTCTGTGTCCACGCCCTCTCCGCCTGCAGGAATTAACCAGTGTCCAACCGGGACCACCTGCCGCACATTTGAGACCTACTTTCCCACGCCTGCAGCCCTGTGTGAGGGCCTCTGGAGTCACTCCTACAAACTCAGCAACTACAGCCGAGGGAGCGGCCGCTGCATCCAGATGTGGTTCGACCCGGCCCAGGGCAACCCCAATGAGGAGGTGGCGAGGTTCTATGCCCAGGCCAGGAGTGCCGGGGCCCTGCCCCGAGGGGTGGAGCCTCTCCTGCTCAGCCTGGCCTTGATGCAACTCTGGCTGCTCGGCTGAGTCTAGCCCTACCCAGACGTCCTCTCTGCATGTCCCCAGTGTTGATGACCAAGCTGGGCATAGAGGGAGCCCTAAGCGTGCCTCCATCCATTATCCATCCTTCTGTCATCCCATTCCTGCTCCATGGCGGGCCTTGGGGTTTCTCTGGCAGTCAGCTCAAATAAAAAGCCTGACACATCCAGGGGCACTTGTGTGGCTCAGTCATTAAGCGTCTGCCTTTGGCACAGGTCATGATCCCAGGATCAAGCCCCACTCTGGGATCCCTGCTTGGCGGGAAGCCTGCTTCTCCCTCTCCCACTCCCCCTGCTTGTGTTCCCTCTCTTGCTGTCTCTCTCTCTGTCAAATAAATAAATAAAAATAAAATAAAAGACTGACGCATCCGTGTCAGATGAATTATTTTGGTTTGAGTGGGTAGATGACAGATTCCACAGTTTCTGAATTCCTTCAGGTCAGAGAAATGAGACCTGGGTTTGAATACCAGCTTTGCTACTGACTATGCCAAAGTGAAGCAGCTGCCTGTCTATTCTAAAGCTTAGTTTCCTCCTCAATAAAATGGGGATAATGATCCTTCTTTCCTTCCGGGTTGTGAAACACAAAGGAGCTATTGCCTAGAAAGCATGTGAGCCCAGTGCCTGCACTTTAATAGTCCTCAGGGATTCTGTTGCTCTTGTAGCCACAAATGAGAGCTGGGTCCAGGGCTTTGTTACTTATATTGGGCCCCAAATATCCCCCCTTTCTCCTAGGCCCAGCCTGCCTGGCTCTGTGCTTAGCTCTGCAATGGGAAAGCTGGGAATGGGAATCTAGGGAAGGCTCTGGATTCCCAGTGGGGGTGAAAAAAAGTTCACACATGATGTGGATTGGAGGGACAGAGTTGAGGCTTGGACCCTCAGAAGAGGAAGAGAGAAGACTGGGGAGGGCAGTCTGGGAGGTTCCTGGAAGAGGAAATGTTCAAGAGCCTTGAACAGGTTTAGCTGAGTTCTAGAGGCTTGGATGGAAAAAGGTTGGAAACCCTTAGGGGCTTCCCAGGGGCAGGAGCCTGGCCTCTCCTCTGGCACCTTTGTCCCCTCCACGGATTGCTAGATGTCTATCCTGTCTTTGCACAGCCCCCAGGAACTGGGCCTGAGTTGATCTCTGGGTCTCCCTCTTGCCCTTTTCCCCTGGGGAAGTCTTCATCTCTACATCCCCCTCACAGTTATCCCTAGAGAGCCACAGGTCCCTGTCTGAGAACACCAGGCAGGTGGGTGATCAAGCTACGACTAGAACCCAGGTGTGAAGACTCCTAGTCCAGGCCTCTCCCCTCCCCACCGCACCAGGGTGCCCCCTTCATGGCACTCACCTTTCCTCATACCTAGAGCTGAGTGACTGGGGAAACCGGGCAGTTTGTGGAGGATGACTTATGGGATTCCTGGAGGGGTCTGGAGACACTGGGATGTATGGGGGTGTCTGTTAGCTACTTTATTTACCTAGTCTGGAAGGCCCCCACAGAGCCCATTCTGTGTCCCAGGCTTTGTTCCAGCTGGGTTAATCCAATGCGTATTTGAAGGAGAGGAAGGAGCTTGCCGGGACTGACCCAGACACAGGTTCAATTGAGCAAAGTGAAAGCTCTCTCCCAGGTTAAAGGGGATCGGCCGACGGCGGCCCAGGAGTTGGCAGCTGTGGGAGCTAGGCTGGAAGCCTGCGCCTTTAAGGCGCCAAGGGGCGGAGGGGCGGGGCAGGAAGCGGACTCCCGGGAGACGCTGCCACCGGCTAGGTCTTTTTTGGGGGAAGGGGCGGGCCAGACCCTCTGTGGGCCCCGCCCCCTTTCCGGCGAGCGGTACCCCTCCCGCCCTGGGCGCCCGGGGGCGTCCGAGCGTATAGGCTCTGGGGAGCTCCCGGGTCGGCGTCCCGCCCACAAAGGCTCAAGTTTGTCGTCTTGGAGGGAGTAGCTGGGGCGGGGGCGGGTACTAATAATACCCGTTCGTCCTGGCGCCGCGCTTTACAGTTTACACAGCTGTCACCTTCGTTACTCCTTAATTAATAATAAAAATAGCCGCTGTTCTGGAGGCTTACTGGATGCCAGGCCCCGTGCGGAGAGCTTTACAAGCACAGTCCCATTGAGTCTGCCCTCATAACACTGCCCCCACTCTGCAGAGCGGGAAGGCGAGGCGCGGAGGGGTGTCGTGACTTGCCCGAGGTCACTCGGCGGGTCAGTGGCTCCGGGATCGAGACGGGGGGCCGGGGAAGGCGGGGCGCGGGTGCTACCCCCGGCTCAGCCGAGAGCTGCGGGGGCGGAGCGGCGGGCGGGGCGGAAGGCGAGGGGGGGTGCGGCGGCAGAGGATGGCCATCTTAAGTGGCCGCTGAGAGTCAAGGGCCGCTTCCCCCGGGAAGGGGGCTTCGGAGCGGCCCAGGAGGTGGGGGTCTGCGCGCGGCGGCTGCGTCTCTGGGGAGAAGTCGGGAGCCCAGGGGTTTGAGGGAACTTTCTTCTAGGAGGGCAGTGGCGGAGTGGGGGGCGCCTGATCTCGGGCTGCTGAACCCCTCAAGGCCCGGGCCTGCGGGTATGGGGGATGGTGCCAGGGAACTTGGCCGGGAGGGGGGGAAGGGCTTTGCCCGGCTGCGAGGGGCTGCCAGGGACGTGCGTGGGGAATCGAGGACACTGGACCTTGTCTGAGGGTTTGTGGGAGATCAGGTTTCTATGGAGGGGATTTCCCCCCCGCGGGATTTGTAGGGGGCTGGACCCAGTGCAGTTTGAGGGTTCAGGTCGAAGAGGGGCCTGGATTTCACGGGGGTTGAGAAGCGGGCCGCTTGGGTAACGAGGACGGGGAAGAGGTTCATCTTGGATCCCTCGCGGGTTTTGAGAATTCGACCCGACCCTTTGAGGCTGCAAGGGAGGTGAATGGAAAAGATTTGGGGTGGGATTAGACGATTATGGGAATTGGGGATCATATCGTTGCGATTGTTGGAGGGGGCTAAGTCTCCGGAGAGGGGGCCGGGATCCCAAAACGTCCAGGAGAAGGGTAGGGGGAACTTGACCTTCGTTGTTGGGGTGGGGGGGTCTGGATCTCCTAAGTGTGGTGATGGCGGGGCAGGATCATTGTGGGTTTGGGGGGTCCCGCGTCCTGCGGGAATGCGGGGACCATCATCCCCACGGGGAAGAGGGTGGGGGTAGGGACAGTCGGGCCGTGGGCCGAGCGGAGGGGGAGGGGGCCGGCCGCCCGGCTCTGCGCTGTGCTCCTGCCCCTCCCCCGCCGCCTCTGAACAAACTTTTCTTTCTCTTCAAGTTGAGGCCGGCGCTGCAGGCGGCGGCAGCGGCGGCGGTGCGGCGAACGAGGCGGCCTGCGCGGCGGAGCGCGGAGCCCCCGACCCTCGGCTCGGTCCGGTCCGTGGATCCTCAGGCCCCGGGCCCGGCCCCAGCCTCGGCCCCGAGCGTCCCGGGGCGGATGGCGCGGGGCGGTGGGCGCGGGCGGCGCTGAGCCCTGCGCGCGCTATGGCCTCGGCGTGCGGGGCGCCGGGCCCGGGGGGTGCGGGGCCCGGGGGCGCGCTGGGCAGCCCGGCCCCCGCCTGGTACCACCGCGACCTGAGCCGCGCTGCCGCCGAGGAGCTGCTGGCCCGGGCAGGCCGCGATGGCAGCTTCCTGGTCCGAGACAGCGAGAGCGTGGCGGGAGCCTTCGCGCTCTGCGTCCTGTGAGTGGGGCTGGGGCTCCCTGCGGGCGGGGGCGCGGCCCCAGGTTCCTTGCGTGTGTGCGGAGGGCCTGGGACAGTGGGACGCCAGCGCCCCCGACAGTGGGGGCTTTGGCTTTAAGCCTGGGCTGAGGAAGGATGCAGGGGGCACTTCCTTCCTGCTGTGTCTCTAGGGACACTTTCTGGGGCGTCGAGGGCAGAGTGTGTGGGGTCCTGTTAGCCAGGGTGGCTGTAAGGGGGGAAAATGCAGGGAGTCTCTGGCAGACCCCCTCAGGTACCCTCAGGCAGAAGGGGCAGGAGGGGTGAGGATGTGTGGATGTGCATTCCAGGGTTGTGTGTAGTTCTGTTTATACAGGGATGGGGTGTCTGAGCAGTAGGCATGGAGGGAGTTGGGGCCAGAGAGACCAATGGATCTGTGAGGATGCCCAGCAGCTTCCTTAGGGGTCCTTTCTATGCCCCCAGGACTGAGGTTGGGACCTGTGTGGCTGTAGATGTCTGGGGCTGGGGGGCAGGGTGGTGTTGAGAAGGATGCAGGAGGCAAAGCTATATGGGGCCATGTCATTATTTCATAAATCAATGAGCGTGCGCCTGTGCCCTGGTCCTGGGTATCCTGGCCCCCCTAGCCCTGAGCTATGGGTGCTGAACGTGGGTTAGACTTGGCAGCTCTCTGAGTGGGTCTGGTCCTGCTTCTGTAGCCATCAGCTGTGTGTGGCAGTGCTTCTGGGTGAGTTTGGTGGGTTTGGAGTCATCTCCCTGAGCTGTCTCCTATGCCCCATTGTCTGATACTAGGTGGACTGCTGTGGGCATTAGGATCTGATTATATTCCCTTTTAGCCCTGTGAACCCTCCCAAACCTCTATATTTCTGTCCCTTACGCTTCTGCTCTCTTCTTTGGGGGCGCATTGGCCTAGGCCAGTAGTTCTCATTTGGGGTTGATTTTACCCCTCCGGGACATTGGCGATGTGTGGAGACATTTTTGGTTGTCACAGCTGGGATAGTGCTGCTGGCATCTAGTGGGTAAAAGCCATAGAGGTGCCGCTAAACATCCTGCAGTGCATAGGACAGTCCCTCACAACAAAGAACTGTGCAGTCCAAAATGTGAGTGGTGCTGAGATTGAGAAGCTCTGACCTGGGCAGTGGACCTGAAGAGGAGGGGGTCCCCTAAGTCTCAGCTCATGGTCCAAGTCTGACGCCCAGGAGAGACGAACAAGAAACTGCTTTGGCAGATGACTATCCTAGAGTCCTGCCTCCCAGCCCCCTCTGGGGCATACCCCCTAATTAGGGAGGGGAGGGAGGCAGGTGCTGGGTCAGCTGTTGAGTGGGAGGGGGACAGCTGGGCCTGTGTCTGGGGGAGGAATATTATTGTCCCAGGAGGGGAGAGTCCTGGCTCCATAGCTAGGGGAGGAGATGGGTGGAGTGAGGGTCTGTCTGCGTCGGGGGTTTCGGCTTTGCCAGCTGACTCTGGCTACTCCTTGAATCTTAAGAGCCCGGGGTGGGGGGCGGGGGGGGCGGGGGGGACAGGTCAGAAATGGGATAGAAGCCTGGGGATAGGTAATCAGAAACATACTTGCTTCCCTACATACCCATATGTCCGTGGGTGACATTTCAGGGCACACCCCTGCTCTGACAGGCACTGGCCTCTGCCCTGGCTTTAAGTCCTAGCTCTGCCTTTTATTTACCCCGCGACCGGAGTCAAATTGCTTTTCCTCTTTGAGCCTGTTTCCTCTTCTGGAGAATATCTGTATCAAAATGTGAGGATTAAATGAGATCACATCTGTAGGGTGTCCTACAGACACGGCTCAGTTAATGGGATGCTATTGTTGTTGTAAATGCAGTCCACTGCGTGGTGCCCACACAGACACCTGCAAGGAACGTTGCCCCGTCAGCAGCTGCGAGAGCTCGGAAGGGGGCCTACCTGAGTGGAGGGGATGGACTGTGGCCAAGGTGTAGGGTCCCCTCAAGCGGGCATTTGGTCCTCTCTGGTGCCCAGCACACACATGGGCTGGTGGCGGGGGGGGGCTCCCTTGAGCAAGCCTACCTGAGGTTTGGCTGCAGAAGGAGGCTTCCATCCCCACTGAGTGTGGCCCGCACTGCCCAGGCCAGGCTCAGCTGTCACCTGCTCAGCTGTTGCTGCCATCTGTCAGCACCCTCCTCGGTTTGGGGCTCTTAGAGGCCTAGGTCTCCCATAGGGGGCCCCCTTGGGGCATCCCAATGTCCTGGTGTCTGGGGAAGCGGGGAGAAAGCCGGGGTACCCGCATACTTCCTAACAAAATGGCCCCGACACAGCCAACTCCAGCAGAGCCAGACACCAACGTAAACACAGACAGCAGGCGCACACGTGTGTGAGCACGTCCCCTGTGTGTGCAAACAGAGGTTAACCAGGCTTCTGAGGACGCTTACTCTGGCAGGGGGCCAGATCTGGTCCCACAGCCCAGAGGGGCTGTTTAGACAGCTGTGGAGGCCACAGAAGAGCTGCCTGTTGCTTCCCGGGCCCAGTGGTGGGTGTGGAGCCTATGTAGGTCTGGGTGCAAGGGTGGCGGGGGGTGGGTGGCGGGGGGAGGCCAGTCATTCCTGCTCTTGTTGGCAACACTAGCAGGATACAAGTGGACTGGGCTCCTCATTAACCCTGTGCGGCCTGAGCAAAGGTTTTAGGAAAACCAAGCTGAGGGAGCTGAGGGCTGAGCCCAGTAGCAGGAGGAAGGCATGCCTTGGGGCTTAGACCCCAGCCAGAGGGCGACAGATTCTGACCCTTGCTTTGTCATCAGGTATCAGAAGCACGTGCATACATATCGAATTCTACCTGATGGAGAAGACTTCCTGGCCGTGCAGGTAGGAGCCTGGAGCCTGAGCCCTGGCCTTGATTCCATCCTGTGGCTTGGGATCAGTTGGCTGACCCTCTGCCACCCGTGCTGGTTCTCAGACCTCGCAGGGCGTGCCCGTGCGCCGTTTCCAGACCCTGGGCGAGCTCATCGGCCTGTACGCGCAGCCCGGCCAGGGCCTTGTGTGCGCCCTGCTGCTGCCTGTGGAGCGGGAGCGCGAGCCGGAGCCCCCTGACGACCGTGACGTCTCAGGTGCTGCCCGCCCTGCCTCCCTGCCCCCTCCCAGACGCCACCTGCTGCTCCCCCTCCCGCCTCCTCAGCCTGCCTCCCCCGGAGCCCCCTGCACCTGACCATGATGCCAGGGCCCTTTCCCCCACTTCCGTGGGAGTATCTATACTTCGCTGGGGAGGGGAGGCCCACTGACTCCTGTCCACAGATGGCGAGGATGAGAAGCCCCCGCTGCCCCCGCGTTCTGGCTCCACCAGTGTTTCTGCCCCCGTGGGGCCCAGCAGCCCCCCAGCAGCCCCTGAGACTCCCACAGCTCCAGCTGCTGAGAGGTAAGAGCGCAGCCCCCCTACACGGAGCCGGAATTCCCTTTCTCCTCTGAGAACGGTGTCCTCATCAAAGGGGGAGAGACCTTCCAAGCCCCTCCACCCCCCGCAGAGGCAGCCACCCTGATCCATGGTGCTGATTGCTACCAGTCCCATCTCCTCCAGGGATAGGGTGGGAGTGCTGGGACAGCGTCAGCAGGTTCTTCACTGACTTCTCAACCCCTCCCTGAAGCGCTCCCAATGGGCTGAGCACTGTCTCGCACGAGTACCTGAAGGGTAGCTACGGACTGGACCTGGAGGCTGTGCGAGGCGGAGCCAGCAACCTGCCCCACCTCACCCGCACCCTCGCCACCTCATGCCGGAGGCTGCACAGGTACCCGGGCCGCCCAGCCCCGTGCGTGCAGCCTCTCCTCGCCTGCCCCCTTGTTGCACAAACGTCCGTACCTCTGATCTCTGGCCCTGAACAGGGATCCAGCTGTTGTTTCCTGACTTTTCCTCACCCGAAGCCTTGTATCCTCACGGTGGAGGCTGAAGCCACCCACTCAGCCCCCCGCCCTGTCCTTGGGGTGGGGAGGGGGCATTCTGACCAGTTGTCTCCTCTAGTGAGGTGGACAAGGTCCTGTCGGGCCTGGAGATCCTGTCCAAGGTGTTTGACCAGCAGAGCTCTCCCATGGTGACCCGCCTTCTGCAGCAGCAGGTGGGATTACAGGGAGGCCTGTGGGGAACGGGCTCGTGTCTGGGGCCGGCTGGGGGACCTCCTGCTTGCTGGCCTCCCGTGCAAGCTTCATCCTTGCTCTGTGCAGACTCCGCCGCAGACTGGGGAGCAGGAGCTGGAGAGCCTGGTGCTGAAGCTGTCCGTGTTAAAGGACTTCCTGTCGGGCATCCAGAAGAAGGTAGCCTGACTCCCGACCTCCGACCTCACCTACCGGTCCCTGACTGTTTGCACTAGCCTAACTGGTCTCCACCCTGAGTCTACAGTTTAGCACTGATCCCAGCATCAGCCGTGCCCCTCCTGGCCCCAGCTCTCCGCATGTCCCCTGATCCTGCCTGCCCTTCCCTGCTCCAGGCCCTGAAGGCTCTGCAGGACATGAGCTCCACAGCCCTGCCGGCTCCGCTGCAGCCATCCATACGTAAGGCCAAGACCATCCCCGTGCAGGCCTTTGAGGTACGGAGGGGTGTCAGGTGGGGCCTTCTGGGGCAAAGGGCCGTTGGAGGTGAAGGGGGTGTCCCCTGCCCGAGGTCTTTCCAGCAGCCGCTCCCCCACTCCCCCATGACCTGCAGGTGAAGCTGGATGTGACTCTGGGCGACCTGACCAAGATCGGGAAGTCGCAGAAGTTCACGCTGAGCGTGGATGTGGAGGGCGGGCGGCTGGTGCTGCTGCGGAGACAGCGGGACTCGCAGGAGGACTGGACGACCTTCACACATGACCGCAGTGAGCCAGGGCCTGACCTGGGGCAGCGGGCAGGGCGGCCTCCAGGCCTCAGTGCCCGGGCCAGTGAGACTGTCCTCCATTCCCTAGTCCGCCAGCTCATTAAGTCCCAGCGTGTCCAGAACAAACTGGGTGTCGTGTTTGAGAAGGAGAAGGATCGGACACAGCGCAAGGACTTCATCTTTGTCAGTGCCCGGGTGAGCATCCTGCTGGGCTAGACCTGGGGGCTATAGGGGTCCCTGTGGGGTGGGAAGAGAGGAGACGCGTGATGTAGGTGGGTCGTGCCTCCTGGCAGGGGTGGGTCTGACAGGGCAGAGAGTATATGTATTGAGAATGGGTGGCCTGAGGGTGGAGTCAAAGGGTCCATTCAGTGAACAGTTATTGAGCACCTGTGATATGCTTGAATGGGGGACCAGACAGGCATGACCCTTGCCTCGTGGGACCTGCCACCTCCCAGGGACCTCCCCTAACTGGCTGTTGTCCCCCCAGAAGCGGGAGGCCTTCTGCCAGCTACTGCAACTCATGAAGAACAAGCACTCCAAGCAAGATGAGCCCGACATGATCTCTATCTTCATAGGCACCTGGAACATGGGTCAGGCCCAGGTTGGGGCTGGGCGGGGAGAGAGGAATAGTCCCAGATCAGGGGCCTGACCGCCCCCCATCCCCTTCTCCTCCAGGAAGTGTGCCACCTCCAAAAAACGTGACATCTTGGTTCACATCGAAGGGTCTCGGGAAAACCCTGGATGAGGTCACAGTGACCATACCCCATGACATCTATGTCTTTGGGACCCAGGAGAACTCAGTGGGTGACCGCGAGTGGCTGGACCTGCTACGCGGGGGCCTCAAGGAGCTCACAGATCTGGATTATCGCCCGGTAAGGGGGGGGGTCATCTTGTTCAGTCCCCCTCTCCTCAGACACCACCCCAAACTATCCTGCTTGACCTTATGGGAGACCCTGGGGAGCACAACTTGACTGGCTTTCCCTCTGGCCCCCCGGGCATATCCTTTAGGAGATCTAACGAGTCCTTCGTGCTGTGGGAACATGCTATGTTTCTCTCTGGCCCATCAGGAAAAAGGGGTAGCAGACCTTTCTATCCTGTGACTGACAGCACAGTCTATATATAGGCAGGGGTGTTGGGGGGGCGGAATATGGACAGTGCCCCAGCCCAGGGCAGGGGTGACCCAGAACCCTCTACCCAGATTGCCATGCAGTCACTGTGGAACATCAAGGTAGCTGTTTTGGTCAAGCCAGAGCACGAGAACCGAATCAGCCATGTCAGTACGTCCAGCGTGAAGACTGGCATCGCCAACACCCTGGGTGAGTAGGGTGGGCAGGGTCTCTCTGTCCACACCTCTTACTTCTTCTCCAGCCCGTAGTCTCCCCTTTTTGGGTGGTCTCAGCTTTCTCAAATATAGAACTTTGAACTCTGTAAAGCATATTCATATTCCAAATGTCTTCTAGCACCACCAGGAAGGCAGGGCCAGGATTACTATCTCCATTACATAGATGATAAACCTCAAAAAAACCCAAAAAACACTGAGGCCCTGAGTCGCTGAGTGACCTGTCCAAGGTCACACAGCTAGTACGTGGTGGCCTCTTGGTTTGTGGCCCAGCGTTCCCTCAGCAGAGATTCTGCTCAGAATCTGCAGGTCCTTTCAGCTCCAACTTGGGGATCCCCTGTGATCTCCAAGGGCTTTATTCACACATGCGGAGACTCAGGCCACCCAGATGGACTGCGTGTGCCATGTGGCCCTCTGGGAACGGGGGATGCGTTCAGAGGCTTGCCTGCCTCATAGCGTCTGGGGCGGGGTGGGGGGGCAGTGGGAGGATCTTCCCACCACTGCTTCGAGGGGCAGAGGGGAGTTGGGAGCCCTCCAGAGGTGACACATGCCTTCCTCTCTTGCTTGCCCTGACAGGAAACAAGGGAGCTGTGGGAGTCTCCTTCATGTTCAATGGCACCTCATTTGGCTTTGTGAATTGCCACCTCACCTCAGGAAATGAGAAAACCGCCCGGTGAGGGGGCACCTTTCCAAATCTTTACCCTCATTCCCCATTCCCCTGAGACCTATCCCCTTTCCCATATCCCAGTCCATGACCCTCCTACATCCCTGTCCCCAGAGACCGCCTTCTCCCTTGTCCCAACTCAAGACTCCTCTACCTCGATCTTGTTCCCAGTTCTTTCCTCTGTCCCCAGGGACCCTGATCCGCACCCTATCCCTGACCCCAGAGACTTCTTACTTTCCTGCCAGTCCCTGGCCCCTGACCCTGGGCCCCCCACCCCGCCCCCCAGGCGGAACCAGAACTACCTGGACATCCTGCGGCTGCTCTCGCTGGGCGATCGGCAGCTCAGTGCCTTTGACATCTCTCTGCGTTTCACTCACCTCTTCTGGTTTGGGGACCTCAACTACCGCCTGGACATGGATATCCAGGTGCGAACAGGGCCGCTGGGTGGCTGTGAGGGAAGCTGGGCTGGGGGCCAGTTGGGCTCCCACCTCTGGCTCTGGCTCAAGAGGGAGTGGCCAGCCCTTGTGTCTACACTGCAGGAGATCCTGAACTACATCAGCAGGAAGGAGTTTGAGCCCCTGCTCAGGGTGGACCAGCTTAATTTGGAACGCGAGAAGCACAAGGTCTTCCTTCGGTTCAGTGAGTGTGGGCCCGGCAAGTCTCCGAGGGCTGGGGCCTTTCTGATATGCCTGGGTGTTCAGGGCCCTGAGCCCCGCTTGTTCCCTGCCTTCCCTAGGTGAGGAAGAGATCTCCTTCCCTCCCACTTACCGCTACGAGCGGGGCTCCCGGGACACGTATGCCTGGCACAAGCAGAAGCCAACTGGGGTGAGCGAGGGGAACGGGCGGGGGGGGCCTTAGGAGATTCCTCTGGGCTCCAGTGAATCAAGAGTGCATGTCTGGTCAAGGTCTGGGCAGTTACTACTCCAGCTTTGGTGGCCCCTCTAAGGCCTCAGGGGTGGGTGATCCTGGGTGTTGTGAGGACCCAAGAAGGGAGATGGGTGCTGGGGCCTGGGGTGGTGGGAGTGTAGGGCCTCATCAGCTCTGCAGCTCTGCAGTGGGGCTTATGCTGAGCAACCCCGGCTGTTGGCCCTGACCTTGCTGACATCGCCTGCCCCAGGTCCGGACCAATGTGCCTTCGTGGTGTGACCGGATTCTCTGGAAGTCCTACCCTGAGACCCACATCATCTGCAATTCCTACGGTCAGAGTCTCCTGGACAGGGTGATGGGCAGTCCTGGGCGGCCACAGTCCGATCCTGCCCTAGCTTTGGGAAGTGGGAGCTGAGAGGAAAGAGCTTGCCCCTGAGCTCCCATTCCTACTCCAGGTTGCACTGATGACATTGTCTCCAGCGACCACTCCCCCGTGTTCGGGACATTTGAGGTTGGAGTTACCTCTCAGTTCATCTCCAAGAAAGGTGACTGTTCTGGATGTGCCCGTGGGTGGCCTGGGATGTACATAGGTTTGACTGTATCTGTGTGTGTGTGTGTGTGTGTGTTTGGGTGTGGACATGTATGTGCAAGACTGTTTCTGAACATGTACTGTGTGAAGCTGTGTGCCCGGGGCACTGTGAAAGGTGCGTGCCCATGCGTGTGTGTCTGTCTGTGAACGTAAACACACACAGATATCTGTATTTGCCTGGAGCCATATGTGTACCCCCGAGTGTGCCTGGTAGTGTGGGGGGTCGTTGGCAGGCAGTCCCTGCAGGGGTTCTGATCCCCCAACCCCCTTCCTACGTGGTCTCTCATCCTGGGGTTGTCTGCCTGGTCCAGGGCCTGGGCTTTGGGGTCTCCCCATTGGCTGCTTGGGATTGGGGAGGCCCCTCCTGGCCGTCCCTCCTCCTCTGCCAGGGGCCCTGATTTCCTGTCCCAGGGTTCAGTGTCTGTCCTGTTCCTCCTGCCACCCTCACAGCCCTCCTGACTGCCTTCCTCCCTTTGCCCCTCAGGGCTCTCAAAGACTTCGGACCAGGCCTACATCGAGTTTGAGAGCATCGAGGCCATTGTGAAGACAGCCAGCCGCACCAAGTTCTTCATTGAGTTCTATTCCACCTGCCTGGAGGGTCAGAGGCGGGCCCGGGGCTGGGTGTGGCCAAGAGGGCTGGGGAGCCCCAGGTGCCCAGAGCGGTCGGCCCCCAGGATAGGGGGAAGGGAAGCCAGGAGGTGGCACTCAGTTGGATATCCCCCTCCCTCTCCCCAGAGTACAAGAAGAGCTTCGAGAATGATGCCCAGAGCAGTGACAACATCAACTTCCTCAAGGTGCAGTGGTCTTCACGCCAGCTACCCACGGTGAGGCTCTTGGCAGGGCCTGGGCCTGTAGGTGAGGGCACAGGGAGAGGCGTGGCGGAGCGCGTGTGGTTTGTGCATGCGAGAGTGTGCGTGTGCGTGTGCATGGTGGGGCTGGGCATGAGTAAGGGTGAGGGACCAAGTTGCAGGTTCATTCATCCATTCATAAATACTTTTCGAGCCCTTGCTAAATGTCAGGTCCTGTGTTGGCCATTGAGGATGTAGAAGATGAATGACAATGCTGTTAAGTGTTATGAAAGGCCCATGCGGGGCTGTGTCTTCTACATTAAGGCTTGGGATCTTTCCTTAAGTGGGAGTGAGCATGGACCAGTCTGAGGGTAGGGGTGAGTGGTGTCAGGGGCAGGAGGGGGTGCTTGGGGCTTTGTTCTTCACTGGGCCTCTCTGCTCCCCAGCTCAAGCCAATTCTGGCTGATATCGAGTACCTGCAGGACCAGCACCTCCTGCTCACGGTCAAGTCCATGGATGGCTACGAATCCTATGGTGAGGGCGCGGAGGGGTGCCAAAGGCACGGAAAGCCAAGCAGAGCCCTAGAAAGGTTTGGCAATCTGCTGGTCTGCCCCATCTTCCCTTCAGGGGAGTGTGTGGTGCCACTCAAGTCCATGATTGGCAGCACAGCCCAGCAGTTCCTGACCTTCCTGTCCCACCGCGGCGAGGAGACAGGCAACATCCGTGGTTCCATGAAGGTGCGGGTGCCCACAGAGCGCCTGGGCACCCGTGAGCGACTCTACGGTGGGGGCTCCTTTGGGAGGGATATGGGGCATACGATGGGGTGGCATGGGCAGGTCTAGGAGGGGTGGACCGGGGTTGGGGGAGGGCTTGTTAGAATCCCTGAAGTATTTGGCAATTATGCAGCCATGGCTGGAAGTGGGCCTGCATTGAGGAGCAGCTGGAAAAGGCCTGATAGGCCCAGTGGGTATCTATGGTCCAGAACCCCAGGTCCCCTCTGAGTCTTCTTTCTCTTCCTCCCCCAGAGTGGATCAGCATTGATAAGGATGAGGCAGGAGCAAAGAGCAAAGTCCCTTCTGTGTCTCGAGGCAGCCAGGATCCCAGGTGAGCTGGGACTGTGCCGGGGGTCCCATGAAGGGGTGCCTGGGGGCTTTGGGCCAGCCTCTACCTCGTCTCACCCCTGTACACCCCTGGCAGGTCAGGGAACCGCAAACCAGCCCCCGCAGAGGCCTCCTGCCCACTGTCCAAGTTATTCGAAGAGCCAGAGAAACCACCACCAACTGGGAGGCCCCCAGCCCCACCTCGATCTGCCCCCCGGGAGGAGCCCTTGACCTCCAGGTGAGAGAAGGAAGCTGTTATACCCCCCACTTCATCTGTTGCTATGCTCGGCTCTCAGGGCCAGCCTGGGGACCATTTGCTGCTTGAGTGATCTCAAGCCCCATGGCTGGGGGCGCTGGGGCTCCATACCTACGGCCACTCAGGCCAGCCAGGGGAGCACAGTCATTCTCTCCTCCCGATTCTGCCTTAAAAAATAGAATTAGAAGTTGTTTTCTGCAACAGTTCCTCCATGTAAGGAGGGAGCTTTCTGTTTGGCCTCAGCATGGGATTTCCTTCGGTGCATTCTATGGAACACTGTCCTACAAGATGCCCCATTGGAAACGGGTTTGTGGTCAAATGAGTTTGGGAAATGGTTCTGGCTAGATTCTTTTCTTAGACAGTCCCAGTGCACATTAGTATTCGCAAAAGCTCTGAGCATGTGAACAGGAAGGAAACCCTTTTTCAACTCTGTTGAATATAGTTTCCCAAACTTAATGGGCCAGGAAACTTCTTTTCCACACAGTAACTATTAATACCCTGGGGAACTAGTGTTCTGTGGCTCATACTCGGGGAAAGTGAGGCTTACTTTCTAATTATATCCAAGTGTCGCTTGAACTTAAATAAAAGCTCCTAGCTGCGGTTTGGTGCTTTTTCACTCACCTTCACCTATTATCAGTCACCTTGGTTTTATCTTCAGGCTTGAGTAAAACTAACCTGAATCCCTGGGTGAGACTCCTCGGTAGATTGGTCTCAGATGCCTCCAGAGGCTTTCACAAGATCTGGCTGGTCATTCGCATTAAAGTCTTTATTGCCCTGCCTTCTGGCACCTGTTTTCCCTGATTTAAGCTCAGGTTTCACAAAGTCACAAAAGAAAGATCTGAGAATCTTAGCAAGTCAGGCAAGGAAGTTCAGGGATTATCTATTCAGTGATCGTGTCTCCTGGATTTTAGAGGTGAAGACAGCAAGGGCCAGCGAGGGAAAGTGATGTGCTCAAGGTCACATGCAGTTGTAGGACCGGTGGCCCACCGTCCTGACTCCCCAGTCCAGTTCTCCTTCCACTGCACCCATTGCCTTCACTTTGGTATCTGGGTCCTGACTTCATTATCCTGCTCCCAAACCCAGGTTGAAGGCAGAGGGGGCTCCAGAGCCGGAAGGGGTGGCAGCCCCCCCACCCAAGAACAGCTTCAATAACCCTGCCTACTACGTCCTTGAAGGGGTCCCCCACCAGCTGCTGCCCCCGGAGCCACCCTCGCCTGCCAGGGCCCCTGTCCCGCCGGCCACCAAGAACAAAGTGGCCATCACAGTGCCTGCTCCACAGCTTGGGCGCCACCGGCCCCCCCGTGTGGGAGAGGGCAGCTCATCAGATGAGGAGTCTGGGGGCACACTGCCCCCTCCAGACTTTCCACCCCCACCACTGCCAGACTCGGCCATCTTCCTGCCCCCCAGCCTGGATCCTCTGCCAGGGCCAGTGGTCCGGGGCCGCAGCGGGGGTGAAGCCCGTGGCCCACCACCTCCCAAGGCCCATCCAAGACCCCCGCTGCCCCCAGGCCCCTCACCTACCAGCACTTTCCTGGGGGAGGTAGCCAGTGGGGACGACCGCTCCTGCTCCGTGCTGCAGATGGCCAAGACGCTGAGTGAGGTGGACTATGCCCCTGCTGGGCCTGGCCGCTCGGTACTTCTGCCAGGCCCCCTGGAGCTGCAGCTGCCCCGGGGACTGCCCTCGGACTATGGCCGGCCTCTCAGCTTCCCTCCGCCTCGCATCCGAGAGAGCATCCAGGAGGACCTGGCAGAGGAGGTGGGTGGACCAGGGGTGGCTATCTGTGTGTACCTCAGGTGTGTGCTTTGCCCATGGACAGTGGTAGCCTTTGACTTCACCATTCAACACACTCAGTGGTGTCCCTTCTGCCCTGAGCTGGGCACTGGGGAGCTGGGGGGGACACCTGCATCAGCCCCAGTTCTTGCCTCTTCCCCTAAAGCATGTAGTAGAATGTGGCTGCCTGCGGGTGCTTCTCTGTGTGGGTACCCCCAGTGCTCCCCCTGACATGCCCTATTCCCTCAGGCTCCGTGCCCGCAGGGCGGGCGGGCCAGCGGGCTGGGCGAGGCGGGCATGGGCGCCTGGCTGCGGGCCATCGGTTTGGAGCGCTATGAGGAGGGCCTGGTGCACAATGGCTGGGACGACCTGGAGTTTCTCAGGTGGGGGCGGGGCTGGAGGCGGATGGGGTGGGGCTGGCCCCGGGGGCGGAGCAACGGGCCCTCGAGACCACTTCGCCAACCTCCCAGCCTCTCTCACCCCTACAGCGATATCACCGAGGAGGACCTGGAGGAGGCTGGGGTGCAGGACCCGGCTCACAAGCGCCTCCTTTTGGACACCCTGCAGCTCAGCAAGTGATAGCGGGGGCACTGCGAAGCTGGGAACTCGGCACCCCTACCCCTCCACTAAGGCCCAGCCATAGCCCCGAAGTTGAAAAGTTATGAGGGGTGGGGCAGTACCTCTCTGGCTATTTATTGGGGATCTGCGTTCCCCACTGCCCAGTCATTTGGAATGCCCTAATTAGGACATCCTGCCCCTCACCTGCCCCAGGGCTCCAGAGGTCAGTTGCTGTGATTACCAAGGACTTTGGTTGTTCTGGGGCTGACCTCCTTTTCAGGACCCCTACTCCCAGCCCCAGGGGTGCCCGTAGGGTCGTCCATTTGGCTACGCCTGGGTCCCCACTTTAACCGCTGTTTCTGCTGCCTTCCACCTGGCCTGAACCACAGGGGGAGGGGCTCAGCTAGGACCTCTCCCAGCCCCCACTGTGGGGGTGTCCGTCCGGAAATGAAGGAATAGCCCAAGGACCGGGCTGGGGTTTATTTAAGCTTTTCTGCGTGGGTTTAGGGAGGGCGGGCACTTTAATGTTATTGGGGCTGGTGGGGGTGGGAAGAAGGATCTGGGCCATAAAGTGCTAGTTTGCTTAGTTCTCACTGTCTCCTGGTCTATACCACCTTGGGTTGCGGATGTGGGGCTGCAGTGCATTCCTTGCTGGTTGCAAGTGGGTCGGGTTCTTGCAGGCAGCCTGTCCCCATCCTGGGTACTCAGAAGGGTTGCCAGCGTGATGTCTTCAATAAATTAAGTTTTATTTGGATTGAGCAAAACTCACCTCAATAAATTACAAGTTTTTCAAAGGAAAAGAACAACAACAACCCTTCCCCCAAAAAATAATAATCAGGAAAGAGGAAACCCCTCTGTCCCGATGCCCTGGCCAGCCCCACTGCTCTGAACAGGCCTAACCTCTGCGCCAGACCGGCTGGGAATGGGAGGGGATAAATTGGCAGTTCGATCCTTCAGGTGGCTTATTATCCCAACAAGGACCAGTACGGGTGGGCCCGAGGTTCTGGGGCAGCAGGCTGGTCGCTAAGGTGAGGAGTGACCCAGCCAGCTGCAGAGCCAGGGGAGGGAGCCAGGCTGTTACTGCACTTGAGTACCCTCACGTTCCAGCACAGTTATTTGATCCGAGTTCCAAAGAAAGCCAAGCTGGAAGGGGGGAGGTCCCAGTGAAGAGTACCCCACTCTGCTGGGTAGGGCAGGTGAGGACGAGAGGCCCTGACTTGGTCTCCAAAGCTGGGGAGGGCACACCTAGGGGTCAGACACGGTAGGGGGTGGGGACAGATGGGCACTTCCAGGCGGGCGCCCAAATGGGGAGGGACTCTGTCAGGTCCTGGAGGGGCAGGGGCATCTCTGGGGGCAGGCCCGGAGCCTCCAGAGTCCAGCGGCTAGAAGAGATTGGTCTTCAGGGCCGGGCCAGGCTTCCGGTGGAAGGAGGACAGAACCCCGGAGAAGGGCCCGGGCCCGGGTTCCGCCGGCTGCCAGGCCTTAAGCAGCTCCGCCGCGCCCGCGCCTGGCCCGCCGCCCCCGCCGCCCGCCACGCCCGCCCACAATGGGCCCTTGAGCGGCTGTGGCCCGGGGCCAGGGCCGGGCCCGGAGCCCAGGGCGGCAGGCAGCGGGCTGGGGCTCAGACGCGGGCTGGCCAGGCCGGGGGCAGGCGGCGGCGGCGGCAGCGACGCGGTGCTGTCGGGCGTGGGGCTGCACGTGGACTCCTTGGAGTCGTCGTCCTCGGACGAGCAGCGCGCCTCGCCCTTTTTGGCTCCCGCCGCGCCCGCCGCACCCTTGGCGCTGGCCGCACGCTCCTGTTTGCGGAACTTGGCCCGGCGGTTCTGGAACCAGACCTGCGGGCACAGGGGCCGGTCAGGCCGAGGCCGCAAGACGCGGGTGAGCCCTCAGTCGGGAAGGGGCCGGATCGGGATTATCACCAGCTTTCTGAGCGTCGGCCCCCGGGCCCTCCACCACTAGGCTCGTAGCCCTCCTCGCCTCTCTGCTCACCTCCTGGCCTCCGCTTGCCCCTTCCTCCAGGTCTTCCCCTTGGGATCTGCTCACTCGCCCACCCCGCTGCCTCCAGTGTTCTTGGTCTCCTGGAGGGGACCCCGCCTTCGCTCCCTCATCACTCAAAGCCCTGCCCCCAGTTCCTAACTACAAGAAGCTCCAGGAATTTCCACCTGGAGTGTCTCACGGCGGTGGAGAACGGGTTCGGGCACTAGGGGAAACCTTTTGTTCAGGGTCTCCAGGGAAGGCGGACCAGCTGAACATCTGTACTTGGATTTGTAAGACAGACAACAGAGTCCACCTGGGCGGGCCCTCCTGAGCCCTGAGCGGGCCCAGAGCCTTGCGTTTCGGGCTCAGAGAATTCACAGCAGCGGAGCTAGGGAGGGGACATGGGGGCGCTCGCTGGTTTTCCCGGATTCGTCTGCCTCGCTCCCACTCTACCCACTCGGCCTCCTTCCAGAATTCCCAAGCATCCCTCTACATGCCTGGCCCTACTAAGGAGACCCAGGGGGAAATCGTGGGGCTGAAGAACTCAGTTCTCCCGAGGGCCTCAGGTCTGCCAAGTCTTGGCCCCGTCGCCTCCCCGGGTTGCCCATCCTCTCCTGCCCAACCACCCCCAGACCAAGCCCTGGCCCCTGGCCCCAGCTTTCCGCCTCCAAGCTGCACCTGCCTCCCACCCGAGTGAGGCCCCTCTGTCCCGCGGCCCCCAGGTATCCGGGCACCAACCTCCCACCCTCCTCCACGCGCACACTCCCGCACACACACGCAAACACGCACCTGCACGCGAGCCTCGGTGAGGTCGATCTTGAGCGCCAGCTCCTCGCGTGTGTAAATGTCGGGGTAGTGAGTCTCTGCGAAGACGCGCTCCAGCTCCTTGAGCTGCGCGCTGGTGAACGTGGTGCGGATGCGCCGCTGCTTGCGCTTCTCGTGCAGGCCCGACGGCTCCGGGAAAAACTTGTAGGGCACTAGGGGTGTGTGCAGGAGGGGGGAGTGACGAGGGTGGAGGCGTGAGGGGCCGAGCTCAGCCCGCTGTGTCCGGCCCCTGAGATCGCTCGCCGTCCCCCGCCCCTCACCCGGCCCCTCGGCTTCCTTCGCTCAGTCTCGAACTGAGCGTCTTCCCTGTCGCTCAGTGGAGCCGGCAGGAGTGAAGGCGGGTAGGGCGCAGGGAGACCTGGGGCCCAAGAGCAGCAGCAAGGGAATCAGGATCTGATCCTCAGGTCAAGACCGCTGACCTGTCCTCGGTCCTCCCCGTGTTCCCTCACCTCCCTCCAGTCCACCTGCGCCTGCGACCTCTGCTTTGGTGTGCTTCTACCTTGGTCAGCCTGCCCGCTTGGTTTCAGGTCCTGCTCTGTCTACCCTAGCCTTGGTTGCAGGTCTCATCATCATCATGAGTCTTCCCAGTAACCAGTTCTGGACCCCGCCTGGGCGACTGAGACTCCCTGGCCTGGGTCCACTGTGAGCTCTGCCATGTACTTTCTGCCATGTAGGGACTTGGCCTGCTCTACCTTGCCATCTCTCTCCTCCCAGGCCTCATTTCCTCAGCCCCATCTCACAGCCCATTCTCCTCCAGGTGTCCTCTCCTCGTCCTCATCTTTCTCCATCCACATCTCTCTTCAGCTTTCCCTTCTGGACCATTCTTTTCTTTGTGCCCATTGAAAAGGGTCCTTATTTTCCCCCACCCAGGTTCCTTTACCTTTTCTTTGCCCTTCTTCTTCCTTCCAGGCACTTCTCTCTGTGACCCAAATCCCCCACAGCCAGCCCCACCGCTCTCCCTCATTCTCTTCCCATCCTTGTCTCTTTTACCCCATCCCAGTCCCCGCTGCCCCACACTGTTTCTGACAATATCTCCTCATCCCTGTCTCCAACCCTTGCTTAAGTCTCCATATTCTTTAGGAATCCCCAATATCCTTCATCTTTGTCTTACATCCCTAGTTCTCTATCTCCCCCTAATCCTTGTCTGCAACACTCCATTCCTAGCACCATCTTCCTCATCTCTGTTGCTAATCTTCCTTGGTCCCCATCTCCCATAATTCCTGTCCCCATCACATAGTTATTATCTCCATCTCCCCAACCCTGGGTCCCCATTTCTTCCAGGGCCCCCACTCTTCCCATCTTTGCTCACACCTCTCTATACCTGTTCTCATTTCTCCATCTCTGTGGGGCCCATATCCCCATTTCTTGACCCTATCTCCCCAATCCACATCCTCATCTGGCCCAGAGTACCCAATCTCCCCATCGCCGTTCCAGTTTTTGGCTCCACCTTGCTCTTTCTCATTTCTCCAAATCCAGGTCCCCATCTCACCATCCTTCCCACCCCCCAGGCCCCAATATTCTATTTGGGTCCCAGTGGTCTTCCCAGGAAGGAAGGAGATAAGGAGATTGGGTGGGGCAGCCTGGACTCTAACTGGAGAGATGGGGGATGGCTGGAGAGGCTCCATGAGGTTGAGGGTTCAGATTGGGACTTAAATCAAGAGGCTTGGAGGTACTGGGAGACTGCTTCTGGGTTCTGTAGGACTCTAGCTGGGAGAGTCTCCAGGGGGAAAGGGAGAATGAAAGTGGCTTAATGACCTGGACACTCTTTTCGTCCAGCAAGGGAGGAGGTTTCCGTTGTGCAAGAGGGTCTGGGCACAGGCAGGATGGGTCCAAAACTGGGCAGGAGGAGCTTGATGGTGCTGGGGCTCTAGGAAGGTTTCCATCTGGGCAGCTCAGCTGCTGCAGGAGCCCTTGTTGGGGTCAGACATGAAGTGGGGTGGGGATAAGGATGGAGATCTGATTGGACTGAGCCGGGAGCATCTTCCAAGGATACGGAGATGGAGAGATTTGGTGGTCAGTCTTTGCAGGTGGGGAAGGGAGGACCTGGTGAGGGGCCTGGGGCTGGGCCAGGGATCTATTTCCCTGACCCGAAGAGCACGAGAAGGGGAAAGATGAGAGGGTGGGGCTCAACTCTGCCTAAGGGAGGCCCGTCTTACAGGGAGGCTGGGGATCCCTCGGGTGTTGGAGGGCAAGGATGGTGGCGGCTGTGGGGGACAGTCGCAATCACTTGCCAAATAGGGCAGGGGCTGGGGTTCCCGCAGGATTGGAGGGAGGGTTGGGCCGGGGCTGGGCTCACCTGCCGAGTAAGGCGCTGGCTGGTGGTCGCGTAGAGCGCCGAGCGCGCAGTTGGAGGAGCCGAGCGCGGGGCAGGGCGGACCAGCCGCGGGGAAGGCGGGTCGCAGGGGGCTGTATTGGAAGCCGCCGGGCTGGCTGCAGGCGCCGAAGTCGCCGTAGGCGGACGCCTCCATGGCCGCCACGCACGAGTCGTACGAATTGAGGTAGGAGTAGTCCATCGGCCCGGGGGTCGGGGTCGGGGTCCGGGCCGGGCCGGGTCGGGGTCGGGGTCCCCGGCCGGGTGGGGGTCGGGATGAGGGTTCGAGCGCCTGGCGCCGAGGACCCGAGGCCGGCTCTGAGCGCCCGCGAGTCCGCCCGCCCCGTCGCGGCCGCCCTCCGCCTGGGTGCAATGCAAGTGCAGCCCGGCCCGGCCCGCGCGCCTTTTAACGCTCAGGACCCCGCGGAGGGGGCGGGGCGGGCAAGCTCCGCGGGGCGGGGCCTGGACAGCCCAGGCCCCACCCCCAGCTACCCCAGACCCCCACTCCAAAGGGTACCCGCAGCCCTCCTTGGGCTCCCGAGGTGCGGGGCGGGGCAGTGTGGGGCCCCATCCCTACAGTCCTCATCCCGCCCCAATCCCAATCAGACCTTCGCTCTCTACGCACAGTGCCAGGCTGGAGGGTCCCAACCCGTTTCCTCGGCCTCCCCACCTGCGGCCCCGCAGAAGGGAGGGGAGACAGGCCTGGCGGCGCTCCGGTGAAAAAGTTAATTCAATTCGTCCTGATAACCGAGTTATTCTGATCCAGCCCCTCGGCCCCGCCCCCAGCGAGGTCCTATCCCGCCGGGGACCACGGAGGCGGTCCAGGAGGGGGATGGAGACACGGACGAGGAAGAGACGGAGCCTGGGATGGGGACGTGGATGAAGAGAGGACACAGGGGGAGAAAGGGACAGAAACAGTGATGGAGAAAGAGACAAGAGAGATACAGGTACACAGATGGAGGCAAGGCTGAGCCAGGGACGCGAGAGAGATTGGAGACAGGGGCAAGTGGGCCCACAGGGACAGAGATGTAGACAAAGCTGAAGCGCGTGCAAGAGAAAGGCAGGGATGGAGATGGGGACAAGGCAGAGACAGAGGAGACAAGGATAAGAGGCGGACCAAGAAAGAGAGTGAGGCAGGCATGGAGACAGAGAAGACCCTGGGGTGAGACATGGATGGAAACAAGGACTGAGATGGAGATCAGGAGAGAGATGAGACAAAACAGGGCAGGGACAGGGAGACACACACACAGAGGGGCGGTCTCAGAGAGACAAGGACAGGGACAGACAGAGGAGGAACAGAGCTGAGAGAAATAGCCTTCGGAGAGCTGAGACCCACAGCTGGAGTGCCCAGGGGCCAGTAGGATTGTGGTGGAGGCCAGGCCAGGCTGCGGAGGGGGAGGGTCGCTGCAGCCCAGATCCCTCTATCCTGACTTGTCCACACAACCCTGCCCTGTACCTTCAGGGCCCAGCCTGCCTCTCCCCTCCCCCAGTTCCCCAGCTCAGTTTCCCTGCCCATCACCTCCCAGTGTGACCCTTTGGTCCCCAGCACCCTTGGCACAGAGTGTGTGTATGTGATGAATGTCAGGATCAGGAGATCAGGAGTAACCGAGTGACCTCCACACTCTCTCTCAGCCTCCCCATCCCCTCTCCTCCTTTTCTTCACCAGGTAAACTACCTAGACTCACTCTGGAACTGGCCACAGACCTGACCCTCAGCAGATTCAGCCTTGGGCCTTCACACTGTGGGAAAACCAACACAGGATCCTTTCTAGAACAAAAGAGAGAAGCTTTCTGCCCCTGCAGCTCACCTGAGGTGGATTGGACAGCTTTCCCACCCAGCCCCCAGCCTCCTCCACCCAAATCTTGGTAGGTCCTACAGATGCGAGAGTGAAGACCCAGAGAAAGCCCATGCAGGATGAGAGAAGGTCCCTGGGAATACCTTTCCCCGATTCCCCACTATGGGGAACATGCCCATCCTCAGGTCATCCACTTCAAGGGCCCCCAGATCTTTGCTTCACACAAGGATCACCTGTCCCCCAATTCTGTAACTACTCCATGCCAGGGGGGTTCTTTGAAGTGTTGTGTCTAATTACGTTTTAGGTAGAAGCTTCTAAAGCTGACAGCAAAACTGCTTCAAAAGTTCTCCGCACGGGTTTGTGAAGTGTACCTCTCGCCTCTGACACATGCTCTGCAGGGAGCCCAAAAGGGGATCTCAGAAGTGAGAACTCGGAAGTGCTCTCCTTAGACCTATTGGCTCTCCATTGCCCTCGGGGTCAAATCCAAGCCCTCATTCCGCTCACCATGTCCTCTAGCGCCAGTGCCCCAGCCTGACTCCCCCTTACTTGGCTTTCTTTGAAGCCCCCACACATTGATTGATCTTGGAGTTTAGAGTTGTCCTTTCTGGCTGGAATGTTCATTCCACTCCACACCCCGCTCCACTGCCCCCTACTTCCCTCAAACCCCCAAACCTGGATGACTCTTGTTTATCCATCTGGTTTTGAAGTGGACATGATTGCTTCCTGGAAGCCTTCCCTGACGCCCCTAGACTCTGCTGAATGTCCCACAGTAGCTCCCTCTCTTTTGGTGACTCATGTCCCCAATACTTGCAATAAAATGCAAGGTCTCGGGACAGAACTGTTACTTCCCAGCCCTACCACAGTGCCTAGCACATCATTCTGCACATCACAGGTCTTCCCACATCTGCTTGTTGGGTTAATGAAAGCTAAGCTGTGTGTTGGGGAATCCCTGCCCTCGCTTCTGGGGATGGAATCCTCATCCCCTGAGTCCCATTCCCCACTCTCTGGAAAGGCATCATCCTCTCTTCTTCATTCCCTCATTCCCCAGGGACAGGAAACTTCCTTCCTCTGAGCCAACCTTTGGGCTGGAAGAAAGTCCTCCCTCGTCTGAGGAATTTGCAGGGGGCCTTATCCCTTCCCCAGTGACAAAACTGAAGGAAAAGAGCAACTGAAGCTCACAGGCAGGGACAAGCAGAGATATGAGGGAAGGCAAAGAGGCCCTGGTTCCAGTTGTGTCCAAGACCATGATCCATCCCTGTCATTTCTACAGTTTGGTCACTGAACCAATAAATTCCCCTCTCTGTCTAAACTACTTTAAGTTTGGGCTTCTGACACTTGCAGCTAAAATCTCTGACCAATTATAATCTGTGAATGCTTGACACCTTTGCAGGTAATCAAGTTATGGTAGTGGTGATTAGGAATTTTATTTTAACATGCATGTTACGGGGTTAGCAGGGCAGGAGGTCACCTTCCCATGGCTCGGGTTCCTTTCTCTGCAGGCAGCCATTTGCATCTGCTGATTGGCATAGAAACAGACACAGCTCAAAAAAATGCTTTGAACCCTGTCCACTACTGGGTTCAGGTCTTCCAGGTGGTGGAAGTGGGGGGACTTTGGAGGGTAGGCTGCATGGTGCGTGCAAATGAGTGTGTGTGTGTGTGTGTGTGTGATTGAGAGAGAGAGAGAGAGAGAGAGATGGGGGCAGGAAAGAGGGCTCCCTGAGAACTCACCATAAAAGAAGAAGAAAACAGGGAGAGTGGGCTGTACTCCGCAAGGACCTCATACTCAAGAGTCCAGTGGATGAGATCTCTTGTGGGGAGCTCATCCTAACTGAAACTCCCTCCCACAAGTGCGTGCACTCTTGGAGAACAAAAGATGCTCTAGCACAAAACACTGTTGCAGCCATCTTGCTGTGACACCCCCTTGCTGAGCACCATGTCTTCACTTCCACGAGTGATGACAGATTCTGGAGCCTGGTTGCTGGGTTTCAACTCTGCCACGTACAAACTTATGACTTACAGTAAGTCATTCAGCCTCTCTATACCTCAGTTTTCTCACCTGTAAACTGGTTTATCTTAATGATTAGATGAATTAAAATACATAAAGTGTTTGAATAGCACCTGGCACATAGTAAGCACTAAATGAATATTTTTTAATATATCGCGGCTGCTGCTGCCAGCACCATCTCACTCCCATCCCCCTTTCTCCTGCTCACCAACTGACTGAGCCCTGTGTGACTCACAGACCCAGACCACACTCTGGTCAGGCTTCTCTGATTTGTTACACCTGATACCTGGATATAGAACCTGGACATAAACCCCCATGCTTGCACCACAGCATCACCTCTACCCTCAAGATTTCAGAGGATATCAAGGCCTAGCAGAATTACCCAGCCTGACCTCTTAATTTTAGTAGATGAAGAGGCTGGGGCCCAAGGAGTGGTCCTGTAGAAAGAGTTGAACTAAAAACAGTGGAAGTGTGTCAGAGTGGGAGGATTCCGCCCCCTCGCCCCCTGACAGAGGGAGCAGTATACAAAAAGGAACCGGGGGGGGGGGGGGGACTTTTTTCTTCTGCTCTGACACTAACTTACTCTGTGAGCCTAGACCGTGGAAACTCCATGAGAATGGATGAGGAAGGACCCATGTTTTGGAGAACTTTTTCTGCCTATGGTCACTTGGAGAATGGTAGCCTGGGAATTCCCAGGTACCACCATCTTATTCCCACTTCTACAAGTAGTCTCTGACCTTAGCCTCACCTCAGAACTCTGAGCAAGGCTTACCTAGGCTCAGAAAGTGGCCACCATGCTGATTTATTAAGCCAGTACACTCCTTGTCAGCCCTTCTCTGCTATGGGGAAGAGCACGGAGTAGTGGCTACTCCCTACCATGGAAACTCATCTTCTCACCCTCTGAAGCAATGTCCTCAGTGTCATCATTGTCTAACCATGACTGGAAGCTAACTGTGATCAGACATCCATGTCTAACTTCTAATAAGGAAGGGAGTTTATCTATCAGTGGAAAGTTAGTGCATTGTCAGGTCCTGCTTGAGGACCTTTGAACTCCTCTCCCCACCCCATCCCGCCCCACTTTTATCTACCAACTCCACAGGCATCCTTCTTCCAAATCCCTATTCTCTTCTGCCATGACTCTGTGCTCCAGGGAGAGTTGGAGGCAAACACATTAACTGTATGTCCTCCCAACCTGTCTATCAGAACCTGCAGTCTCTTGTTCATTTCTCTGTTATGGGGACAACCCTTTTGACCATTCTTTTCTTTTCTTTCATTGGTACCGTAGGCTACCCAGTATACTACCAATTTCTATTTTTGTTTTCAGTTTTTAGCATTAGGCCTTTCCAGGGACCCAAATGCTCAACCATCAAGGATCTCTGAAGAATGATGAGGGAAGATTTTTTTAAACAAATTTTTTATTGTTATGTTAATCACCATACATTACATCACTAGTTTTATGAGGGAAGATCTTAATCCAGTTCTAGAAATCTTTTTTTTTTAAAAGATTTTATTTATTTGACAGAGAGAGACACAGCGAGAGAGGGAACACAAGCAGGGTGAGTGGGAGAGGGAGAAGCAGGCTCTCCACTGAGCAGGGAGCCTGATGAGGGGCTCGATCCCAGGACCCTGGGATCATGACCTGAGCCAAAGGCAGATGCTTAACCGACTGAGCCATCCAGGCACCCCTAGAAATCTTTTTTGAGTGTCTGATCTATGATAGAACTTCATGAGGCACTAGACACATGGGAATAAATTAATCCTAGATGCTTTCTTTAAGAATCTCCTAGTCTGGGCACGCCTGGGTGGCTCAGTTGGTTAAGTGGCTGCCTTAGGCTCAGGTCATGATCCCAGGGTTCTGGGATTGAGTCCCACATCCGACTCCTTGCTCAGTGGGGAGCCTGCTTCTCCCTTTGCCTACTCTGCCTGCTCTGCCTACCTCTCCCCCTGCTTGTGCTCTCTCTTTCTGACAAATAAATAAATAAATAAATAAATAAATAAATAAATAAAAAAAATCTTTAAAAAACAAAAACAAAAGAATCTCCTAGTCTGATGGGCACATGGGTATTTGTCTATGGGAGATGTTATCCTTAGAATGTTTCAGTTGTCTGGACAAGAGAATGGCACATAGATGGTGAGGTGAGTTGACTCTTCTTTTAAAAAGAGAAGAAGAAAAAAAGGTTTGATCCTAACAACCACGCCATACATTGACAAGCTTATCCAAGTTTTTATGCGTGGGAAGAGTCCTGCCTAAGGGCTGCCATAGTGGACATCTATGGTGTGGTCAGCCCAGCACAACTCTTGTCTTGGGAACTGTTTCCTCCATCCACGTGGCTACCCAGGGAATCATTGCTCTTATATAATCCTACCCTCAGCCATAATTGGTCCAGGTGTGGGTACTTGTCCAACGATGGGTCAACAAACCCTTCCTCTTCATTACTTCTTAATTGGGAAACGAATCATTCTCTTTTGAATGGTTAAAGCTATAAATATAAATCTCAGGAAATGTTTGCAGCTACTTTCCCTACTATCAAGAGAAAAGGTGGTCTGTAGTGGAGAAAGAATAAATAAAAAGTTGAAGCAAAAGATATAGAGTCTCATGTTAGAATTTAGGAGCCTAGTTCCAGTGATTCCTGAGACATCCTTACTCTTTTTGCAAATTAGTTGTTCAGTCCTTCAATGGATTTTTTTTTAAATCCAATATATTCTTCTTTATGTTTAATCTAGTTCAAGTTAGATTTTTCACTTCCAAATAAAGATATTCAAATAAAAAATTGGTATAAGGTATGTAATGATGCAAAGAGCAGATCTTAAAATATGAAACTGGCCCTGTTGATGTAGGGTGGGATGCAGTGAGAATGTCTCCATTCTGAGCCTGGAAATGATATGACCTTGTTAGGTGATAATAAAGTAGCTGGAAAAACTACTGCATGTGTCTCTTAGAACTTGGTGTCAATTTTTCCCCTTGCCCTGTGGTTGCAACATCAAAGGATTGAGTAGAAAAAGGTAAAATATTGGTGTATACTGTCTCCATTTGCAACCTCAGAAAGGTGCATCAAGAGGGAACAGGTTAGATGAGGGACAGCATGACAATTTGTAACTCTGGTAAGGAAACATCTGCCTGTGACCGGCAATCAGAGGCTGCAGCAAGAGGATAATCATGCGCTTGGCAGATTGTCCACAGTCAAGTTTTCTGCCACCCCCTAAAGTGAATATTGATTAGGAGACAGTGAATGTCTTATAACTGAAATGGAGATATTTGGGAAGATCCAGAGAAATTAGGAAAGTGTGATTTTCCCAGTCCTTCTTGGCATTCTGGCCTGACAGCAGGAAAGAGCTGACATTCTTTTTTTTTTTTTTTTTTTTTTTTTGGCATCTAGCATCTGAAACCACTTTCTAAGCTAGGGGAATTCCCCATCTAACAGATGCCAGATACTTGTTTTCTAAACTTCCCTTACAACCAAGATTCAGACACTTGACCTCGTCTCAGCCAATCATGTACGCTCATCACAGACTAAGCTAAGGAATCTGTAGTAGTGAGGACTCATGGACCATAAGAATTCTCTACAGGGGCAAAAGGTTGCAGCAACATCTAGTTCTAGGTGCAGCAGGCCCCTACAGAGCTTGTTCTTGGCAGCAGTGAGGGTTCAGTGCCAACTACATCAGCTGTGCAAGGGGCAGTGATGGCAAGGCTGTTTTCATGGGGAAAACAATGTAGCTTAATTTAGGGTAGTATTTCTAGTTCTATGTCTCTATAGTTGGTCCTCCAGTCATTCCAGTAATTCTCTGAGATATCTAATATCTTTTATAAATGTAATATCTAATAAATATATTTTTTGCTTAAATAAGATGGAGTTAGTTTCTGTTGCTTGTAACTAATGACTCTGATATAGAAATTGGTACTAGATTGGCTGAGGGCATCAGACTCTCAGAACTGTTGGAATCTTGGAATAATTGTGATTCCTGGTTGGGAACAAAGGCAGTAAAAATCCAGAGATGGAGTGTTATTTAATGGCAAACAGTTCATCAATTTATTACCAGTGGCCACCTGGAATTAAGTATCCCTAAAGAGCATAGACTTGGTGGACTGTCAGGGATCAGTATAAAGGGAATGAGGAATTCAAGGATGGTGAGGAGGTGTGGAAAGCTTAGAGAGAGAATGAGAGGGTAAAAATCAAACTCAACGTTTGCTCCTGTGTGAGAGTTAGAGAATGGTTTGAAAGAGGGACATGCCAGGATGGGAATGGTGATGAAAGGATTTGGATGGCTAAGAGAGGCCTAAGCCCTCTATGCGTTAGGGCTAGGTTGGGAGCACATAAGGGAAAATCCAAAATAACAACAAGGTAAGCAAATAATAGATTACTTCTTCTTCACTTAAGGTAAGTCTATAAGTAAGGAGTCCAGTGCTTGTGTGGCTGCTCCATGGGCACTTAGGACTCAGATTCCTTCTTTTTTTTTGTTTCCTAGAGTGTGGTTTCTAACTTAGGTTCTTATGTCTTAGGTAGCTGCTGGAGATCCAGCTATCACATCCATATTCTAGGCAGCAAGAATGAGGAAAAAGGAAAAGAAAAAGTGCATCTTTCAGTGAGACATCTCCTTAATAAGGAACCTTCTAGAAGTTCCATTCAACACTTCCACTTACTTCTTTGCCTGAGCTGTCATACAGTTACATCAAACTTAATGGGAGACTAGGAAAGGCAAGATTTTAACTGAGCACATTAGTATCCCCCTACCCCCAGTAGAGTCTATGCTGCTGAGGAGAGAATGGATATTAGGCAGGTGTATTGTTACCCACTGCTACATAACAAACTACCCCCAAACTTATTAGCTTAAAACAACACACATTTATTATCTCATAATTTCTGTGGATCAAGAATCTGGATGTGACTTACCTGAGTATTCTGCTTCAGGGCCTCTCATAAGGTTGCAGTCAAGGTGCCAAATCTTTAGTCTCAAATGAAAGCTTGACCAAGGAAAGATTGCTTCCAAGCTCACTCACATGGTTGTTACCAGGACTCAGTTTATCCAGGCATGTTGGACCGAAGGGGTCAGTCCTTACCAGATTTTGGCCAGAGATTGCCCTCAGTTCCTTGCCATATGGACCTCTCCAACAGGGAAAGCACATAAGAAGAGCCAGACAAAATGCCAGCAAGACAGAAGTCAGTCTTTCATAAACTAACCTTGGAAATGACATCATATCACTTTTGCCATATTCTATTCCTTAGAAGAAGGTTACTAGGTCCTGCCCACACTCAAGGAGAGGGGATTATACAAGGACATGAAAATCAGAAGACAAGGATCACTGAGAGCCATGTCAGAAGCCATCTATCACAGCAGGCAACTAATGATCTCTGTCACAATCCCAACCTCCCAATGGAAGTAGCCAGCTACTATAGGACCTCCTCCCTGTCTAATGGGATAACTTTTCTCTTGTTTGAAGACCATGTAAAAATGTCCCCATGGGAATTATCTGGTAAGAGGAAACCAAGTTTCCTTATGCCCCATCCCACTGACTTCATTATCTCCATACTCACAGCCAGAATCAGAACCCAACATGCCTCATGGTCAAATAGGAAGTCAAATTCACAAGAAGGCCTTCCCACTATAAGAATTAAAAGATTTTTCAAATTTATATCAATAAAATCTGGCAAATCTGAGAATGGATTTTGAGGTGCTGGACCAGGAAGGAGGAACATAATTTAAAATTAGGCTGAATAGATCAATATGAGTGCACATACCAGAGCCTGGATTCCATGAGTTAGTTCTAATAACTGGGAGTTTTGTTTGGTTTTTTTTTTTTAAGATTTTTTTTTCTTTTTATTTATTTATTTGAGAGAGAGAATGAGATAGGGGAGGGTCAGAGGGAGAAGCAGACTCCCTGCTGAGCAGAGAGCCCGATGCGGGACTCGATCCCGGGACTCCAGGATCATGACCTGAGCCGAAGGCAGTCGCTTAACCAACTGAGCCACCCAGGCGTCCCGAGTTTTTTTTTTTTTTAAGATTTTATTTATTTGAGACACAGAGAGAGCATGAGCGGGGGGTAGGGGCAAAGGGAGAGGGAGAATCAAACTCCTCTCTGAGCAGGGCCCAATGCGGGGCTCGATCCCCGGACCCTGGGATCATGACCTGAGCCAAAGGCAGACGCTTAACCAACTGAGCCACCCAGGTGCCCCATAACTGGGAGTTCTAGTTGCCTTTTTTTTTTTTAAGATGAGGTTATTTTTCCCTAGAGTCTATAATAACATTTTAGTATATTCACTTTAGCTTATATCTACCCAGCTATCCATTCTTCTATCCATCTCTCCATCTATTGTATTTTTTGATGCATTCACAGTAAGTTACAGACATCCATACACTTGGTTCCTAACACTTCTGTGTATCATTAAGTAGAGAAAAATATTATTTGTTAATTTTCAGGTATAATTTTCATATAGTGAAACGCATAAATCTCAAGTGCACCCACCACGCAATGAGTTTGACACGCACACATGCCTATGTAACCCAACCCCTTACCATCATCCCAGAAAGTTCTTTCATGCCTCTTCCCAATTAATCCCAATTCCCACTCCCTCACAGGGAGTAACCATTCTTCTGATTCTTTTTCCACTAGAGATTAATGTTGCCTGTTCTTTAATTCCTTTGAGTACTTTGTGTAAGCCTTCTTTTACTCAACAAAAAGTTTTTGAGATTCACCTATGTTGTGTGTATCAATAGTTCACTGCATTTTTTTATTGCTGAATAGTAATTCATCGAATGAACATACTTGTGTAAGCAGAATTCTAAGATGTCTCCCCAAATTCCTACCTCTTGGTGTACATGCCCTGTGTAATTCCCAGTACTATGACTATGATGAGATATCACTTCCATAATTAGGTTATATCATATGACACTATTGACTGTTAAAAAGGGGAATTATCTGGGTGGATCTGACCTAATGACATTGAACCCTTTATATTTGGGTTAAGAGGTCAGAAAACAGTGAAGTCAGAGAGATCTGAAACATCACTCAACAGGAGGAAGAGTCTTCATAGCCAAATGGAGGGGCCACATGGCAAATGTGGGTGACCTCTAGGAGCTGAGAGTGACTTCTAGCTGACAGCCAGTAAGAAGACAGGACCTCAGTCCTACAACTACAAGGAATTGAATTCTGCTACGAATTGAATAAACTGGGGAGTGGATTTTTCCTCAGAGCCTCCAAAAGGAAATGCAACCTGGCTGACATCCTGAAATCCTGAGCAGATGAGAACTGTGCCCTACTCTGAACTGTGAGCTAATGAGTGAATTGTGAGCTACAGAATTGTGAGCTAATGAGGGAATGTTTTTTTTTTTCCTATCACTGTGGTTGTCTCTTTTTCTTTTTCTTTAATTTAATTTTATTATGTTGTGTTAGTCACCATACAGTACATCATTAGTTTTTGATGTAGTGTTCCATGATTCATTGTTTTCATATAACACCCAGTACTCCATGCAATACATGCCCTCCTTAATACCCATCACTGGGCTAACCCATCCCCTGACCCCCCTCCCCTCTAAAACCCTCAGTTGGTTTCTCAGAGTCCATAGTCTCTCATGGTTCATTTTCCCCTCCGATTCCCCCCCTTCATTTTTCCCTTCCTTCTCCTAATGTCCTCTATTCCTTATGTTCCACAAATAAGTGAAACCATATGATAATTGACTTTCTCTGCTTGACTTATTTCACTTAGCATAATCTCCTCCAGTCATCCATGTTGATGTAAAAGTTGGGTATTCATCCTTTCTGATGGCTGAGTAATAGTCCATTGTATATATGGACCACATCTTCTTTATCCATTTGTCCGTTGAAGGGCATCTCGGCTCTTTCCACGGTTTGGCTATTGTGGACATTGCTGCTATGAACATTGGGGTGCATATGGCCCTTCTTTTCACTACATCTGTGTCTTTGGGATAAATACCCAGTAGTGCAATTGCTGGGTCATAGGGTAGCTCTGTTTTTAATTTTTTGAGGAACCTCCACACTGTTTTCCAAAGTGGCTGTACCAACTTGCATTCCCACCAACAGTGTAAGAGGGTTCCCCTTTCTCCACAACCTTTCCAACATTTGTTGTTTCTTGCCTTGTCAATTTTTGCCATTCTAACTGGTGTAAGGTGGTATCTCAATGCGGTTTTGATTTGAATTTCCCTGATGGCTAATGATGATGAACACTTTTTCATGTGTCTGTTAGCCATTTGTATGTCTTCCTTGGAGAAGTGTCTGTTCATGTCTTCTGCCCATTTTTTGACTTGATTATTTGTTTTTTGGGTGTTGAGTTTGAGAAGTTCTTTATAGATCTTGGATATCAGCCCTTTGTCTGTAATGTCATTTGCAAATATCTTCTCCCATTCTGTGGGTTGCCTCTTTGTTTTGTTGACTGTTTCCTTTGCTGTGCAGAAGCTTTTTATCTTGATGAAGTCCCAAAAGTTCAAACTCTCTCTCTTCGCAGATGACATGATACTTCATGTGGAAAATCCAAAAGACTCCACCCCCAAATTACTAGAACTCATACAGCAATTCAGTAATGTGGCAGGATACAAAATCAATGCACAGAAATCAGTTGCTTCCTTATACACTAACAATGCAAATGTAGAAAGAGAAATTAGAGAATTGATTCCATTTACAATAACACCAAAAACCATAAGATACCTCGGAATAAACCTAACCAAAGAGGTAAAGGATCTATACTCTAGGAACTACAGAACACTCATGAAAGAAATTGAAGAAGGCACAAAAAGATGGAAAAACATTCCATGCTCATGGATTGGAAGAATAAACATTGTTAAAATGTCTATGCTGCCCAGAGCAATCTATACCTTCAACACCATCCTGATCAAAATGCCAATGATATTTTTCAAAGTGCTGGAACAAACAATCCTAAAATTTATATGGAATCAGAAAAGACCCCGAATTGCCAAGGAAATGTTGAAAAAGAAAAACAAAAGCATGGGCCTCATGTTGCCTGATTTCAAGCTATATTACAAAGCCGTGATCACCAAGACAGCTTGGTACTGGCACAAAAACAGACGTATAGACCAATGGAACAGAATAGAGAGCCCAGATATGGACCCTCAACTCTATGGTCAAATAATCTTCAACAAAGCAGGAAAAAATATGCAATGGAAAAAAGACAAGTCTCTTCAATAAATGGTGCTGGGAAAATTGGACAGCTATATATAGAAGAATGAAACTCGACCATTCTCTAACACCCCCACACAAAGATAAACTCATCAATGTGAGACAGGAATCCATCAAAATCCTAGAGGAGAACATAGGCAGTAACCTCTTCGACATCGGCCACAGCAACTTCTTTCAAGATACATCTCCAAAGGCAAGTGAAACAAAAGGGAAAATGAACTTTTGGGACTTCATCAAGATAAAAAGCTTCTGCACAGCAAAGAATGTTGTTTTAAGCTGCTAAGTTTGGGGTTATTTTTTACACTGTAATGTAAAACTAATTTAATATGCAGTTTGTTTAGCCATTCTCTTTTGATGGACATATGGGCTATTTCTAGTTTTGTTCTAGTATGAATAGTGCTGCTATGAACATTTATGTGCAAGTCTTTTTTTTTTTTTTTGTGGATATATGTTTTCATTTCTCTTGAAATGGAATTGTTGGGTCATAGAGTAGATGTATGTTTTGTTAAATGAAGAATACTTTGGTATAATGTAGCCGAAAGAATCCAAACACTTATGGAGATGCGAATGTTGGTTTATAAACCTTTCCTTCTAGGAAGGTGTGATTCATTCACAATCAACGCCATTCCTTGAGAGGGTCCAGATGACGTTCTCTTCACTAAGCCACTGAGAAACATATTTGTGAGAGAGTAACAACATCTTTGGAAAGTGCATAGTAACTGGTTTCTGTAGGCCAGGGATGTTAGGGGAAGACACTGCAGATGGGACTGAAGAATATGGGCATTTCACTAAGATCCTGATTCATAAAACCAAGAATCCTTTGGAACTGGTGAACAGAAGGCCAACTTAAGACAAGATAAGAGTTATGGTCTCTCACCCAATTTCCAGGCCTGGGTTGGTTCCTTGAATGAAGTGAAGGTAGGTACACTTAAGGAAGATGTATAAATATCTGTTGATATATTCCTAATAGGCTTCCCCAATGGGACCTATAGTCATGTCCCAGGATAACTGTTATGGCTGAATTGTGTCCTCCAAAAAGATATGTCGGGGAGCCCTTTCCCCAGGTACCTGTGTAATAAGTGACCTTACTTGGAAATGGGTTCTTTGCAGATGTAATCAAGCTAAGATAAGGTCATACTGGATTAGTGTGGGTCCTAATCCAATGACTATGTCCTTATAAAAAGACATTTGGACATAGAGACAAACAGCAAGATCAAGTGAGGATGGAGGCAGAGATTGGAGTGATACACTGCAAGCCAGGGAATGCCAAGGACTACTGGTAACCACTAGAGGCTAGGAGAGAGGCATGGAAAAGATTCTCAGAGCCTCCAGAAGGAACCAACTCTGCCAACACCTTGACTTTGGACTTCTGTCTTCCAGAACCATGAAAGAATACATTTCTGTTGTTTTAGTCACCCAGTTGTGGTACTTGTTATGGCAGACCTAGGAAACTAAGAGAATAACTGTGCCCTTGGGAACTATTGACACTGGCTTAATGCTAATTGGAGTTGTAGTTGGCACAGTGATCCCCCACTCAGAGTGGAGGCTTATGGAGTCAAGTGAAAAACTGACTTTTGATTCTAATCTACCTCACTGCCAGTCCTGTCCTTAAGCCCATTTTTATTTTTATTTATTTATTTATTTATTTTATTTTATTTTTTTTAAAGATTTTATTTATTTATTTGAGACAGAGAGAATGAGAGAGAGAGAGCACATGAGAGGGGGGAGGGTCAGAGGGAGAAGCAGACTCCCCGCCGAGCAGGGAGCCCGATGCAGGACTCTATCCAGGGACTCCAGGATCATGACCCGAGCCGAAGGCAGTCGCTTAACCAACTGAGCCACCCAGGCGCCCAAGCCCATTTTTAAACCCATGGTTTTTCTAGTTCCATAGTGGATAGTTAGATTAGGCATATTCAGCAAGTGGCAGAATATGTCACTCTAACCCATGAAATATGGCTATTATGGTAGAAAGGGCTAAGTGGAAGCCCCACAGCTTACTTCCTATCAAAATTATAAACAAAAGCCAATACTGCATTGCTGGGGGAAATGTTAAGACTCGGACACCCATCAAAGACCTGAAAATTCAGAGGTGGCGATTGCTGTTACTTACCCTCTTAACTCACCTGTCTGGCTTGTGCAGAAGTCAGATGGTGCTTGGAGAATGGCAGTGGGTTATTGAAAGGTTAAGACAGGTGATGACTCCAATCGTACCATGTTCCTGATATGGTTTCTTTACTAGAGCAAAACAACAGAGCCTCTGCCACCTGTAGTGAAGTTATTAACTTGTAAATGTTTTTTCTCTATTTCAACGAGCAAAGAAAGCCAAAGGTAGCTTTGTTTAATCTGGCAAGGGCAGAGATACACCTTCGCCATTTTGCTTCATGACCATGTTAACTCTCGGCCTTTGTGCCACAATTTAGTCCACAGGGACTTTGATCTTCTTAGCCTCATGTAAGACATCACACAAGTCCACTATAATTATGACAAAATGCTGGTAAAACCTAAATAGCAGGAGGTATCAGGTACCCCAGATGTCTTAGTGAGTTGTTTTCAGTGGTTTTGGTTTTATTTTAAAATAATTTTATTTTTAATTTATTTTATTTTATTTATTCATTTTTTAAGATTTTATTTATTTATTTGAGAGAGAGAGAGCATGAACAGGGTGAGGGGCAGAGGGAGAAGCAGGCTCTCTGCTGAGCAGGGAGCCTGACGTGGGGCTCGATCCTAGGACTCATGACTTGAGCTGAAGGCAGATGCTTAACCGACTGAACCACCCAGGTGCCCCATTAATAATTTTTTTAAAAAATTCTATTTATTTATTTGAGAGAGAGAGTGAGCGAGAGAGAGAACATGAGCAGGGGCAGAGGAGCCTACTGAGCAGGGAGTCCGATGCGGGGCCAGGACCCTGGGATCATGACCTGAGCCAAAGGCTGATGCTTAACTGACTGAGCCACCCAGGTGTCCCCAGTGTTTTTCGTTTTAGTCATTCTAGGACATGTGTAGTGGTATCTCGTTGTTTTAGTTTACAATTCCCCAATTCCCTGGTAACATGATATGGAGCATCTTTTTGTATGCTTATTTGCTATTTTCTTTGGTGAGGTGTCTGTTCAGATTTTTCTTTTTTTTTTTCCTTTCCTTTCTTCTCCTCTCCTTTCCTTCCTTCCTTTTTCTTTTTCCTTCCTTCCTTCTCTTTTCTTTCTTTCCTTCTTTCTTCTCTCTCTCCCTTCTTTCCTTTCTTTTTCTTCCTTCCCCTTCCTTCCTTCCTCTTCTTCTTTTTTTCCCTCCCACTCCCTTCCTTCCTTCCTTCCTTCCTTCCTTCCTTCCTTCCCTTCCTCCCTTCTTCCCTTTCTCCCCTTCCCTCCTCTCCTGCTCTTCCTTCCTCCCTTCCAACTTCAAACACATATGCTTTATTTTGCAGAAGTGTCAGTGGTAGGCTGAGACCCCCAGCAGGGCAGGGGCAGCTGGGCAGCCACCGGGCCCTTTGGGAAGGTGGGGGGAAGCCGCAGAAAGAGGTGATGCCTCCATAGCTCCTCCCAAGGCCAGCCTCTTCCCCAGGCCCCCAGGACAGAGTTTTTGCCTATTTTTAAATCAGGTTGTTTGTTCTCTTATTGTTGCGTTTTAAGGATTCTTTGTATATTTTAGATACTAGTCCTTCATTAGATATGTGTTTCGCAAATATTTTCTCCCAGGCTGCATGGCTTGTCCTTTCATTCTTTTAACAGTGTCTTTTGCAGAAGTTTCTAATTTTAATAAGGTCCAACTTATCCATTGTTTCTTTCATGGATTGTGCTTTTGATGTTTCTAAACAGTCACTGCCAAACCCAACGTCACCTAGATTTTCTCCTATGTTATCTTCTAGGAGTTTTATAGTTTTGCATTTTACATTTAGGCCTATGATCCACTTACCTGTGTGTGTGTGTGTGTGTGTGTATTAAGATTTTATTTATTTTAATATATATATATTTTAAAGACTTTATTTATTTGACAGACAGAGACACAGCGAGAGAGGGAACACAAGCAGGGGGAGTGGGAGAGGGAGAAGCAGGCTTCCCGCTGAGCAGGAAGCCCGATGCGAGGCTCGGTCCCAGGACCCTGGGATCATGACCTGAGCCGAAGGCTGACGCTTAATGACTGAGCCACCCAGGCACCCCTTTACATGTATATTTTAAATAATTATTTTATCAAATTAAAATGCACATAATTATAAAATATCAAGACTTATAATGATAAGACTTATAATGAAGAACATCCTCTTCTCTATCCCTTTCTTTTTAAAAAATTTTAAAAAATATTTTACTTATTTATTTGACAGAAAGGGAGAGAGAGCACAAGCAAGGGGAGTGGCAAGCAGAGGGAGCCGCTGATGCGGGCTCCATCCCAGAACCCTGGGATCATGACCTCAGCTCAAGGCAGACGCTTAACCGCTTAACTGAGCCACCCAGGTGCCCCTTCTCTACCCCTTTCTATCCCCAGAACCCAGATCCCACTCTCCAAACCATTTCAGCTGTTTCTTTTTGGTATTGACTTCCACATATTTAGATAAACAACATTTTTAGCTAACATTTATTGAGTGTTTACAATAGAGTGTCAGGCTCTATCTTAAGTGCTTTTCATGCATTGTTTCGTCTTCATAATCATCTTATATTATAGGTACTATTTCTATTCCCATTTTAGGGATGAGAAAAATTGAGTCACAGAGCGGTTAGGTAATTTTGTAAGGTCACATGGTTAGCAAATGGCAGAGTTGGGATTTAATCCTCGGCAGTGTGTTCTTTCAGTATAATGTTTACCTTGTGATTTCTTGATTTTTTAATTTTAGACTATTGGCTTCCTAGTATGAATATTTATCACTCACACCACCGAAGTCACCAATGTGTCCCCCTTTATTAATCCAATATGCCATATTTCACTGAATCTAAGACATCACTGACTGTAAGATATACCTTTATATATCACTAAAAAGAAAATAATTACTCTCTTATCACTTAGAATTTTCGTTTTATATTTATTGAAAGAGATCCTTTAGACTTCAGATGTATTATTTACTATATACTTTTGTGCATGCACGCAATAAAAAGAAAAATACAGGGGCGTCTGGGTGGTTCAGTCAGTTAAGCGTCTGCCTTTGGCTCATGTCATGATCCCAGGGTCCTGGCATCGAGCCCTGTGCTGAGCTCCCTGCTCAGTGGAGAGCTTGCTTCTCCCTCTCCCTCTGCTGCTCTCCCCTCACCCACCCCACTCGTGCTCTCTCTCTCTCTCTCAAATAAATAAATTTTTTAAAAAAGATTTTATCTATTTATTTGACAGAGAGAGACAGCGAGAGAGGAAACACAAGCAGGGGGAGTGAGAGAGGGAGAAGCAGGCTTCCCGTGGAGCAGGGAGCCCGATGCGGGACTTGATCCCAGGACCCTGGGATCATGACCTGAGCCGAAGGCAGACGCTTAACAATTGAGCCACCCAGGCACCCCTAAATAAAATCTTTTTAAAAAATACAAGCAAATAAACTGGTTAAAGTATTTCTAAAATTTCTTTCATTCAGAATCTCATTCTTTTGAATCATTTTTTGCCTCAAAGATGTCAAACCCCACATTTTTTTTTATTTTTTTTAACACAAATCATACTACATACTTTCAAGAGTAATGGTGATATAGTATTTTTTAAAAGAGGGATCCACTATCATCAGTGGGATTTTCTTCTAACCGATATTCATTCTGCAAATTTTGATACTGGCATTTTCCTGATTTTTCTAGAATATATAAACGAAAACTGCTTAGACAAAACCTGGACTTATATTCTTTCCTCAAATGGTCCTTCAATGGATTATGGACCGACATGTTCAGGAGTGGCATATCCCATCATGCCATAGGAATAACAGTCATGTTTGCACATGGTTAGAGCATCTATGTCATGATCATCGCCTGGCTGATAGCAATTGTGACAGATCTTGATTTCAGATTTTCAGATTTCAGTTTTGATAGCTTGTGCATCTTGGAATCCATGAAAAAGAGTGGTCATATACAAATTTTAGTTATATAAATATTTAGTTGGACTTTATGCCTGAGTCATGTATGTATCACTTATGTACCATGATTAATTTGCTTGTATGAACTTTTGCTTTCCCTAGAATCAATAATAGCCTGTTTTTTATTTGCTTACTTTTCTATATTCTCTATCATTATCTCTCTCCTAAGGAATTGTAAAACTCTTGGAAATACTCTTTTCCACACAGACATGTCAAGTCTTCTATCAGTCCCTTTATTTTTTTCTTGGAGACATTTCTCCTGGAGCTTTATGGGTTAGACTGGACTATTTTCCCAGTTCTTCACTTCCTTCCTTTTACTGAATTATACACCCATGCTTTATGCCACATGACTTTGCAGTATCTTCCACTAGAGTATGGGGAGTACATTTTCCTACCCCATTGATGTTGAGCTTGGCCCTATGACTTGCTTTGGCTCAAGAATGTTAATAGACATGAGAGGAGCAGAAGATTTCAATGTACTTGTGTCATCTGGCTTGCTTTTTGAGCTCTTCTACAATTCGTCATGAAAATAACGTGGCTTGGGTAACGGTTGGTTCAAGGAGAATGAGAAAACATGAGAAGACTTGAACCCAAACTTCAGTCTAGAGCCAAGCCCAGCTGAACCCAGCTATATCAACTGAACTGTAGCCAATATGTAGACCCATGAACGTGAGAAATAATTTGTTTGTGTAAGCCACTGAGATTTTGAGGTTTTCTTTTACTACATAGAAAAAAACTGACTAAATGCCTTCTGTCCTCCTGCACAAGTCTGGACTGGTTGTTGCTCTGCAGAGCTATTGTCCTGGGATGTTCCTTTGCCTACCTATTAGGCTGGATACCTAATCTACTGATTTCTTTGACTTCCTTTTTCTTGGTTTAATAGAGCATACATATCCTTAAGTAGCTGCCTGAGAATGGGTGCATAAAAGGCACATTTCTTGAGACCCCCTCATGTTGACTGGGTCATCACATTTCATTAATAATTTGGCCAGGTATGGATTTCCAGGTTGAAAATAATTTTCTTTCAGAATTTGAAGGCATTTTACCATTGTCTTTCAGCTTCCTATGTTGTTTTTGAGGGATGTAACTATAATTCCCTATTCTGTATATGTGGCTTATTTATTTTTCCTTTGGAAGCTTTTAGAATCTTCTTTATGTTCCAAGAATTCTGATATTTCATGATGATATGCCTGGGTGGGAATCTGTTTTCAACCACTGGATATTTGGTGGGCCCTTTCAGTCTGAAAACTCATGTCCTTTAGTGATGGAAAATAATTTTTAACAGGAAAAATTTCTTAAGATGCTATTTATCTGATAATATATTTTTTCACTTAATCTTTTCTTTCTTTTTGGAACTCCTATTAGGTGGAGGTTGGGCACTCTCAATTGCTTTTTCTAACTTCATTTGTTCTCTCACATTTTCCATATCTTTTTGTTCTACTTTTTGGGAGATCTTCTCATTTATCTTCCAATTATTTTATAGATTAAAAAAATTAGCTAACATATCTTAAAATTCCAAAAGTTATCTCTGTCCTGTTATTTTTACCTTTATAGAAATAATCTTATTTTTGTTTCATGGTTATATTATGTTCTCTCTTTTTTTTCCTCTCTGGGTATTTTTTTCTTCTCTAGATTTTTTGGGGGAGTTTTCTTCTATTGCTTTCTGTATTGTTTTTGCTTCCTTCTAGTTTTCTTCTTCTTGATTATACTTTTGGCTTTTATGCTCAAGCTTTCCTTACATGCCTGGTGATTCTTTTCCTTTCATATTTAAGAGTGAGGTATTAAAAAGTTTGTGTCCAGAGTTTGTGAAATGTGGTTTCACTGTATGGTCACTGGATAGGGACTCAGCTGTTTTTTGTTTGTTTTTTTTTTTAAATGCAAAATGTTGCTTCTACAGATCTTTTCTCTAGGGTCATTTAGTATCTTTAGAGACAAATCTTTCAAGGTTCTGCCCAAGAAGGAAATGTGCTTGGCTGCCATTGCTCTTGAAGCTACATGGCAGAAACGGCTGGGGTGGGTTTTGGGCACAGCTCTTCTTTCTCACTTTTTGCTCTTCCTGGAGGTCCTGAACCTGAAGGCTCTCTGGTTGGCTTCTTCCACACGCTAACACTTCAGTCTCCTATATCTTCAGGAAAGGGGTATTTGGCTGACCAGGATGCAAGAGACCTGGAAGTCTTACTGCATTTAAAAAATAAATTATATGTACAGTCCTGAACTTTTCTGGGGTACTGTGGTATGAATTTGATTCTTTTTTTTTTGACATCCCCGCTGTAGCTATTGGGTGTTTAGTTTTCTTAGTTCTGCTATTCATTTTTCTCAGTTCTGCTTTCTCTATTTAGTTTCCATTTGTAATAGAGTACAGACATGTATTAAGAGAAAAAAGTTTATAATTTCACTAACTTGAAATAAAAATACATGTATTAGGCCAGATGATTCAAACAAGTAAAGAAATAGAAAGTAAAATATAAAAGTGTCTTCCTCCTTTCTTCCCCTAGTCCTTCTCTCAAAAGGTAACCTTTGTGAATACTTTGATTTCTCCTAGAAATAAAAAAAAAAACAAGCCTATAAGTGTGTGTGTGTGCGTGCGTGTGTGTGTGTGAAATTGTATATACACAGGATAAAACCATATAGTATATGGGCTAGATTTTTCCCGTAATATTCCTGGAGATATTTCACTATTGGCACATGCAGATTCATTTTGTTCTTTATAATTTATTGTGATGGGCACACTGGTTTTGAAACTATTTCTAGAGCACTATACAAACTATAAAGGATCTTCTCTAGTAAGTTCTTTTTGTAGAGCAAACAATTTCAGGGTAATTAATACTTGTCCATTAATTTTTCAGGTATGTATACTGGTATTTTATTTTTTTATATTTATTTACTTAAGTAAATAAAAGCCCCAACGTGGGGCTTGAAGTCATGACCCTGAGATCAAGAGTCACATGCTCCCCCCAACTAAGCCAGCCAGGTACTCCTGTATACTTGTATTTTAATACATCAACCTTTCTTAAAGTGATCCCAGCTGTAAACAGATCACTACATATATAGTCACAAGGGTTTCAAGTGAAATGCTCAGTGAGGCAGAGAGCAAAATTATTGGGAATCTTTTGGTTGCAAGAAACAGAAATTCCACCTGAAGGAAACTCCAGCTAAAGGGGAAAAAGAGAGTAGGTTTTAGGGATACTCTGTTGTCTTATAGGACCTAACAACAGGCGGGCTTCATGGAAAACTAGGACCAGAGACCCAGACACCATTGTAACTCTCTCTGATCTTTTAGCTCTGCTCCTCTTGCACTCTGTTCTTTACTCTAAGCAAATCCATTTCTTCAATTATTCTAGTCCTCAGAGTAGATAACTTGGCAATGGACAGCTGCAGAGATGTACATCTTAGAGAGCCTTGGGGCTCTCTCTCAAGCTCTGGTTTTAAAATTTCTGGGGGAGAAGGGAATCTGATTGGTCCAGCTTGGGTCACATTAGGTTGTTACCTTAGGACAAGTAAAATGTACCCAGATGTATCCAGAGAGCAATGGATGGCAGTGAATGGACCAATATGACAGCAACCTTGAAAAGTGTTTGGATGGTGTGAAGGGGTGAGGGAGAGCATTGCTATCAGAAGGGGAATGCTGAATAGACTGTTGCCTAGGGGTCTGCCAGTACTGAATCTTCTAATTCTTTGATGGAGACTTCCTGGAAGGGGTAAGATTTTTTTTTTTTTAAAGATTTATTTATTTATTTTGAGAGAGAGACAGAGAGAGCAAGTGTGTATGAGTAGGGGGAGGGGCAGAGGGAGAGGGAGAATGAGAATCTCATGCAGACTCCCTGACGAGCACAGAGCCTAACACACGGGGCTTGATCTTAGGACCCTGAGACCATGACTGGAGCCGAAATCAAGAGTTGGATTCTTAACCAATTGAGCCACCCAGGTGCCCTAGATTTTTCTTTTTTAAAGATTTTATTTATTTATTTATTTAGAGGAATCTCCACACCCAACATGGGGCTTGAACTCACAATCCCGAGATCAAGAGTCATATGCTCTACCAACTGAGCCAGCCAGGTGCCCCTAGAAGCAGTAAGATTTCAGTGGTGCCATCATTTGAAGAAAATCCAAGCCCTCAGTGAAGGTTCCAAAGGTTCCCTAGGTCACAGAGAAGACCCTACCCATCAGTCTGGAGCCCACCAACACATCCTTTTCTGGGCCTTCAAAGCTCTGTGATCCTTCCAAGCGAAAGTGGACAGCAGTGGGCACTATTGTTAAAACAAGGCTGGGTTCAGTCTTCATTTTAACCATTTATGGAGCTCTACATTTCTTTATGTAGATCAAAGTTTCTCTCTGATATCATATTCCATCTTCCTGAAGAACTTCCTTTAACATTTCTTCCTTTAACATTAAAATTTTTTAATGCAGGTGTGATGGTAATGAATTCTCTCAAATTATATTTGTCTGAAAGAGTGTTTCTCTCTCATTTTTGAAATATGTTCACTGGGTACGGAATGCTGAGTTGACAGTTTCTTCCTTCAGCACTTTAAAGATGTTACTCTATTGTCTTCTGGCTTGCAGAGCTTCTGGTGAGAAGTGTGCTTTGTTCCTCCGTATAGTGTGTCTTTTTTCTTTGGCTGCTTTCAAGATTTTCTCTTTATTTTTAGTTTTTGGAATTTTGGATATATGATGTGTCCAGGTGTGTGTAGTGGTTGAAAAATATGTATACAAATTCTTTGATGCTTTAAAAGGTGGAGTTTAATTCTTCTCTTAAGTTTGGGATGGACTTAGAGACTTCCTGCTCTCCAAGTTATTTTATCTTATTTTATTTATTATTTTTTAAAAGACTTATTTATTGGGGTACCTGGGTGGCTCAGTTGGTTAAACGTCTATCTCTGGCTCAGGTCATGATCCTGGGGTCCTGGGATTGAGCCCCACATCGGGTTCCCTGTTCAGTGGGGAGCCTGATCCTCCCTCTCCCTCTGCTGCTCCCCCTGCTTGTGCTCTTCCTTCTAAGTAAATAAACTCTTTTAAAAAAATAAAATATTTATTTGAGAAAGAGAGAGAGAGAGAGAGACAGAGAACAAGTGGGGGAGGCGCAGAGGGACTGAATTCAGTGCAGACTCCCCACTGAGTGTGGAGCCCAATGCAGGGCTCAGTCTCATGACCCTGAAATTATGACCTGAGCCGAAATCAAGAGTCAGACGCTTAACTGACTGAGCCACCCAGGTGCCCCACAGGCATTTTATTTTTAAATTTTTGTGTATCAAAGTATAATTAACATATAACATTGTTAGTTCCAAGTGTATGGCATAATGATTCCATATTTGTATGTATCACAAAATGACATCCATTGTTATAGTCACAAAATTTTTTTCTTTGTTAGATGTCCATGACTCATTTATTATATAACTGAAGTTTATACCTTTTGATTGCCTTCAGCCCTTTTGCCCAGCCCCCAACAAACTGTTTCCTGCATCTATAAGGTCTTTTTTTTTCTTTTTTTTTTTTTTTTAAGATTTCATATATAAGTGAGATCATATGGTATTTGTCTTTCCCTGACTTGTTTGACCTAGTATAATACCCTCAGGGTCCATCCACATTTTCACAAATGACAAGATTTCATTGTTTTTATGGCTGCATATATTCCATATCTTGGCTATTGTAAATAATGCTGCAATGAACATGGGGGTGCATATGTCTTTCCGAGTTAGTGTTTTTCTTTGGGTAAATACCCAGAAGTGGAATTGTTGGATCATATGGTAGTTCTATTTTTAATTTTTTGAGGAACCTCCATATTGTTCTCCATGGGAGACTCACTTCTAACAAAGATGATATAGTGGGAATTAATGGTGTGCTACTTCTGAGACTGGGCTCGTACAAGACAGTGTTGCTTCTGCTTGACTCTTAGATTGCTCTGGGGATGCTAACTGCCACACTGAGGATTTTAAGCTGGTATGATTTAGTGATCAGGACATTATAATTATTTTATATATTTAATTGTCAGAATAAGCCAGCTGGATGAGGAGTTACCGTAATGGGAAGAAACTGTCAAAGATAAAAACCCAAATTGTGACATTATGCCACAGAAAGCTTATTGAGTGATTTGCTCTTCCAGCAAGCACTTGGTAAGCATCCATACTGTGTCTGAGTATGTTCAGATAAGCCACAGAAATCAGGCAGAGGAAGACCCTAAACCAGTTTTGTAATTTTAACCTGCTAGAATATGAATCTTGACTTCTTTGATACAACTCTATTAAAATACAGTTCATTTAACTTTTTAAAATTAATAGACTTGGGGCACAGAGTTGGTTCAGTCAGTTGAGCTTCTGACTCTTGTTTTTGGCTCAGGTCATGATCTCGAGGTTGTGGAATTGAGCCCTGTGTGGGGCTCCGTGCTCAGTGGGGAGTCTGCTTGGGATTCTGTCTTTCCCTCCCCCTCTGCTCCTCCCACCCTCTCTAAAATAAATAAATCTAAAAAAAATAAAATTAACAGACTTTATTTTTTATTTTTTTAAAGATTTTATTTATTTATTTGAGACAGAGAGAATGAGAGACAGAGAGCACGAGAGGGAGGAGGGTCAGAGGGAGAAGCAGACTCCCCGCCGAGCAGGGAGCCCGATGCGGGACTCGATCCCGGGACTCCAGGATCATGACCTGAGCCGAAGGCAGTCGCTTAACCAACTGAGCCACCCAGGCGCCCCAGACTTTATTTTTTAGACCAGCTTTAGGTTCATAGCAAAATTCAGTGGAAAGTATAGAGCTACCATATATTCCCCCGCTCCTGGAAAGCGCCCCCCCCACCGCCCGCCGCCCAGTATCAACATCAGCATCAGAGTGGTACATTTGTTACAATTAATGAACCAATACTGATATATCATAAACCAAAGTCCATATTTTATATCAGGGTCCACTCTTTGTGTTGTACATTCTATGGGTTTTGACAAATGTATAATGACATGCACTCAACATTATCTATTATACAGAACAGTTTCACTGCCTTAAAAATCCTCTGTGCTCCACTTCTCTGCCCCACTCAAGCTCCTGGCAACCACTGATGTTTTTTACTGTCTCTATAGCTTTGCCTTTTCCAGAATGTCATATAGTTGGGATCATACAGTATGTAGCCTTTTTGCATTGGCTTCTTTCACTAGTAACATGAATTTATGGTTTCTCCATGTCTTTTTGAGGCTTGATAGCTCATTTCTTTTTAGCACTGAATTATATTCCATTATATAGATGTACCATAGTTTGCTTATCCACTTGCCTACTAAAGAATATCTTGGTTAGGAATGCCTGGGTGGTGCGGTCAGTTAAGCCTCCGACTCTTGGTTTTGGCTCAGGTCATGATCTTGGGCTTGTGAGATCAAGCCTCGTATTGGGCTCCATGCTCAGCATAGAGTCTGCTTGGATTCTCTCTCTCTGCCCCACTCCCCACACCGCGTGCATGTTCTCTCTCAAAAATAAATAAATCTTAAAAAAAAGAGCATCTTGGTTATTTTCAAGTTTTGGCAATTATGAATAAAGCTGCTATAAATTTTGTGTGTAGGTTTTTGTGTGGATTTAAGTTTTCAGGACATTTGGGTAAATAACCAAGAAGCATGACTGCAGGATCCTATGGTAAAAGTATGTTCAGTTTGGTAAGAAACAGTCAAACTGTGCTCCACAGTGTGCTGTACCATGTTGCATTCTTACCAGCAAAGAATGAGAGTTCCTGTTGCTCTACATCCTCACCAGCACTGGTGCTGTCAGGGTTCTGGATTTCAGCTTTTCTAACGTGTGTGTAGTGGTATCTCAGTATTGTTTTAATATGCGATTCATTAATGATGTATGATGTTGAGCATCTTTTCACATGCTTATTTGCCCTCCGTGTATTTTTTTAGAGAGGTGTGTGCTCAGATCTTTGCCCATTTTGTAATCTGGTTGTTAATTTTCTTACTGTTGAGTTTTAAGAGTTCTTTGGATATTCTGGACACCAGTCTTTAATCAGATTATGTAATATGCAAATATTTTCTCCCAGTCCGTGGTTTGTCCTCTCATTCTCTTGACATTTAACTTTGGTGTGTTTTTTTTTAAAGCTTATTTTCTAAAGAATTTTTCTTTAAACTGAGGTATATATTTTTTTGATATAAAAGAACTAAGGGGTGCCTGGGTGGCTCAGTTGGTTAAGTGTCTGACTTTTGATTTTGGCTCAGGTCATGATCTCAGGGTTGTGAGATCTAGCCCCACATTGGGCTCTGTGCTGAGCACAGTCTGCCTGAGAGTCTCATTCTCCCTCTGCCCCTCCCCCTGCTTGCGTGCTCTGTCTCTCAAATAAATAAAATCTTTTTAAAAAAGATTTATTTATTTATTTGACAGAGAGAGGCACAGTGAGTGAGGGATCACAAGCAGGGTGAGTGGGAGAGGGAGAACCAGGCTTCCCACTGAGAAGGGAGCCCGATGTGGGGCTCGATTCCAGGACCCTGGGACCATGACCTGAATCGAAGGCAGACGTTTAACGACTGAGCCACCCGGGTGCCCCTCAAATAAATAAAATCTTAAAAAAAAACCCTAATATAATCCATGTCATAAAATTCACCCTCTAAAGTTTAAATTCACTGGTTTGCATAAAGTTGTGCAACCATCACCACTATGTAATTACAAAAAATTTTCATCACTCCAAAAAGAACCCTATTATCAATCATTCCCATTCCCCTCTCTCCTTGGCAACTACTAATCTATTTTGTCTCTATGGATTTGCCAGTCTGGACATTTTCATATAAATGAAATCAGAATATGTAACCTTTTGTAACTAGATTCCATTACATTTTCTTAAAAAAAGATTTTATATATTTGAGAAAGAGAGAGAGCAAGCATGAGCAGGGAAGGGCCAGAGGGACAAGCAGACTCCTAACCGAGCACGGGGCTTTACCTGGGGCTCAACGTGGGGCTCTACCCCAGGACCCTAAGATCATGACCTGAACCGAAGTCAGATGCTTAACAGACTGAGCCACCCAGGCATGCCTGGATTCCATTACATTTAACATGTTTTCAAGGTTCATCTCCATGTTGTCGCACAAATCAGTACTTCATTCTTCTTATGGCTGAATATTCCATTGTATAGATATACCATTATTTTATCTATTCAGCAGTTTGATGGACATTTGGTTTCCACTTTTTTGCTTTTTAACATTCACGTAACAAGTTTTTGTGTGGGTGTGTTTTATGTCTCTTAGGTATATATTTGGGAGTGTAATTGCTGGGACAGATGGAAACTCTATGTTCAATCTTTCGAGGGATTGCTAGACTCTTACAAACTGGTTGCATAATTTTCCATTCCCAATTCTTCACATCCTCATCAACACTTGTTATTGTCTATGTTTGATTAGAGCCATTCTGGTGGGTGTGTAGTGGTATCTCATTGCAGTTTCGATTTGCACTGTTCCCTGATGGTTAATGATGTTTTGCTTATTGCCCATTTGTACATTTTATTTGGAGAAATGTATATTCAGACCCTTGTCCTATTTTACAATTAGGTTGTCTTATTGTTGAGTTGTAAAAGTTCTTTCTTTACTCTGGACACTAGACTGGCCAGAGAAGGATGGGGGTTTTGAAGGAAGTGCAGTTACTGTTGATAAAATTTAGGACGTGACCATGACATAGGTGATTTAAGTGAGTGGGGGCAGAAAAAGATCATTAAATATAAGGAAAGCAGGATGTTGGATAAGTCATTCATGGGAAGTTAAAGCCACCAAGAATGATGACATGTGTGGGGAAAAAGAGAAAGTGATACAGGGGCTAAAATCTTTTCTGCATGAGGGACAATAGTTGACAGTTCAGTAGAAAGGGCAATGACACAAGGGCTGGAATAGTCAAACTGCTGAATTTTAAAAGCTGGAAGGAAGGATGAGAAATAATCACAGAGCAGCAGTGGGGGGCTCATGTCCTGGTTCTGACAATAAAGCAGCCTCCACCTCAGAGGGCTACAGGGGAAGCAGCCTCTTAGGGGAAAGCCAAAGTAAGCAATGCCTTCAGGGGACAATTAAGGTGAAGAGATGAAGCAAACATTCCAATGAGAAGGTGCTTATACAGAATTTGATTACAGAATGGAAGTACTGGAGGGCATATTAGAAGGGTTGGGAAGGGGAGCAGTTTGTGATGTGGTGGTGGATCAGGTTCAGACTCTTGGGATTACTGTGATAAACCTGTGAGGCATGGTGGGATTAGACCCGAATGACTCTTAGAGGATGGTGAGCAAATAATTCCAGGACTGTGGTCGAGGCTGCATCCTTATTTCTACAACTGACTGTGGACTGGAGGTAGGAGTAGGTGGGGTGGCACTCTGGTGACTTCCCTCCTCTCCTACACATTCCATATTCCCCTTGCCCTATGTCATCTCCTTAGATCATGAGTGTTCTTTGCCCAGTGGGTGACCCAAATCTTTGTTCTTTAAGAATCTGAGTGGTCCTAGTATCTAATGTCTAGTATTGATTAGGACCACAACAATACAGAAGATTGTTTAAATATAAAAAACACAGAACTAAATCTGAGGAAACAACCTGGAGTGGAGGTTTAATCAAATTCACTTATTCTTTTTTCATACTGTCCTTTCTTGTATTATGGTTTCTAGTCTTCCCTTTATTTCTCTGAACACTTTAACTTATTTTCTTTTAAAGATTTATTTGAGAGAGCGAGAGAGAGGGAGAGAGAGCATGAGCAGGGGGAGGGGCAGAGGGAGAGGGAGAAACAGACTCACTGCTGAGCAGGGAGCCCCATGAGGGATTCGATCTCAGGACCCTGGATCATGACCTGAGCCGAAGGCAGATGCTTAACCGACTGAGCCACCCAGAAGACCTCTCTGAACATTTTAAATATACTTTTAAACTCAGATTTTGTTTAAAGATTTTATTTTTAAGTAATCTCTTCATCCAACATGGGGCTCAAACTCACAACCCCAAGATCAAGAGTCATACACTCCACCAACTGAGCCAGCCCAGTGCCCCTCAGATTCTTTTATAACAATTCCTGGAGTGCAAATTTTCCCATTTGTTCCTTTCTTTGCTTTGTTTCTTCTCCTCTCTCTTCTTCTAATTTTTCCCTGTAATCTCATTTTAAATAGGACTTGTTTTTTCATAGGTTCCTTTGTGAAAATTTGATTATGGGACTATCCTTACAGTTTTGTTTCCTTCACTGGCCCAGGACTAGCTTTTTGTCAATTTTTCATTGTGACATCCCAGAAACACTCGGGTATTGTGAATTTGGACCACATTTGCACACACAGCAAATGTGTAAGTTTCTGTGTAGATGATTCTTTCTACTTACATCCCTGAGTTATGGTAGATTTTCTTTTATTTCCCTACTGATCACCAGATCAATGAGTGGTGTTCTAGTTTTTATTTCACAAGGAAGTGGTCCTTTGAGACTCCTGTCTTTGTTGAAGCCCTAGCACTCAGCTATTAGGCCTATATCTTGGTCCCAAGTCTATACAAAACTCCTTAACTTCCACTTCACACATCTTGGACTTTTGGGTTCCCATTCATTTCTGGCACCTTGGGATCTCCCATTTTTAGTTTCAAGCCCAGTTGTGTGTTGAACTTTTTGTTGTTTTTGTTACACACTATTTCCATGTTTGAGGGTGGGAAGGGGGTTTGCCTGGAACTACTCCATCTGCTGCATATTGGTCAGAAGTCACCCCAAAACAAAGGGTCTTTTGAAAACACAAATATGGTCATTTCATTCTCTTAGGATGGCATTCAAGGCACTATGAAAGCAGGAAACTTGCCTCTCTAGTTTCATTTTCCACCACTTTCTTCTTTTCTCCACACCCAGACAGTTAAATTAAAATGAAAAATTATAACTCATCTATTTGTTGGGCTGGATATGACGGCTACAAATAGTGCTCACCTTGTGACAATTCAGTGGAACTGTATACTTGTGATTTGCATATTTTTCCATGTATATCTCAATAAAAGAAGTTTAAGTAAAAGAACATGATTTTTTAGAAGGATAAACGTTTAATCACCTTTCTGATTTTTTCTTTGGTAATTAATTGGTCTATTCAAAGTATGTTTTGGGTGCCTGCTGGGAAATTACCTATTTGCTCTGTTTCCAAATTTGGTGCCACAGAATTCTCCTGAAATTATTTAGAATTTTTCCGTATCTACATGATTTCTCATTCCTAATCTTACACTTTTTTCCTCTTTTTCCTATTTATCAGGCTGAGGTTTTATCTATTTTACTGGTGTTTTCAAAGAGTCATTTTTCTACTTACCCTTTCTCCTTTTTAACTTCAAGTTTTATCTTTATTGGTCTATTTTCTATTTTCTTATGGCTTAAATGTGTTTTTTTTCCCCTAAATCTTTTTGGTTTTTTTTTGAGGGGGGGGCGGGGCAGAGGGACAGAGAGAATCTTAAGCAGGCTCTGTCCCCAGTGTGGAGCCTGACACAGGGCTCGATCTCACAACCCTGAGATCATGACCTGAGCCAAAATCAGATGCTTAACTAACTGAACCACCCAGATGCCCCTTCCTAAATTTCTAGAACAATCACCACGCATCTTTGAGTTTTTCTTTTTGAATAATAAAGGTGTTACATTTTCATTTTCAAGCCCTGTCTCATGCATTCCAGGATACTCAATATGGGTTCTGGGTCTTGCTTTGCCCCATTTGCTCAGGGTCCAATCCTGGCAGATCCTACTGGCTGGCCACAAGAACATGACAAACGTGTGCTCAGTGAATAAATGACACTGTTCTGTCCTGGGACCCGCTGTGAAGATCTGTGCTCACTGCAGGGCACGCCCAACCATCCGAATACCTGGAGCATCTGTCACATGTTGGCACTGTGTCAGGTCCTGTGAATAGGACAGTGAGCTGGACAACCGAGTATCTGCCCTCTGGGTGCTTACAGTGCTTTCTGGTGACAAAGACAGACACAGAACAAGTAATGCAAGTGAACTGAATGTTGCCTAGGATGCTATGGAAGCATAACATAGGGGCCGACATCCCTTAGGAGGTGTAGTTAAGAATTTGTAGAAGTGATACTTAAGTCCCTCAAAATCTGAGGGTCTACCCTATCTCCTCCTCTCCCCTTAGGAAGGTGGCCATTGGGTTTTCTAATACAAAAGTTATTTGGTCTTAAGTTATATGCCTCCTGCTCCTGGCCACAGCTGACTGAACCAAAGACTGATCACCAGGGATAAGAACTTTATCTACTAGGAATGTTCCATATAGGATGGTCACTGACTGACTGCATTAGAGCTTTAAGGGAGGTCTGAACACCCAACAGAGTGAAAGGAGAAGAAAAGGAGATAGTAGAAGAAGAGAAAAAGAACAGGAGAGTATAACAATAGCCACAAATCCTATGGTACTGGATTGGAACTGCAGGTATCAATGTGAGCTCACGATTTTTAATAATATACATATAGATACAGTAATAAATTCAGATGTGCGTGTTAACACGAATACACCTATTTCCTAGCTCTGTGTGCAGAAGGGGCCTAGAAGGAATGACACTCCAGTATCAATGAATACACCGAGTGCCTGTTCTCGAGTGCAAGGGACCAGGAGCTATCTGGGAAAACAGCTGATGCCAGGGCTGGGACAGGAAAAATATGAGTGAGCTTGGAACATCTTGTGGCGCTAGAGAGTAAGGAAGGGCTAAAAAAATGATGGGGGCAATGCCAAAACAATACAGAAGCCAACCTGAAAGCGGTCCCAATGGCCAAATCTGGGCCAGTATGAGCAATGAATAAACTACCATAGTATTATATTATAACCCACAGAATAAAACAAATATCCATTAGTTTATACTGATATAAATAAATTATTGAATAAATATATGGGAGAAAAGAGATAGCTCTTCCCTACAGAATACCAATTAATAAATACAGATGAGATAAGTAAACAGAAAGTCATCATTAGGCCAACACAGCATTAATACTTGTAAGCAAAAACCATCGAAGGATGCTAAAATTCGTAGCAAAAGTTTAAGGACAAATAAGACATTTACACAGCTTCAAAGGATCTCCCCGCAAGATTCTTATTAATTTCAAAGGGGAAACCATTAATTTTACAGTGGAGAAACCTGACACATACCACCACAGTCACATGATCCAAGTTAATATCACCCCCGCTAGAAGGCACCTTTAGAAGGGCACATCGTCACTTCTGGGTAGTTCTGCCAAAACTGCAGACCCTCAATCTAATCAGGCGAAAACAGGAGACAAACCCAAACTGAGGAGCTTCTATAAAATAACTGACCTGGACATGTCAGAAGTGTCAAGGTCATGAAAGGCAAAGAAAGGTGGAGGAACTGCCAGGGGCTGAAGGAGACAAAGGAAACAGGACAAAACGTAACATGGGATCCTGGATTGGACCCTAGACCAGATGAAGGACGTCAGTGGGGAAAATGGCAAAATCTGAATGTCTACAGTTAGTACTGTGTCAGTGTTAATTTCCTGCTTTTAATAACGATACTATAGTTTGGTAAGATGTTAATATTAGGAGAAGTGAGGTGAAGGATACAGGAGAACTATTTTTGCAACTTTTTGTAGGTCTATAATGATTTCAAAACAAGTAGCATTAGCAGTAGCAGGAGTAGCAGCAGCGGTAGCAATAGTAGTGGCAATAGTAGGAGGAGGAGCAGGAGTAAAAAGAACAGCAGTCACTGAGGTAGGGAGCAGCAGACAGCTCCCGGAGGGCCTGGACAGTGACTGCTGGAGCATCTGCTGGAGCCCATGTCCTGACTTCTGACTGCCTCGTACCCACCACATTGTTCTGGCATTCTGCCTTCACCTAAGGGACTTTAATTCCTGCCTCTATTTTCTGCTTCCTGAAAGAGATTAGCCAACACCAAAAGGAGGGATCCCAAAAGGCCCTGCGGGGTGACGGGGTGTTCATCAATGGTGGCTACTACTGATGGTGCCCAAGGAGGCACCAGGCCTCGCTGTGTCCTGCTAAGCCGGGCCTGAAACGGGGCTCATTTGTGGTATGCCCTTGGGGGATGGTGTGCAGACCCTCTGCTTTGTGACCAACAGGCAGACTGCCCTGGGAGCGGTTTATTCCAGGCTAAGTCGGCTGGGACAGCAGTATAGACAGAGCTGACGCAGACTCCACGGCCACCTGGGCACAGCCTGATTTCATGCTCTCTCTCCCTACAGCTCCCCGATGTCTGTGTTCGTCTCCTGAAGGAGGCCCCGTAGAGCTGAGCTTGCTTGGTCATTTGGTACTGTTGTCCAGCCCCGGAGCAGAGCAGCGTAGTGACCCACTCAGCCTTCCTCCTCGAGGTGCCTTATACTGGCTTAGTTCCAGAGCTGGAGAAACATGGTCTGGCCTGACACCAGAATGTGTGGTGAGGGGGAACAGCCACCATATGGCAGGGGATGGAGGAGGAGTTCTATGGGTCCCTTCTCCTTGGAATTCTAAGCTATGGGAAAGAGGTAGCTACAGTCTACACTGCACAACCTCTGTGCCTGGGCCTCTGCACTCTTTCTCCACAATCTGTGCAGACATTCTGGGGACTCAGTTGCATGAGGGCCAGCAGAGGGTGGCAGGGCACAGCCTGGTCCCCGTCTTTTCCCAGGCAGATCTGTTCTCAGCGGCCAAACTTCAGAGCTTTCTGGGACCATGATAAAGGTCCAGAGACTATAGACCATGGGGATCATGCTGAAGGACAGAGATAAGGGACCTCCTTCTCTTCCCTGCCTTGAAGGGGATGGGGAGGCAGCCCCTCCCTTGGAGACCTGTTAGCAAGTTTTGGGCCCATAATAAAAGGTCCAGGGGAAGGCAAAATCCCTATTTTTGACTTTGAGGCTGAGGAGGGGTCTTCCGGGGGCTATGAGGAGGTAAACAGGCCTCAGGCTGGGTGGAGAGGAGGGAAAGGGCATGAGGGGAAGATAGGTCAGTTGCCATGCCACAGCCGAGGGGCCTTTATTAGATGTTGAGGGCATGGAGAGGCAGGTGGGTAGAAGCTAGAGGTTGTGGCACACCTTCTCAGGGTGTAGTGGGGCCCGGATGTCCAGTTTGCGGGTCTTGCTGTCCTTGTCGATGATCTCCAGCCGCAGCTTGGGTAGACGCTTCTCAGCCTGGGGTGAGGGCAGTTCGGGGCTCTTGAGCAGCTGTTTGTCTGAGTCCTCCACAGTGATGCGCAGAGTACAGCCCCCCGGCAGCAGGTCTTGTTCATAGGCGGCTGCCAGCTGGTTCACGACACGGCGCTCGACCTGTAGGTGACAGGTGAAGAGCTCATCACTGCTGGGGCCGTGGCCTGGAGCCCAGGCTCTATCACTTACTGCCAGGTCAAGTCAGAAAGCTCTGAGCTTCAGCTTCCCCCTTGGCAAAGTGGGGCTAACCACACACAGCTTGCAGGACTACGCTAAAGACTCAATGACGTCAGTTTCTGAGGTTCCCAACTTAGTTCCTCACTCCTGGCAGGGGTTCATACTTGCTTATCCTCCAGGACCAGGGTTTTACTTGATCATCTTCTGGTTTGGGTTCTGAAGGGGCATCTGCTCTGGGTATGGACTATTCCAGGCTGGGAGCCCAGGGCGGGGCGGGGGCATGGGGGGAAGGAGGTGTGGAGGTGCCTTACTTCTCTCAGGCTCCAGTGCTCACCTCATGCTTGATGGAGCGGGCGCCATAGTGCACATTGTAACCGTCGACCAACACGTCTGCCACCTCGCGGTCCCAGAGCAGTGTGATGTTGTGCCTTTGCTTGGCCTGAGATAGGTCAGATACGAGCATGCCCACATGTGGCCCAGTGCTTTCCATCTCTCACCACTCTGGCCTGAGGCCCGGGACTGTGAGTGACTGTGTGCCCCCAGGGTCAGTGTCCCACACCACTGTGCTCCATGCCTCTAGGGTGGTGGTGCTTCCAACCCCGTGTTCCCTGATTTCCAATGGGCAGATGACCCAACCCCACCCATGGGCAGTTCCTGCTCTTACTCTCTTGGCCCAGAAGTTCAGTTCCTTGTTGACAAGTTGGATGAGCTCTGAGTGGCAGAAGGGGAGGAAGTAGACAATCTCGTTGATTCTTCCCAGAAACTCATCTCTCCGGAAGTGAGCCTGCAGGGCCGGGTTAGGGGTGGGTGAGCTCTGTGACCCAGAAGGGGTAAAGGGAATTACTGGACCCCAGCGGGGAAGACTAAGGATGGCTAAGGGGATCTTCCCACCGGAGACTCCAGTAGGAAGGACAAAGACCTCTTACTTTCAGGATGGGGCGTATCACATTCTCCTTGAAGTTCTTTGAGATGGTTATCTTGTCATTAATCTGGACATCCCCTGTGGAAAAAGAATCATAAACTGCCTACTCCCCATACCTAGGGAGCTCTGGGAACTGTGCCTGCCTCTTGCGCCCATTCATGAAAAGAGCTCTGGCCCTGCCCCCGATGGTCTGTGTGATCCTGGTCATGGTCTCAGGCTCTTTAGGTCTCAGCCTGGTCTCTACTTGAATGAGAGGATTGGACTGGGCACTTCCTGGGTCCCGTCCAGTTCTATGTGCTACAAATACAAAGCCTGAGGTTCCTTAGTGTAGCAGTTGTGTGAAGGAGGGAAAGATGGGGACAAGAGTCAGGACCAAGACTTGAGTTCTGACTTGGAGGAGGGGTTGGAAGGTTTGTTTCCAAATAGAAAGGTGACAGATGTGGCCTCCTGCCTGATGTCATCCTTGCCCCCAGGAGCCGTGCTGTGGTCTGGGTACTTGCCCAGGTGCCCAGACAGCTCAGGCCGTGTGCCATACCAAGGTTTTCGGCGATACGGGTACGGCTCATCTCCAAAGCCTCTTGCCTGAGCTGCAGCGCGTGCTGTGCAATCTCGTCACTGGCCACATTGGAGGTCATGATGAAGATGGCATCCTTGCAGTCGATGGTCTTCCCTTTTCCATCCGTCAGCCGGCCCTGGGAAAGAACCATGACTGCACAGTCAGGAAGTGCTAAGCCTGGACACCTCTTCCAGGAGGTTTCTCCAGAACCCCCAGCTGCTCACTCCTCCCGGTTCTCCCTGCCCTGGGCTGCAACTGTTCCACCGGCTGAGAGTGACTCCAGTCAAGACTGAAGCTCTGTTTATCATCCATCAGTGCCCCTCATTCATCTCTGGCACCCCAAAAGTCAGCCCGATTAAACATGCATCCATCCAACGCACTTTCTTGGAAGCCCAACTGGGCCAGGCTCTGTGTTGGGGCACTGGGGCCTCACTGAGCCTTTGACATGCTTCTTCTTCTTTTTTAAACAAGGTTCCTTGTTTTTTTGTTTTTTTAAGATTTTTAATTTATTTATTTGACAGAGAGAGACACAGCGAGAGAGGGAACACAAGCAGGGGGAGTGGAAGAGGGAGAAGCAGGCTTCCCGCTGAGCAGGGAGACCGATGCGGGGCTCGATCCCAGGACCCTGGGATCATGACCTGAGCCAAAGGCAGATGCTTAACGATTAAGCCACCCAGGCGCCCCAACATGCTTGTTTAAAAAAAAATGACACTCAAGAAACCAGGAATGATAATTCATTGAGTTAAGTGTTATAAGGGGAAGCCCAGGTCACTGCAGGAGTTCAGAGGAGGGTATTTTATATGGCCATTGTGAAGACTAATATGGTCATGTGGGTTAAAAATCCTTAGTCAGCCAAGCTGTGCTAATGTTCCGAACTGTTGTTATGACAGCAGACATGTAATATATATTTGTTGTATCAAAATGAATGAGATGAATTGAAACAGGTATAATCTCTGCAACTTAAAGCCATCCTTTTGCCTGACAGAGAGGGATAGAAAATAAGGCTCCTCCTTTAACCAATGTGGGAAGAGTCCTTGGAATCTTTAGCTCTTTCTAGAAGCGACACAGATGAAAGAAAGCATCTATACTGGAGACAGATGCACTGAGGAAAGAGAAAAGGAGCAACAGCAGGGAGAAGAGACAGAATGAGAGAAGAGAGAAGTATAGCTATCTGGGGCCACGCAGTTCAAGGGCGAGGAGCTCCCACCCACTCAGCAAACAACAAGGCTGTATCACTGTACAACAGTTCTTTACAGTCATTTATGACAAAAGCAACGGTCAGGGCCTCGCTGAGCAGAACTGATGGAGTAACAACAGTGGACAACAACGGGCCACTTCTCCTTGCACCACAGGTACCCTGCTTCGTGTTCTCTTGTGTCCTACTGCACTCCTCCCACCAAGCACAATTCCTGCCAGGCCAGAGGACATGGCTCTGAGGACACGTCACTGACCCCAACCTGTCTGCTCCTGCCTGCCCCAGCCTCAGCTGGTAGCTAGTCCTCCTCAAGCATTTCCCTTTCCCTGGTGGTATGGACCTGACTCAGGCTCAGTCCTTGCTTCTAAAGCCAAAGCAATGGCAGACCAGCCCTGGCCCCCAGAGGCAAAAGGAGAAGGGATGTGCATTAACTTAGTACCTACTCCATGCTGGGCATGGTACCTGGTGCTTTTTAGCCTTGCTTTATACTGGCCCTTGGCACAGGCTTCTTAGATTTGTTTAATTTGAGAGAGAGCACGTGAGCAGGGGGAGGGGCAGAAGGAGAGAAATCCTCAAGCAGACTCCCTGCTGAGCATGGAGCCCAACACGAGGCTCGAAAGGGGCTCAATCTCAAGACCCTGAGATCATGACCTGAGCTGAAATCAAGAGTCAGATGCTTAACCGACTGAGCCACCCAGGCGTTCCTCAGGCCTCTTAGAAAGTGTCAGTTCCAAGGGGATCAATTCGAAGGGGCCTTGAGGTCCAGGTCCTGATTTCGGTCCCTGCCTTGGGGTGGGAAGAAGGGAAGGCAAGGGTGCATGTGGATGTTCTTGAGCTTTTGCCATTGGCGTCCCTGATTATGAGTAACAGATCAACAGAATCTACTGAGGGCAATTCTGGTTCTGGGGACCTGGTCTCTGCAGAGGGGTGTGTGTGTGTGTGTGAGAGAGAGAGAGAGAGAGAGAGAGAATGTGTCCAAATGTATGCATACGACACTCCTCGCAGAGCTCATTCCCGAGGACGGAGTACACACGCTGCTATACTGGCCAGAACAACAACCAGCGGCAATTCCACTCCAGGATCAAAGCCCTGTTTTTTTTAACTGGGCCTGGGGATGGGTCCCAGGTGGGTGAGGGGAGCAAACACGGTGTACGACTGACCCAAGGGGTGACTTTCACAGGGTTCATGTCTCCTCTTCCTCAGAGTCCTTGGCAGTAAGGACTGCCAAAGAGTCCTCCCCAGAGAGGGAGCTGTCACTGTGCCACCCCTCAGCAATGACAGGGTGGGTGTGACTGCTACCCCAGGGTTGTAGGGGCTGCTTTCCCACTGCTTCTGTCCTTGGAGGAAGGCACAGGGGCAGGCTTGGCAGGGGCCAGTGTCCTCCTGAGACTTCTGCCCTGCGCGGCCAGCTCTGGGGCCACCTGGGGTTTTACTGAGAGCATTCGGGCTTGGGAGAACTGAGCTGGGTGGGAATGGGGGGGCTTCCTTCATGCCCCGAGACTGGATCAGGTGCCCTTACAACTTATCCTAGTGCAGCACGTACCACAGTGGGCTGAAGTGCTTTTTGCTGCTGGCCTCCCTGACTCATTCATGAACACTGAGGCAGAGACTGTGTATTGTGTGTCCCCTCTGCCCCACACCGAACCACATTCCCTCTTTGACTTTCCTGATAGGTCACAAGGCTCTGTGTTAGCCCTCTCTTCTTCTCTGCATACTATACACCCCCTAGTTGAGAGATCTCATCCTTTCCTGTGGCTTCTCTTACCCTATCTGTGCTGACACATTCCTCAATCTTTGCTTCCAGTCCAGATCTGTCCTGCGCTCTAGACTTCTCCAACTGATGGCCGGCCTCTTAGACACCTCCACCTGGTCGTCCTTCAGGCATCTCATTTTCAGCAATTTCAAACCTCGGCTCCTCTTCTTCCTCACCAATTGGCTGCTTGTACTCCTGGGCTCCCTGCCTCAGCTGAAGGCAGCAGCGGCCGTCCAGTCACCCAGGCCAGAAATCCTGCAGCTGGCCACCCTCGGCCCCTCCGTCTCCCCTCACATTCAATCCCTGAGTCCTGCACAGTCGGCCTTCTGGGAGTTCTGGCCAGCCCAAGGCCCTGCTTTCGAGCAGGCGTCCCCACATCTAGCCTGGATACTTCAACAGCCTCCTTGCTACTCCCCTTCTTCTTTCCAGTCCATTCTCTCATGGTTGTCTATAGGATCTTTATAAAGTGAGAATCTGGCCATGTTTCTCTCTTGCTTAAAGTCTTTCAAGGCTCCTTATGATCTAACAAGTAAACCCACACTCCTTCGCCTGGGATCATAACTGGTCCCTGCCAACCTTACCCACTCACCTCTACTGTTCTGCTCTTACTTCCCTTTTGCAGTTGCACGGTGCTGAGCAGCTACAGTTCCCTGGACAGACCAGGATGCCTCATGCCCCTGTGCTTCTGCACAGTAGGAGTCTGCTGCCAGCCCTTCTCCACTCTGTTCACCTAGAACCTCCTCAGTTATTCTCAGAAGGTATGCTGAATTACTGTTGAATTAAGTTACTCAACAAAGCATTTCCCTTGACTTTGTGTGCTCTGGGAGTGGTTGGAGTGAGTAAGACAAGGTCCCTGTCCACAAGAAGCCCATAAGCATAAATCTAAGTACTCTCGGATGGCAGCTTTGGTCAATGGAACCAAGGGCACAGACTTCAGAAATGGTAGTAGGCTGGCAGAGGCTGTAGGAAGGTAGTCAGTGGAGTGACAGCAGCAGGGGACGGGTAGACAGGGCTTATATGGAGGTGGTAACAACTTGGAGGTGGCGCTTGTTGTATCTCAGTCAGTAGCTGCCTTCCCTCTTTCTGGGCCAAGAAGGGCATCAGAGGTACCTCTGCAGAGATGTCAGAAGCGGCTGTGTCCACAAACCCTGAGCTGGGCCCTCCCTTCCTGTGAAGGCTTCCCTGCAGATCTACCTCTCTCTTCTGGCCCTAGCTGCGTGGTAGTTATTATTGAAGCTGCAGGCTCTGCACTGAACTGCCTGGGCTCCCATCCTGGACTCCCTCTTGCCAGCTGCATGCCCATAAGCCAATCACTTCTCTCACTTTACTTCAGTTTCCTCCTCTTACACAGAGGCAGTAACAATAACCACCTTCACAGGGATGGTGGGAGGATTCGATAAATTGATACAAGTAAATGTTTTAGAACAGTGCCTGGCTCATAAAGTCAAAAATATCAACTATTATCATGTCTCCTTTCCATCCATCTACTAGGCAGGGAGCTCCCAGAGAGCAGGACTGGGTCTGGTCCATAGCTGTGTACCTGAATCCCATCAAGAGACTGGAACGAGGTGGGAGGTCTCAGAGCACATGTATGGGTAACTGAATATGTGACCTTTGAAGGACAGGCCTTCATTCCTCAGCGGCTGGTCTGGGACAGGGAAGAGCTGGGGAGCTAGGAAGACAGCAATAAAACTGGGGCAGGGACAAGGATGCTGGGCCAGGTGGGGAAGATGATGGGCAGCTGTGGGTATGTCTGGATCTGGGTCTTCCTAGCTTGGTACCTGGTGTGCTATTTGGTCCAGGAGAAGTCCCTTCCTGCACTTGAGTACACTTGCGACATGGGACGCAAAACCCCTTCCTGTTGTCCCAGGGCTGTAGGGGGCTAAATGGAAAGGTAGGCTGGACTCCATCTGGACACATGTTGGCTAATATAGCTCCTGTATGGGAGCAGGAGAAGCCTCATGCCCAGTTCTGCAAGGCCCCTAAAGGAGGTCAACCCCTCCTACGATCATAAGTCTCTCTCCTCTGCGTGAGGTAAGGAGTGGCAGAGAGAGGGAGAACTGGGACTCTGGAATCAAATGTATCTGTGGCCCAAACATGGTTCCTCTGCACAGTAGCTCCATGCCATGGGCAAGACATTTATAACCTCTCTGAACCTGTTTCTTCTTCTGTAAAAAATGAGGGTTTCTACTCTGCCTGCTATTGTGATGGCTGGCAATGGCGTCTTTAGCCTAGTACACAGAATGTGCTGAAAAAGAAAGGAGTTTTTTTCATTTAGAGTTCACCCCACCAGCAGGAGACTGTCTAGTTTGTGATGAGCCTGGAGCTCCTTGAAAGAAAAGGGCTCCATGAGCCAGAAAGGTTCTTGGAGCTTATCTTGGATCCAGCCTCCTTGTTTGTCACATGAGGCCCCTGATGCCTAGAGATGGAGCAGAGTTGTAACTAAAAATTCAGGTCTGTCCTGGCACCTCTGCTCCGTGTCTCTCTAGAAGGCAGCCTGGGCAGCCACAAAAACTCTTGGGTAGAGCTGGTTTGTCCGCAAGTGCTCAGCCTGGACCCTGGTCCAGAAAGGGGGCAAAGCCACATCTGCTAGGTGACCGAATGTACACATGTGGAAGTGGCAAGTGAAGGAGGGATCAGACAGGCCTCTGGGCCCTTGATTCTTATTGTTCATAGCTCACCATACTCCCAGATGTCCCCTACTCCATCCTAGCCCAAAGTGACTTTCACCTCATCAAACAGCTGCAGCATGATGGTGAGCACATCTGGATGGGCCTTGTCCACCTCGTCGAAGAGCACCACAGCATTGGGACACTGCTTCAGCTTCTTGGTCAGCTGGCCACCCTCCTCATGTCCAATGTAGCCTGGTGGGGACCCGATAAACTTGGCCACCTGGAGGAAGGAAGGAAATATACTGGGAAGGCTGTTCTATACTTTTAGTTTCTGATATGGGCATGCACAGGAAAATGGCTTCACTCATTAGCAGTGCCTGTCTCAACAAGGACAGTCGGACTTTTTTCTGGGGTGGTAGGAATCCTGCCGCAATGGAAGAGCCTACAGATCTTCTCTAGGTTTCTTTTTCAGAGCAAGTCCTATGCAAAACAGATCAGTGACCCTCTTGCACACATATGCCCCCAAAGGATGAATCCCAAGGCTGCTGGAATTATCTCAGGTCCATAAGCAAGTCACAACAAAATACCCAGGCAAAGTCTTGTTGACTTCCAGGCCCTCCAAACCACACTTCAGCGAGGACTCTCACTTACCTCATGCCGCTCTTGGAACTCAGACATGTCCAGCCTGATGAAGCCCTGTGTGAAAACAAGCAGGAATCCATTTGGAGGCAGGAAGGTATAGAGGGAAGGGTTAAGGAGGAGCACATTTCAAATATCCCTTAGGCTTTCAGACCACACCAATGCAAGATCTTCTATCCCATTCTCATATATTTTTTATCTCCTGGCCTCCTTTTCTGTCCACTCATCTCCCGCATGATACCCTCATTCCCTACCTCAATAAACCCAAGTCATGTCCCTGCTCTTCTAAATCTGGCTCAGAATGTCTCTTTTTTCAGGCTTCTACTGGTCTGATTACCACGTCAGGATGGTGAGGGCATCCTGTGTGTGCTGGAGCCACAGCAGCGAACAAGTCTTGGTCTCCATCCTTGAGGAGAACCCCTCAAGTGGGGCAGGTAGACATGGACAGATTCAGTTACAGTCATGGACAGATTCAGTTACAGTCAGTGTGGACCATGATGAGAAGGAAGGGTGCAACAAATACCCAGCCAGCTCCGTGGTGCCCTCAGCTTTGCAGGTCTTTGTGGGTACATGCCTCTTTGTTTTATTTATTTTTTATTTTATTTTATTTATTTATTTTTTTTAAGATTTTTTATTTATTTGACAGAGAGAGATACAGCGAGAGAGGGAACACAAGCAGCGGGAGTGGGAGAGGGAGAAGCAGGCTTCCTGCAGAGCAGGGAACCCGATGCGGGGCTCGATCCCAGGACCCTGGGATCATCACCTGAGCCGAAGGCAGACGCTTAACGACTGAGCCACCCAGGCGCCCCGCCTCTTTGTTTTAGATTACGTTTCTTTTGTGCTAAGAAATCTTTTATTTTATTTATTTATTTATTTTTTTTTTTTTTAAAGATTTTATTTATTTGACAGAGAGATAGACAGAAGAGCACAAGCAGAGGGAGTGGCAGAGGGAGAGGGAGAAGCAGGCTCTGCACTGAGCAGGGAACTCGATGCGGGACTCGATCCCAGGACCCTGAGATCATGACCTGAGCCGAAGGCAGACGCTTAACCATCTGAGCCACCCAGGCGCCCTTATTTATTTATTTAAAAAATTTTTTTAAAGATTTTATTTATTTATTTGACAGAGAGAGAAATAGCGAGAGAGGGAACACAAGCAGGGGGAGTAGGAGAGGGAGAAGCAGGCTTCCCATGGAGCAGGGAGCCCAATGTGGGGCTTGATCCCAGGACCCTGGGATCATGACCTGAGCTGAAGGCAGACGCTTAACGACTGAGCCACCCAGGCGCCACTCTTTTGTGCTAAGAAATCTTTTAATTTATTTACATTTCCTCATTTCACTTAAAAGCTATCCATAAGGCAGCTTGTAGCCCATCTCTCTCCACCACGGGGTCTAGGAGTGATCTGCTGGGAACTGGTCCTTTGGGGTGAGGTGCAACCATGATTAGCCCCAGGGAAAGGGTATGTGTGCATATATGTAGCAAGGGGGTTGCAAGTTCACTCTTTTTCATGACAAATTTAGGGATTTATATTCCCAGGTGCCCTGTCCCTCCACCCAGACCAGGGTTCCCCAGGCTCCTTTCCCACTGGCACACGTTTCCACCTCAGACAGTGCACTCACTGAATGCACTTCTGAGAGCTGGGGATGACAGGGCACCAAGACCCTAGAGAGAGGTAGCTATCTCTGTCTGAAATTCCAGCCACGTTCTAGCACGGCTGCTGGTCAGAAATGTTAGTTTTTCTGTGTCACTCTGTACCCGAGGTACAGGGCAGCAGAAGAGCTCTGGCAGGGACCTGGCTTCCAGTCCCAGTTCGGCCACTGTCTGCGTGGCGTTGGGCATGCTGCCTCCCCTTTTGGACCTGCAGTTCCTTCTTATGGAGCACAGGCCCTTGTTTCCTCTCCCTGCCTCCCCAGGGTCCTGAGAACACCTAATCCAAGAGGTAGGTAAGGGCTTGGAGCAGTATTAAGGCCAGGTGGAGGTTATCGCTGCGATCAGAGAACATGGGGCATCAGCCAGCAAGCATTTTCAGAAGGTCCTAGGCAGCTCAACCAAGACAAACACAGGCTTGAGGAAGAACGGGAGCATGAACATGAGGAAGCTGGGCATGCTTTCCAGAGGGAGCAATGCCCTCTAAGCCCCAAGATGGGTACCTAATGATAATAGCTGACAGTCCCTAGATGCTTATTAAGTGCCTGGCAATGTTCTAAACAAGCTATACAGAGCTCAGAACATGTACAAGTCTATGAGGTAAGTATTATTATCATTTCTACCTTCCAGATGAGAAAACTGAGTCACAGATGAAAGTAACTTGCCCAAAGTCCCTCAGGTTTTACAATTTAGCTCCAAGCCTGTGCTCTTAGCCACTTAACTCTACTGCCTCATATTTCCTGCTGTCAATCAGCTCTTGGCAGTCTTCACCTGTAAGTTCTGAGCTTTGTGCCCTGATGTCAAGTGTCCCAGGACACCAGAAGTATAGACTCTAATGATCACTTATGTCAAGTGATGTGGGTTCTCATCCTAGTTCTTCTACTGATTTGCTGAGTAACTTTGAACAAGTTCTAGGGCTTGATTTTCTTAGCTGGAATACTTTTGGTTTCATATGATCTTAACTTAGGGTTATCTAGAAGTGAGGCAACAATTATGATAGTAATATCCAACATGTACTGATTGCTTACTATGTGTGAACGGTGTTTAGCAGTTTACATGATCACTTTTAACCTTCATAATAATCCAATGAGATAGGCACCATAATTGAACCCATTTTACAGATGAGAAAACAGATGTGAACAGAGATCCCAGCCAACTCCAGAGTAGTTTCGAGTTGGGGTTTGAACCCAGGCAGGGGGACTCAGACCCTTGCTTCCGATCCCTCTGTCACAGTGCCATGCTAACTGCCATCTTCAGGGCGCTACCACCCTACCTCAGGAGAAGATCACAGAGCCCCATTAAGGTTCTCTTTCAAGGATTATTAAGCCTAATAATGGAAGTTAACAAAACTGCTCAAATTTGGGAGAAAGAGCAGAGGCTAATGAGAGAAAAAAATTAAGCCAAAGATCTGATAAAGAAATTACACAAATGTGCAAATGAGACCTTGTGAGGCAGCCAGGTCCAGAGGCATTAGTGACCTTTTACAAATGAGGCACTAAGGATCTGAGAGCCGGAACTCAAATCCAAGCCACCGAGTCCCTGGCCAGTGTCACTGAGGGTGTCATTGAGCCAGTGCTACCGCACAGTTCCTCTCCAGCTCCTGTGACACGGCACTTTCTGTACATCGTTCCTTGGGTCCTGCTAGCGTCGGGTACAGTCCAGGTCTCTCGGGTTTTGAAGGCAGGTCTCACACTGGCCTGTTACATGGCCAGAAGATGTCTGTGCTAAACACAGACTCTGCACGGAGTTGGTACAAGAAAGTTTTACAGAGGCACCACCTAGGATTTAAAAATTAAATACACAGATGGTTGTACTGGGTTTCTCATGCTTCACATCTCCCTATTTGACACGGGAACAAATTGACAAGTTTACATTTAACCTCCTACCGCAGCTAGGAACGATGGCATTGAAAGGAGAGTTGAGAGACTGGATTCTGATTTTACTTCTTCCCCTCACAAGTGACCCTGGACGGGCCTGCCCCTACATGCTATAAGGTCTCAGTCTTCTCATCTGCAAAGTGGATCTAATTCAGCATCTATGCTATCTTCTTCATGGGGTCAAACAAGACGGTTGATGGGGTGGTACCATGGAAAGTACAACATGATGAATAAACAGGAGATCAGGGCTCAGGCGCTGACTTAAGTGTGCCACAGCCTGAGCTCACTGTGACTCAGTATCTTGCTCCATGCTCACGACAACTTTAGACACAGGGCTGGACAGCTGCATTTTGAGGTGAGAGAGCTGAAACTTGGAGGAGTCAAGCAACCTGCCTAAGGCCAGGAGAAAGTAGAACTGGAGCCTGTGCTGAAGAATGGCTGGCTCCAGGGCCTTGACCGCCAGCCCACCTCCTCCGAGGGGTGATGGTGTATTGCAGGATGCCATCCCCATGCTTTCAGGAGCCCCTGCACTGGTGTCAGTCGGACCCTTGTTCAGATGTGCCGACTGAAAATGACCTGCCTCATCAGTCTCTTAGCAAGCCCCGTCTCCTTTCTACACCAGCAAGTCAGCTGATGCTTTCCTTCTTCTTCCACTGTGTATGAAGACATATTAAGACGGCTTGGATAAGGAGATTATAATTTGTAATTAAATATTAACCTTTCTGACAGTATTAAAATTAAACCACTCAGAATTCTTCATCCCTAATCAGGTGGTTCCTGCCCGTAACTGTATCTTCCCTAATAGTCTTGCTAGTTTATGGCTCTTTCCAGAGTGCTAATTGTTTCAATCGCTGCCAACCTGATGAATTGTCTTAAAAATGCTATTTCAGTTGCAGCATATTAGCATGCCATGTGCTGCTTCTTGCCTACTGCCTGTCAAGTGGGTCTGCTCTGGGCTTGGCTGAGGCAGAGCATAGCTACTGGCAGAGCCAGGGAGGCTTCAGAGCCTTTGGCCAGTTATTAGGCAGAAGGGGGCCGAGGATGTGGCTCAGGAGGACACAGCCTGAGTGACCTATGTTGTTTCTGTGGCTGCCAGGCCCTCAGGGAGGGGGCAAAGGGGCAGTGAGGCCAGGAGCAGGATGGAAGGTGGCTAGGACTCTGCTGCTGGGGCAGTTCTGGCTGAGAGGCCTGAGTAATTCCTCACTGCCTCAGCTGTGGAGGCCTTCCACAGAAATTAGCCAAGGGCATCTGGGGTCACGGGCAACCTCAGGTGGTGGGCAGGGGTACCTTAGCCTCCAAAGGGGAAGGCTGGTGGAATAATGTTTGGCTTTAGTTGAAATGTTTCTGCAATCTTCGAGGATGGCTCTGACATTTCACTCTGCAGGAAGATGCTTCCAGTCACCCCAGAAAGTCAAATTAAGTAGGCCTTGAGAGCCTGAGCCTGAAAAAATATGGGATAGGGACAGGTCTCTCTTGTGGTGAGTCCAAAGGCTCCAAAGTCATGGGGAAAAGGGGACTGTGACCACTCCGCAGCTTAGGGCCTAAGAAATCATGTTTAAAAGCTCATATACAGGGGCACGTGGGTGGCTCAGTCAGTTAAGTGTCTGCCTTCGGCTCAGGTCATGATCCCAGGGTCCTGGGATTGAGCCCCTCATCGGGCTTCCTGCTCAGTGGGGAGCCTGCTTCTCCCTCTCCCACTCCCCCTGCTTGTGTTCCCTCTCTTGCTGTGTCTCTCTCTGTCAAATAAATAAAATGTTAAAAATAAATAAATAAATAAAAGCTCATATACAGGGGTGCCGGGGTGGCTCAGTCAGTTAAGCAGCTGCCTTTGGCTCAGGTCATGATCCCAGAGGCCTGGGATCGAGTCCCGCATTGGGCTCCCTGCTCAGCGGGGAGCCTGCTTCTCCCTCTGCCTGCTGCTCCCCCTGCTTGCACTCTCTGACAAATAAAGAAAATCTTAAAAAAAAAAAAATAAAAGCTCATATACAATGGAGAGAAGCAATATGGCATCTTGTCATTCCTACTTGTTTTCTTCTACAGGCCCCAAGACTCTCTCTGGCACAGCCTTGACGTACTAGATAGTAATAATATGTTTCCAAAGCTGTTTCCCTTTCTGGCCTGAGTTCCTCAGGGCAGGGGAGTGTCCTAAATGTTGAGTTATCAGGATCTAGTACAATACCTGGCCAGAGTAGATGCCTGAAAATGCATGGATGAATCTCACTGGGTTCTCCCAAATGGCCCAGCAGTCAGGCAGGGCAAGGATTATTTTTCCTGTTTCATAGATGAATAAACTGAGGTACAAGGAGGTTGGATAACTTGCCCAAATTCCTGGAACAATTGGTGGCCAAGCTGAGGCCAGACTGAGGCCTGCTTTCTGGACCAGGGTCCATCTTTTTGATTCACTATTGCCACATTCAGGGAGCCTAGAATTTTGGGGGGCTAGCAGTAGTGGCGAGGCCTACATCCCAGCTCTTACCTTTTTGGCATCTTTGTGCATATATTTGGCTGTCTGCTTGGCCAGCTCTGTCTTTCCTAATAAGAAGGAAAGGAGAGGTGTTGGGTTAGAACCAAATGATTGTCTTCTGGAATGAAAGAATATTAGAAATGCATGGACATTGGAAATAATATATTTTATGGATGGGCTCAGGGAGGGTCGGTGACTCTCCCAGTCATTGGAGGGAGAATTAAAGGTGGAGCTGGAAACAGAATCAAAGTCTGCATTGCATCTTGATTTTTCTGGGGATGGAGACTGAGACTTTTTTTCTAATGGCAGCATCCTAAGAGTGGGAGGTGGACTCTTATAATCCAGAGCCAACTTGTCCTTTGAAGCCCAGTGCAAACCTTGCCTCTGATAGGAGCACCGTGACTTCCTGGTCCCTGCACTGAATCTCTTTAGACACTCATGGTCTTGCCATCCAGCCAGGCCTTGGAGCCATAGGCTGAACAGAGGCTGGGAGGGATTAAGAACACCTCTCCTCGGCCTCATAGCCTTTCTCTGTAACATAAAGAAGGAATGACAATACCAAAGTGGTGGCTCTGAAGGGCCATTTGGTATGATGGCCAAACCTTTGGAAGTCACTCTCTAGCAGAGGAAATCAAGTTCTACAGTATCATGGTGAGATGGAGGTAACCTACTTCTGGGGGAGTGGTAGGTCCATAAAGATGCTAAGAGGGAAAGAAGAGACAACAAATGCATGAAACTCCCCATCAGGACAATGGTGGGAGGAGGTGGTGCAGGTGGGGGTTCTGTGAGGGTGGAGAGTAAGGGGGTGAGATTGCCTCAGATAATCCAGCCAAACTGACTAGAGAAGTCCCCAATGCATTTGACTGAAACCAATTTTGCGATGCACTCCACACTGTGCTGGCCATATGAGGGGCTTTCTTTAGCTTCCTAGAAGGTTATGCCCCAAGCTGCACTAAATAAGGTTGGTGTGCTGGGCAGTGGAGGTGGTTCAACTATTTCAAAGGGCAGCTCTGGGGATGCAGAGTAGCCGGACCAGGGCTAACAAACCCCAAAGGGCCTGGTCGTCCAGGTGACGTAGGCCCTGCACCACAGCTTCCAGAGAGAGGGGCATAATTCCAGCTGTTCCTAATGTGACAGATAATCCTCTTGCTAGCTCTGTAATTTGGAGGTGGTTGTTTTCAGAGCTGGAGTTGTATAGCAGTGGATTGTGTGACCCTGGCCCATAGCAGCTAGGGTTCCCCCAGCTCTCCTCGCCCCCTTGCCAATCTGTTCCCAGTTACCTATTCCAGATGATCCCAAAAAGAGGAAGACCAGAGGGTGTTCTTCGTCGTACCAGCCATTCTCCTTCCTCCGGATCGCTAGGGCCAAACACACAAGATTGGGGAGGGGGGGGGTGGACAGGGAGGGAGGCAGATAAATCAATGACACAAAAGGCAGGATAATTATCACTAAGTATACAATATGTTTTACTGCTCTGCGCCCACTCAAAGTCCTCACTACCATTAGTGCTGCCTAATCTGATTAGCTGGCAAGGCCCCTAGAGACACCTAATCAGGTTAGCATGGATTTGGAAAGCTGCCCAGAGCAGATTTCGGATAAAGTTTTCCAGGATGAGCACTCAGCGTTGCCAGGGAAACTGAAAGGCGGGTGGATGGTGAATGGAGGGGTAGGGGGCTGGTGAAGGAGAATTCAAGAGGAACTTTAGCTCTCAGATGGCTGGTTCCCCATCTACTCACCACTGGTGGGAGACTGAGCCTGCCTCCTATGCAAACAGAAGAGAGAGAAGCCCATGGCAGGCCCTAAGGGATCTGGGGTGTGAGCTCTGGACTCTCCCATTTGGGGAAACCAAGATCTAGTCCACTGTCTGGAAGTATAGCCAAATGTACTTTCTGGAATCCAGTCAAGGGTAGTGTGGAGCTCAGGGCACAGACGGGTGAGCCACTCGGTTAGCACTGCCACTAACCATGGCCTCCAGTGGGGAGCAGTGCTGGGGGAGTGGGACAGATCTGTACTAGGTTCCCTGGGAGTTCAGCTCTGCTCGAGTGAGACCTGACCGCTCCTCTTCAGGAGGAAGTATATATATAATCAAGGGCTGTGCATTCAAGGTGAGGAAATTAAGTGCCTAACTACGGAGTGGGAGAGTCAGGCTCAGAGGCGTCACTCAAGCAGAAGAGCAGGGGGAGGAATGAGGCAGAACCATTAGAAGAACAACCATTTATTGAACATGCTATTTGCCAGGCACAACTGGAAAAACTGTCAACATTTTTTATTACTCAAGACCCACACAAACCTCATGAGAGGGGTATTATTCTCAATTCTATTATACTAAACAGGAAACTGAGGCAAAAGATAAAGAGACTTGCCCAAGTCATACAACTAAATTACTAGTTGACTGGTAGAGATGGTAGAGTCTCTTCTCTCTCTAAACATTTCTTTTTTTTGCTCATATACAGCTGCTTTAAAAAAGTGAGTATCAATTTGGGTTGCATTAATGGGAACATGGCAGTCAGAAGCAGGAAGGGACAGAGCACTGTGTTATGTCAGGGTTGGTCTGCATGTATGGCCTGGTTCTCAGAGTGTCAGGGGGAGATAAACAAAGGGATATATGTCAGAAGACAAGGCCTGAAAAACAAGTCAACTGAGAAAGAGTTGATGGTCTTGGGGAAGTATTGGCCAGTACTGAGGTACAAGGATCCTAAACGCTATACCGTGTGCTACCATCTGTATGGCTGGGTTCCAGAGAAGTAGCTGCGGAGGTCAGGGACGGCTTTCTGGAAGAAGTGGGACTGATGAGGGATCGTGGAGACTGGGAAGGATCTGGAGGGAAAAAAGGTGGCCAGCATGACATAGGTGGAGAGACAAGAATGAACATGAGTAGTTGTGGGTGGAGTCAGATTATGGTCTCAAATACCTGCCTTAGGACTTCAGGTCCGTGTTGTGGCCTTTCTCACCTCAAACTCAAACGCTGCTACCTAAAGATCTTTCTAGTTCTGGCCTCAGGAGGAACAGATGGAAGTGCAACCTCTTGGGAGACACCCCCTGAGAAAACACTCAAGTCCAGCCTCTCCCTTGGGCAAGGTCCCAGATCATCTCTAAACTAGCTGACCCAGCCCTATGGAAGGCTTGGCTCTCAGAGGAACCCACCAGCCTCACAGGTACCTGAAGGCTGGGGATGATGAGGGGTAGTCCAAGCCTGGCTGAGATGGGAGTCCCCAGTGCCCCGAGAGAAACAAGAACCCATGGGTGGGGTTTTTGGGGAGGCAGAGATATAAATGGCAAAGGCTAGACTTCTGTGGACGCTCTAGGTAGATGTGTGTTGGGGCAGGGGTGAGAGAGGGATTATCTGAAAGGAATCACATTCTTCCAAAAGTTGTGTGAACTGAGAAGGTAGGTTGGAAAGAAGCTGAGCATGAACTGGGTTCAGGCTTCATGGGGTATCTGGGAGAGGCAGAAGTGCCCAGGCATCACTCAGACAGGTGGCCTGGGGGAAGTGGGGTTCCCCAGGTGTCAGGTACCTGAGGTTCTGATCTGGATTTCTCTTTCAGGAAAGCTTCCCAGCCACTGAGAGCTGCACACTGCTGGGCTATGCAGTTCAAAAACGCCATGGAGAAGGTGGAATTGGATTATGCCTGGGGCCACCTTTCCCCCTTCTTTTCTAATAATGCACCTGGGAGAGAGCTCTTTATAATGCCAGGCAGACTCCACTGCACAGCTGTCCCTGGCCAATTCTGCCAGACCCGGGGCATGAGTCTGGGGTGGGTTTGATCTGGCCCCCTGTGAAACAGGCGAAATGCCAACCATTAAACAATTACAACTCTGGATATTTCTAATAATATCTGAAGAGAAAAACGACCAAGCAGATGGAGTCCGACAGAATGAAAAATGGAAGCAGCTAGGAAAGACTGAGGAAGGCAGGCCCCCAGGGTGTGTGGCTGCCAGGGTGGCTGATGACCACGGCTGGGAGCCTTGAGGGTTCTGTCAGGCTGGGGCAGAGACACTGATGGGCCACTGGAGACGTGGCCATAGGTACTGATGTCTCACTGTGGACCAGCAAATGCAGCAACTTACTCCGCTAGACTTTTCAGTCTATTAAAAACTTCCATAGACATAACTTCATTTGAGCCTCATTATGAATCTACAAAGCTGGCAGGGCAGGGAATTTGATTCCCTTCTTCTTCTTCTTTTTTTTAAGTTTATTTAGTTTTTAGTAATCTCTACACCCAATGTGGGGCTCAAACTCACAACCCTGAGATCAAGAGTTGCATGCTCTTCCGATTCAGCCAGCCAGGCGTCCCTTGGTTCCCTTCTTACAGATGAGGAAGTATGTGCGGAGAAGTTAGGTAACCTGCTCAAGGTTACACAGGTAAACAAATGAAGGCCCTGGGCTTTACCCTCAGCTCTGGCTAACTCGCGAGCCTGAACTTGTGCTTCAGGAGTTTAAAGAAAGGAGTCAGCCCTCCCCGGCCACAACACCTCCTCATACCCTAGCCTCACCCAGAAAACTTGTCTTTCTGTAGCTTCCAGTCTAGCTCATTCAGCCTTTGATACATGGCCTCAGGAGCCCCTGTCCTCTGACTGTCTCCTGACTACTCTCTGGGCTCGAGATGGTGTCAGGGTCCCCTGAGCAGGCAGCTCAGCCCCTTCCTTGGCCGGTCCCATCTCTGCTAGCTCCCACAGGCCCAGCTGCCTCTCCACAGGCTGGGCCAGCACCAGTGCCTCCTTGCTGTGTTCTTCCCCTTAGCAGAACGCCTTCTCCCGGCTGCACCCACCACTACCGGACCATCTTCAAACTCACATGCAGCAACCTTTTTGATGATCCAACCCCACCTCTACTCCATTAACTCCCAGGGTCTATATTCTCTGGTCCACTTCACCTACAGGGTGGTATGGTAGACAGGGTAGGAGTTATAGGATCTTTTGGAGTCCTGGCTCTGCCACTTTCTAGCTAACTGGCTTTGAATAATACACTCCTGTAGAGCCTTGGTTTCTTCAGCTATAAAACAGGAATGCTCAGACACATGCTATGCCAGCCCCACACGTAGATGAAATGAGCCCAGGGTTATGAAGGCACTCTGTATGAGCCCGATCTTCAGAAAAGTGCCAGCCACAGTAGTCACAGTAGCAGTGGCAGCTGTAGCGGTATGGGACACATACCTCTTTCATCTTCGTGCTAGTCCTGAGCAGTATTAACCTCCATTTTACCGAAGAGAAGATGGGGGCTCAGTGAGGGGCAGTGCAAGGCGTTTCATCCACCTGCGCCTTTGGTGTCCTGGAGGAGGGTGTGCTCAGGCTGGGTAATCTGTGAGAGCAGGTGCTAGGAGCTTCATTTCCTGAGGGACCCTTGGGACTAGCCCAGAGGTGGGATAATGCTTGCTGACTAAATGAATTAATTGTTGGTCTTTCTGGAATCACAAGGACGAAAAAACAGATACTTTGATTTCCATTCTACAGAGAAGAAGAGTGAGGCCTGGACCCGAGTCTCAATGCTCCTAGCGGTCATTACTACCCGTGGGTGAAGAAGGCTTCCTCTCTCTTCTTAACCCCTCTCCAGGGAGCCTTCTCCATCTGTGCAGCAAACAAGCTCTGAGCCAGGTGCTGGGCTAAAGAAAGGTCTGTGCCATTTAGGTGAGCGCTGCTGTGTGGGATGGGAGTCCTGGGAGAAGTGAGGGAGATCCATTCGTGCCCGACTGACACCTGCCAGGATGATGAGGGGCCACTGCCAGGCAGTACGGGTGTGATGGACATTCCAGACAGAAAGACCCATCATGTGCAAAACCAAAGCGAGAGGAGACAGCTGCCTCCTCCTCCCATCCCAGGCCTTTGCCTCCGTCCAGCTCCAGGTTCTGAGGCCATCTGGGTGGGCTGACTCCTCCTTCCTGGTAAGTTCTAGTGATCTGGTGTGGGAGGGTTTTTTTAGCCTAACATGTTTGGAACATGTTTGTCCCATGCTTGTGGCATCTCTTAGGGGAACCAGTCCTTCAGAGGAACTCTTGTGGTTGAGTCACCTGAACATCTTTAGCAATCTCCTGTCTACAGCTTGTAGGTTCGGAGAGCACAGCAAGTGCTCAAGAAGTGTTTGCTGTCAGAATGGATACTGATTGGAACCTCAGGTTGGGAGGATGAGAGAACAGTTTTCTTCTTAGTCTCTAAGGATTAGTGTTTCTGAAGGCAAACTATTGCTACTGAGTGGTTACATATAAACAATGTAAATAGCTTTTGCTGAACACCCTCCACCCCAGGTGTGTGTGCATGCATGTGTGTGCTGGGGCAGGAATCACTGGAAGGAAGAGCACCACCCTTCCAGAAGGAGGCTGGGATGAGACTCTGTGTTGGAGAGAGGCTGAATGTCAAGAGGGGCTTAGGCTTCATTCACTCGAGTTTAGCACACACGCCTGTGTGCCCAACCCTGGGGAAATGCTGAACGAGAGGTAGTTCCTGACCTTTGGAGAGAGACATTCAAAGAGATGTCCTGTGGTAAGTGCAGTGATGAAAGGTGTCCATGGGAAGCCCCAAGAACAGGCCCTGTGTCCTGGCGGGGGACTAAGAAGGCTTTCTGGAGAAGGCCTGGGTCTTGAGTATCTCGGCAGGCCAGGGAAAGGGCAGGATGGTGTGGACAACGAGAACATCTGAAGTGGTATGGGGTGGAGGTGGGACTGCAAGCAGTTTTCTAAATTAATCACCGCCTCGACATGACTCAGGGATGGCCTGGATGTATATTTTAGCTCAGAAACAGGACTCTGAGGGGGGTCCAGAAAGCTGCAGGGCTTGGGCAATTACGATTTTGGACTGTCAAAAAGGGAAGTAAAGCACGAAAGAGCCCACTGTGTGTCACGTGGCTGATGCTGAGATTCTGAATTCAGGCCAGACCCCAGCATGGAAAATGAGTTGTGATGGCTGAGCTTTCCTGAGGGAATTCATGGGCTTCAGAGTCAAGTGGGAACAGGTACAATGGGTGTTGGTGATAAGCCCCTGGTTAGAGGGAGCTGCAGGGAAGCTTCCAGGTGTGCAGGCTAACCCAGAGCGGGACTGGGGAATGGCCTGTCCACTGGAGGGGTCAAAGGTCAAGTAGTGTGAGTGTTGTTACTATTTCAATACACTCATGTTCCTAGTATGCTTGTGAGCTACTAGAGGGCAGGCTTACAGCTTCTCTCCTTTCCTCAGAGCACAGAGATGGACAGGGGCCCAACCAAATTACTTCAACAAACTGCACTACACATCTACTTCACGAAGAGTGCTGTGCCAGGAACTGGAAAAACAAAAATGATTCAGTCATGGTCTCTGCTCTCAGGAGTCTACAGTCTATTGCTCCTGAACTGAGTCAGGCTAAGTAAAAACCAGCCAGAGTGTGGGAGATGGGGTCAGGAAAGGGCCAGAAGCAAAGTTATTCCAAGCAGAGAGGGCAGCAGGGCAACGCCCACAAATGCAAGCAGATCAACACAGCACGTCCAGGGAAGCAGAAGCAGCCTGGTGTGCGTGCCGGCCGGGGGCGTGGGGCGCAGCAGCCCGGGTGGGCCTTGTACTCTGGGCTACGGCAGCAAGAGCCACCCAAAGATTTTAGACAGGGAAGTTTTCACATTTTACAAAGCTTACTCAGCTGGGGAGGAGAAATGATTACAGGGGAACGAAAGGAGGCAGGGAGACCAGGGAGGAGGCCACTACATGGTTCAAATGGGAAATCCTGAGGTCCTGAGCAAGGGCTGTGGTATTAGGAAAGGAGACCCATTTAAGAGGCAGGATGCTAGAACCTGATAATGTGATGGGCTGTTAGGGGTGAAGGAGAGGGAGAAGCCAAGGAACTAAGTTTTTATTTAAGAGACCAGGTGAATGGTGGTGCCTTTACTGAGGTAGGAGCACAGGAGGTGGGTAAGTAGGAAGAAGGGGGTGGAGTCTAGCCCTGAATGTGCTAAATAGACAGCTGGTTGCTCTTCTGAGGAGAAAGGTGAGACATAGAGGCTCTGAGCTCCCAGGAGGTCAGCCCAATGGGCTAGGTGTCCTCCCCCTCCCATGACTAAGAGTGGCTCTGGATTCTGGAAGGAGACCCTCACTTTCAGTGCCAACGCTCTGGCTTGTGGTATGTATGCTGGCCTTGCTTTGGCTCCCGTGACCCTAGAAGACCAGAGAGGCCATGGGGCGTAAGCTAAGGGGTTGGTGCTTTATCTCCTCCATTTGTAAGGCGGTAACTGTGCGCCAGCCTTGCTAGAAGCCCTGCAGCTGGGGATCACACTGATAAATTCACTGTATTACTTTGCACAAATCAATATCCCAGCACTTACCAGGGGTTGATGTGACCGAAATTGGTTTCAGCCAATTCGTGTGGGTAATAAATGGCCATTTATCAAATCAATTCATTCTGCGGCACTTCTCTGGCTGCCCATCCTCATGGTACCCCTGGGGTGCCAGGCTCCACCCAGCCAGTCCCTAGCATATATCTGGTGCTAGCCTAGAGAATCCAGAGAGGCCTGGCCTACCCCTCTCGATCCGCCTCTCTCTCCTGCACCTGCTTTAGTCTGGAGACTTTGAGGCACTGGTTGCTGCTTGCCTACCACAAATTCTGACCCAGAAAGTAACTGATGCTTCACCTGGGTTGGTAGGTGAACATTACCTGATCATTATCAGTGTGATCACCAGCCACAGGCTTCTCAGCTAGGAGGGCATACAATTACCACCATACAAATGGAGCAGATATACCAAGCCCACAGCTCAGGCCCTAATACCTGTCTGTCTTTTCTAGGGTCACTGGAAACCCAGCAGGGTCAACCTCCCTAACACAGGACAAGGCGTAGGGCCCTCCTGATCCGAAGCAGAGTTTGGGTAACAGAATGGAGCTTTGGGTAGAGGGAAGGTCTCAGGGCAGACATTCTGACAGCCCCTCGGAGGTGGGCAGCTGGATCATTTACTGCTTCTCTGGGCCAACGACAAGGAGAGACAACGTGGGTTACTTCAGAGGTCGGTGTAGGATCAGAGGAAGAGGCCAGCCTGGGGCTGGGACTATGGATCAGTCTTGGCTTGAAGGAAATAACTGTGGGCCTGATCTATAGAACATGCCCAACCCTAGACGGTAAACATCCTGAGGACAGAGACTAGAAAGAGCATGTGCTGTATTGTGAGAGCCTCACCCAGCTCACAGGTGAGGAGACTGGCACTCAAAGAGGCCGAGTGAGTAGCCAGAGTTGCACGGCTGTTAAGTGGCAGACCTGCTCTTGGACCCACGTTGGTCTAATTCTCTAGATCCCAAGTCCTCCTCCCTGCTCCCTCCAACTTCTGGGAGCTTCACATCTTACGGGCTTGAGAAGCCGGGGAGAAGCAGGAGGTCAGAGAGGAGCAGGCAGCCCGCTGGGAAAGGGCCATGTAAGAGGCAGAGGGAAAACACTACAACGGCAGCGGCAGTGCTGGCCCCTGTGGACGGGAAACTCCAGTAGGAGATGCTTTCTGAGCTCTCCGCCCACGTAATGTCTCTCCCATGGGGAACTCTTCTCTTCAACCCCCAAGAGCTCCCAGGGTCTCTCCTCCCTCCACCTCAGCCACAGCCTTGGCAAAGAAGTGGGGGGCTCCCACCCTCAAGGTGGTGGCTGAGAGTGGATGTCTGTATCCAGACACAAAAGGGCAGCCTAGTGTGGTTTGGGCCTGAGTAGTGGGGTCTGTGTGTTCAAAAAAGCTTTCCTCAGCTCCTGTGTGTCAGGAGGCTACAGGCAGCCTTCTGACCTCTAGCTGGTGAGGCAGCTCTGATCGTGGACTCCTTTTATCTGCTGCTGAGGTCAGGCCCCTGATGAGGGGCTCATGACCACCGCATGAGTCCCATTGGTGTGTGAGGAGGATGGAGATCAGGCTGGGCTCGCTGTGTCGCAGGGGTGGCGCCTTCATTTTTCAATTACTACTCTAATTGGTGTCCTAGGGCTGAAATGCCATTCCATATCCCAAAGGAGTACCACAATACAGCCTGATGTCTTCTTTTATCAGTGAACCTCTATCAGGTGCTGTCTTTCGCAGTACTGGATCGCATCTGGTGGGACCAAATGCTTCGAGAGAAGGGGTAAGCAACATGAATGGGACAGACACACTAGGGCAGAGGTTTTTAAACTTGAGCTGAGCATCAGAATCACCTGCAGGGCCTGTTAAAACACAGATTGCTGGGCCCTACCCCAGAGTTTTTGATTTCATAGAGTTTGGGGTGAGGCCTGAGATCTGCAATTCCAACAAGGTCCCAGAGGATGTTGATGCTGCTGGTCCAGAGACCATGTTCTGAGAAGCACTGCCTTAGGGGATATCTTGTTTAAGCTGGGCATGGGTTACTCTGCCCTTGCCTCATCTGTCTGAGGTCACCTTCAGAGAGTCATGCACCCGAGTCACAGAATAGAGGTGAGCCCACCACCTTGAGCAGAACCTTAGTTTTTTATTCTCTCTAGTGGGGTCTGCATGGGCAGGAGGGCAGTTAGAGTAGGGGTTATACCAGAGAGCAGTCTGGCTCCTAGTATGGGACATAAGAGCTTCTAGGGTCGAGAAGAAGGTACTTAAGACTTGTTCAGGATGTTTTCCCTAAAATTGAGCCAGCTGTTGACAAACTATACTGAAGAGTGGCAGAGTTCCGGGCTGGGAGACAAAAGATAGAAGTTTTAGTTCTGGCTGAGTTGCTACATTACAAGTGATAGACAAGCTCCTGTTCTCTGGGTCTTAGTCTGCTCACCTGAAAAGTGGGGGATGGGGACAGTGGACCAGATGAAGTTCAGAGTTAGAGCACAGGAAAGCAGCCTGAGTGATTATTATAAGTGCTCTGTATCTCAGCCTCCTCATCTGTAAAATGGGGATTTGGGGCGCCTGGGTGGCTCAGTCGGTTAAGCGTTTGCATTCGGCTCAGGTCATGATCTCAGAGTTCTGGGATCAAGCCCCGTGTTGGGCTCCCTGCTGCTTAGTGGGGAGTCTGCTTCTCCCTCTCTGCCCCCCAACTCATGCTCTCTCTTTCTCTCAAATAAATAAATATCTTTTAAAAAATGGGGATTTAATGGTACTAACCTCACGGGGTTGTTACAAGGACTAAACGACAACATAGGTGAAGAGCTTATCATAATGCCTGGCACACAGAAAGTACTCAACAAATGTTAAGTTGTAATAGCCACCTCTGCACGGTACGGTGACAACAGGATGTACACCTCACTACAGCAGACCACGAGCCACCCCGCCCTCTTTTGGTGCTGCCTGGCATCCTGATACTCACCAGCACCCACTGTGGCGATGGCATTCTCCTGGCCAATGATGTGCTCCTTTAGCCGCTGCTCCAGGGGAAAGCGGCGCCGCTCCTCAGCCTCACGCTTCCGTTGCTTCTCCTGGTACTGTGGGGAGAAAGAGAAGGTGGCTCAGGAGTGCCGGGCCCAGAAGGATCGTTTCATTCTACACTATAACCCAGGGGCAAAAAACACAGGTCTGGGGCTCCAGGGGTCCTGATGCACACTCTGGCTCCTGGCCACTGGAAGCTGGCCCAGTCCTTCCCACTGTCCCTTTGTCCTAGTCCTCACCTTAGGTGGCCACCGCTCAGTAGTCCTGGCTCACCCTGCTAGTAAAATAAAGTACTGCTAGTAGATTAACCCTTGACTCTGCAGTCTGACAAAAGACCTGGGTTTGAATCCCAGCTTTATCACTTACAAGATGTGCTTATTATCTGGAGCAAGTTACTTCCTCTCAGTTTTCTCATCTGTAAGTTGGGGATTAAATATGATGATATACATAATGAGCTGGCATGCAGTGTAAGTGCTTAACAAATAGAGGTTCTTTCCTTTCACTTATCCTCTTGAAAATCTTTTTGGTTTTTACTCTCTCTCTCTTTCTTTTTTTTTAATGTAAGTTCTATGCCCAACATGGGGCTTGAACTCATGACCCCGAGATCAAGAGTCACACACTCCACCGCCTAAGCCAGCCAGGTGCTCCAAAAACCTTTTTGGTTTTTTTTTTTTTTTTTTTTAAAGATTTTATTTATTTATTTGAGAGAGAGAGAATGAGAGACAGAGAGCATGAGAGGGAGGAGGGTCAGAGGGAGAAGCAGACTCCCTGCCGAGCAGGGAGCCCGATGCGGGACTCGATCCTGGGACTCCAGGATCATGACCTGAGCTGAAGGCAGTCGCTTAACCAACTGAGCCACCCAGGCGCCCACCTTTTTGGTTTTTAAACCAGAGCTATGAACACCTTCCACTTCAATGATATTGCATTTCAATTAAACACAATTATTCTGCAATTGCCATGTGTCTGGCCCTGTGCATGCTATGACGGAAATGGTAGGGTGGGGAGAAGGAGGAGGACTGGAACCTAGGGGGTTCTAGTTGCTGCTGAGTGCCTGGTGTGTATCTGGCCCTTGGCTTGTTGGTCCGCTTTAGAAAAGGCAGAAGGAAGGCGACCTGAGTGTGATCACACTACAAGGGAAGAGAGGAGAGCCAGGCCTGCCCTCAGGGAGCTCTAAGTTGGACAGGGAGGTGAGGCAGGGCTTGTACACAAATACCTCCCAGGTGGTTATCAACCATTTTTCTCCAAAGCATGCATGCCTATTTCTAGCTTGTACCTATCACTAAAAAACAAAAAAAAAAACCCCAAAAACTTCCCACTATTGAAAACAAATTTGTTGGGGCGCCTGGGTGGCTTAGTCGGTTAAGTGTTCGACTCGACTTCAGTTCAGGTCTAGATCTCAGGGTCCTGAGTTCAAGCCCCGCATTGGACTCCATGTTAGTGTGGAGCCTGCTTAAAAACAAAAACAAAACAAAAACCAAATTTGTTCCATGTTTGTGAATCTGTCCTCTAAGTCGATTATGAGCTGCCTGAGGGCAGGCACTATCTTTTACTCACTGCAGAAATTCTGGCACTGTGAAGGCAGCTGGTGAATGTTTGCAAAATAAATCTAGTGACAGATAAGAAGAGGAGAGAATTAACAGCTAAACTGGGTGGCACAGGAGTCCAGAGAAGGGAAGGATACGCAAAGCCAGGAACATTGTGGGGAGGCTTCTGGGTGACTGGAGGCTTGAAGAAGCTGTACTACTGGGTTAGGCAGAAGATGTGGGACTATCTGGAGGCCAGGCAGGGAGGGTGAGTGTACAGGTCTGATGATAAAATGCTCATGGAGCCAGGTGGATGGGGGAAGGAAGCAGGCCTTGGAGTGGGACAGAAAGACCTGGATCTTAGGGAGGCTCCTTTCCCCTAAGACCCCGTAACACTGACAGCTTTCTAGAAAGAGATCTGCCAAGGTAAGGGCCCTGTCACAAAAGTTGTGGTTGCAGATTGCTCTTGCAGGCAGAGTGGATGAAAAATACCTGCTGCTTGGGCAGTGTTTTCCTGTTACGGTAGTGACCTTGACAGAAGTTAAAAAAAATAAATAGCAAACAATCCAATTTTGGCTGTTGCTATCAGTCTGTAACTGAAAGCTCCCATCAGTCCTGGGTTTCATATGGAGCAATAATTCGGCGCCAATCCCAATGGAGCGACGCTTGCCGGTTGGAATCCAGAGTGTCACTGTGCTGCTCCCTCAGGCACCACACACATCACCTGGCTCTGATGACTCCGCCATATATCTGCCGCCTCCTCCTCCCTGCCCACCCAGCCCCTCTCAGCTCTTGGGTCCACCAGGCTGGAAGGTTCTGATGGGGAGATGCACACATCCTGCCTGGCCCCGCACTGGGTAGAAGCCTGGCCGGCTTGGAGTCAGGCAGGCCACGAAAACAGCTTGAAGCAATGGAAGCTGGCTGCCGAGGGTTTGCCGGGTCTGCTTCCTAACTCGCCCTCAGTGATGGGTCTCAGAGTCTTCCTGCCTCTGGGCCTTTGCTCATACTGCTCCCTCACCACAAAGTTTCCTCTATTCCCATCTACCTCTAAGTGCCCTGGTGATCTCAACCAGCAGTCCTCAGTGACAAAGGCCAAGTCTTATTCAGCTCCACAGCTCTATCACAGCACAGGGCCTGGCTCCCAGGAGTCAATGCATGCTGCCAATTGAATGAGGTTAACTACTGGTTGTGGAACCGCTCGCTGAGTGCCAGGCACCGTACAAAGGCACTGCACTTTACATACAGTGTCTCCTTTAAGCCTCACAGTTGTCCCTGTGGGAAGTTCGGCTCCTTTTTTGGCTCACAGTGGGGCAAGTTGTATGGCAGAAATAAGCGGCTTTGCTCCAGACAAACCTGAATTCAAACCTCACCTCGTCCCACCCTCTGGCGAGCTGACCCTGGGGAAGTTAATTCACCTCCCTAAATTTTCGTTTCCTCATCTCTAACATGGGGACAGTAACTCACACCACCTTGCAGGATCCTGGTGGGATGCTGGTGAGGATTAGGTGCGATAATATACACAAAGAATGTGGCAGAGTCTCTGGCACAGAGCAAATGTATAGGCAGAAGTGGTGGTGTGAGGGATTCAAGTGGACAGCACAGGAGCTGGCCCCTGACAGGCCTTTGGTAAATGTTGCTTCTCTCCTCCTTCACTGCATTTTGATAACTATCTAACCCACTGCTTTTTTGGGGGATGAAGTGGGGGCACTGGAACCCTTTTACCTAATTTAAGCTGTATGGGCTCCACAGATGAAGAATTCTCTGGCTCAAGCAGAATCTAGGAGCGTAGTCCACTTAGATGTCCCCACTGCCCCAGAAATGGCTCCTTCCTGAAGAAGCCTAGGTCTGAGGGTACCATCTCAATACCAACTGGGTTCTGGGGACACCTCCACTGCACAAGGCAGCTCATCTCTGCCTGTCAGTTTTCCTTACGTGGTAGAGAATTCTGCCTCTAGGTGCTTTCCATGCACTCATCTACAGGGCCTCTTAGAACTTATCTTTTTCCTCTGTCATAGGCAAACATGACTTTTCTTGCCACTCTGTTGGTTTGGGTATAAACTCTTTGGTCTCCCTAAGTCTTCTCCAGGGAAATTTTTTATCTCCTATAACTCTTCAGTGTCATGATTTTAGGTGGTTTTAGTATTCCTGTTATTTTCTTGGGCAAGGAGAAAGGGTCCTCAACTTCTACAGGGGTGAGTATGGGGGAAAGGTTATACTGCGATCTGGCTGGTTTCTTTTTCTTTTTTTAATTAATTAATTTTTTTTTAAAAGACTGTATTTATTTATTTAACAGAGAGAGACACAGCGAGAGAGGGAACACAAGCAGGGAAGAGTGGGCGAAGGAGAAGCAGGCTTCCTGCTGAGCAGGGAGCCCGATGCGGGACTCGATTCCAGGACCCTGGGATCATAACGTGAGCCGAAGGCAGACGCTTAACGACTGAGCCACCCAGGGGCCGAAGCAGACTCTCTGCTGAGCAGGGAGCCTGATTCTGGACTTGATCCCAAGACCCTGGAATCATGACCTGAGCTGAAGGACTCTTAACTAACTGAGCCACCCAGGCACCTTTTTTTTTTTTTAAATTTAAAGATTTATTTACTTATTCGGGGGGGGGAGGGGGGAGAGCGCATGAGCGGCGGGAGGAGCAGAGGGAGAGGGGAAGCAGACTCCTCGCTGAGCATGGAGCCTGCCCCGGCCCCATCCTGCAACCTCGAGATCATGACCTGAGCTGAAATCAAGAGTCAGATGCCCAACTGAATGAGCTATCCAGGCACCCGTGGCTGGTTTCTTAGGAGCTTTCTAGATTGTCCTGGGAAAGATCCAACCTGTGGCCTAAATCTAGGCACATCCTCATTCTCCCCCCACCTGGAACCCTAAATATCTATTCAGAAAAACTTCTGAAAAGGATCAGACTTTTTTTTTTTCCTTAAAGATTTTATTTATTCATTTGACAGAGAGAGACACAGTGAGAGAGGGAACACAAGCAGGGGGACCAGGAGAAGAAGAAGCAGGCTTCCTGCAGAGCAGGGAGCCTGATGCGGGGCCCGATCCCAGGACCCTGGGATCATGACCCGAGCCGAAGGCAGACGCTTAACAACTGAGCCACCCAGGTGCCCCTGGGTCAGACTTTTTGATAAAAATGTATAGGATGCTGGGATTAAACCAGGTTAAAGGTTACTGCTTTATGCTCTTTTCCAAATGTTTAGCACAGAGTTTGTATTTTAAAAAAATGTGCTGAATGAATGAATGACTTCTTAAGGCATTAGCTATGAGCCCAGGCTTGTGAAAAGCTAGCTAATGGAAGAACCTAGAAAGGAAAATACTTGGTCTGTATATATTCTATTTGGGGGAGGAGAGAAAGATGGGAGAAGGCACTTGGTAAGGGCTCCTACTACTGTTCCTGGCTTTTTTTTTTTTTTTTTTAAAGATTTTATTTATTTATTTGACAGAGACACAGTGAGAGAGGGAACACAAGCAGGGGGATTGGGAGAGGGAGAAGTAGGACTCCTGCTGAGCAGGGAGCCTGATGCGGGGCTCGAACCCAGGACCCTGGGATCATGACCTGAGCTGAAGGCAGACGCTTAACGACTGAGCCACCCAGGCGCCCCTGTTCCTGGCTTTTTGAGGAGATGCAGAGGAAGCCTACAGGGACTAAGGACAAGGCCCTGCTTCAACAGGGTTCCAAGAGAGGAGAAGATAGGGCAGGTGACCCACCCTGTAGAAGCAGAGGGCACTGGGCTGAGAGTCACTAGGAAGAAGCCACCCAGGAGAGCAGGAGTCGGGGAGTGATCATCTTAATAAAAGCCATATGCAATTAGCTTCAGAAGCCCTCACCTGGAGCCAGCAGCAACCAGCTCCCCATGCTGCATCTTGGCTGGATAATCGTGGCCACTGGTTTCCATCATTCTTGATTTAATATGGCACCCCTCCTGGCTGTGAGTGCATTTACAGGAAAGGGCTGGGAGGCTGGGGTGAAGCCTAGCTAGGCTCTCTCAGAGGTGGGTGGCTGGGATGAGTCGTTTCTTTGGGGACGGTTACAGAGAGAAGGGGTAAGTCAGGCACCCCTATTACTGGGTATCCCTCAGGGAACAGGTCTGACAATGAACCTGGCAGTGTGTTCACCGAAAGGGCAGCTGAGGCAGGGTTGGGAGTGATGAGTAGGCAGAATGAGACCCTGGGTAAGAATGTGGTAAGTATGGAGGAGGGAAGAGAAGAAAGGCCAACCTACAATTTGCCTCTCATGGGAGGTCAGGGCCACAGAGCCTACTGGCTGCTTTCAGATACACTCACATATGCCCCATCCTCCTGACTCTGACCTCAACTAGCATCACAGGGTTTCTGCCATGTTCCGAAGATGGAATGACAGAGAGAACTGGGCAGGAAAGTCACCACAGGGACCAGAGGGCAACAGATAAGACTGGGGTCAGGGGATGATGGAAAAAAACCCTGATCAGGTGCAGGGGATGATGGTAAGAGGAGCCCAGGAGGTCCAATAAAGAAGCCTGGGGAATGAGAGAGGCACCCAAGGGACTTGAAAATCTCTTGAACTAGCTCATCAAGTATACATCCCTGTAGAGGAAGTCAGGGAACAGGGCAGGTGTCAGTTCTACCACACTTGGTGACCATTATGTCAGCAACCCGGATTCCATTCTCCTCTCTTGCAGCCCCATCCTCCTTGCTTCCAGAGTGATGTTTTAATACGTAAATCAGATCATGTCATTCTGCAAATAGCTGGGCTGATCCAAGGACTGGTGAGAGAAGGTTAAGAGGGGCAAGGACTGGCTCAAGTGAGAAGATGAGTTGTGTTCTCAGTGCATCCTATCAGGAGGCACAGGATGTTGATTATCCTACAACTGGTGATGTTAACTTTGATCACTTGGTTAAGGTGGTCTGTGCCAGGTTTCTTTACTACCATTTCCCCCTTTGTAATTCCTAAGTATCCTGAGGGATGAGGATCTGAGCCTATGTAAATAATCCTGTTACTCCTCAAACTCCCACTCACTAGTTTTAGCATTGACTGCGAAGTCTCACCTGATTGGGGACTAGCTGTTCTAATCCTCATGGCCCTAGGAAGTTCAGAGTATCTCCTCCTCCCCTGTACAGAGATGAGATAAAACAAAGTTCCTCTGGTAGCAAGTAATAGAGACAGAATGCTAACCCTTGCAGTCTGGCTCTAGAGCTTGCACTTGCCACCTTGCAGGTAAGAAAAGACCTGTTCCCTGCCTTGGGGAGTTCAGAGTCTGTTTAGGGAGATGAGATTTAAAACACAAATCTCCTATTCCTACTTTTAGCACGGGGTTATCTAATGATTTTACTGAAAATAAACACCAGAAGGTGTTCTTGCCAGAAATGCATAACCTGAATTTAATCATAAGGAAACATTAGATGAACCCAAATTGAGGGACATTTTACAAAATAACCTGCTTGAACTCATTAAATGTCAAGGTCATGAAAGACAAGGAAAAACTGAGGAACCATTCCAGGTTAAAGGAGACTACTAAAGAGACATGAAACTAAATCCAACTTGGGATCCAGAATTCTCTTTTCTTGTAAGGATAATCATTGGGACAACTGGTAAAATGTGAATAACATCTGTAGATTAGTTAATATCAATATTAATGCCCTGCTTCTGAGGACTGTACCAAGGTAAGTAAACGTCCTTGTTTTTTAGGAAACACAACTATTTAGGGGTAAAGGGGCATCATGTGTGTAACTTACTCTTAAATAGTTCAGAAAAAATAATGTATCTCTCTATATATAATTATATATTATATATAATATTTATATATATCATAAAGCAAATGTGATAAAATTAACAATAGGTAATGTGGGCGAAGAGTTTACAGAATTTCACCTATTTTTGAAATTATGTAAAAATAAATCAGGATAATGCTTACCCTTGGGGGATGGGTAGTGACTGGAAGAAGTATAAGGTGGGTTTCTGAATATAATGGTCTATTTCTTGATCAGATGTGTTTAGTTTGTGAAAATTCAGTGAACTATATACTTGCAATATATGCACCTTATAAAAGTATATTTCAATAAAAAGTTTTTAAAAAGTTAAAAACAAAAGAGAGAGCAAAAGCTTGTCCCCATAAAGCATATAGCTCTGTCTAGCCCACAGTAAACCTGCAATGGAGGTCAGATGGTAAGGCCAAGCATAGGGCTAGGCGTGCAGTATGCTGGCACTTGAAATGAGATGCAGCAGGGAGCAGGCTGGGCAAAATGGGGAAGGGGTATCACTTCGCCCTAAGACAGGAGTAAGAGAACCCTCTTACCCTCTTGTGTACCTCACCCCTTCTCTCCTAGAGGGCTTTCCTCAGCTCTGATGGGAGCACCCAGGCTTACAGCCCAGAATGAAGGCCCAGGGGAGCACTGCATCCCCAGCTACCCCTGAAGCAAATGAAAAAATATAGATATAGGAACTGTGCTTGTGATTCTGTCACTGGGATATGCAAATAAAATATATATGATAGGCTTATCTGCCTAATATTCCTGCCAATTCATTCTCTGGGTGTGATTAAAATGAGCAATAAATTCCTCGTGAGTCTCGGTGGAATGAGGCTTCGGGAGTGGAGATGCAGGGCTGGCAGCAGCACGTCCCCCTCAGCTGGATATTCATCATGGAACAGCTCCCCATATTTTTGTTTTATCTGCCATCACGTACACAAAGATATATTTCTACCTCTGTCCTTCGTCTCTTAGTTAAAACGTGAAAATGGTCTAAGCTTTAAGTATTAAACTCTCCATGTAGTAAAATCCTTCAAACTGAGACCACAGGCTACCTTCTCTATGAAGCCTGCCCTGCTCATTCTGCCTGGAGGTGGTCCATGCTTTCTCGGAGGCCCCACAAACTCTCTGCAGACCACTCCTAACGTACAAATCAGTCTGTGGGTATCAGAGCTAAGAGCGCCTGCCTCTCCCCCATCCTCCTCTTCTAGGCGGCCAGCTCAGAGGACAGGGGCTGGGCTTCATCTACCTCTGAATCTTCTCAGGGGGCCCAAGGAAGCTACTGCACAGAGAATGCTGAGAAACTGAGCAAACTGACAGTAAGGAGAAAATCATTTAGGCCACTTAAGGTGACAGAGATTCTTAGATAAGTGATACATTTTAAAAGGCAGAATGAAATTAAAGATTAGGCTTATGGATAACTTGAAAATGGGAAAATTATCAAGAAATAATACTAAGCAGAGCACCTGGCTGGCTCAGTCAGAAGAGCATGCAACTCTTGATATCAGGGTCATGAGTTCAAGCCCCCACACTGGGGGTAGAGATTACTAAAAAAATAACTTAAAAAAAAAAAAGACTATTAAGTGGAAACCCGCCCCCCCTCCAGATTCCAAATATGGAACTAGGATCATAACTCAAACACCTTCAGGGCCAAGTAGGAAATATAAATGTCTGACAGGCCAGCACATAATATAATAAGGAGTTGAGGGGCCTGTGGCTGGAGAATCCACACTCCCAACCGCCAAGGGGTCACATTTTTTAAATAAATTCTTGGGTGGCAAAATAAAATATGGCTGCCAGTTTGAGACTCCTGTATATACAGTAGGCTATCAATCAGGTTAAAAAAAAAGAGGCCAACTATACATAGATAGATAGATAAGGTCCAGAAAAGGCAGATCTAATATCATAAATTCATATCCCAATAGTTACTTATAACAACTTGACTTTCTGTAAGTCATCTGCTTTCTTTTCTTTTTTTTTTTTTTTTAAAGATTTTATTTATTTATTTGACAGAGAGAGAGATAGTGAGAGCAGGAACACAAGCAGGGGGAGTGGGAGAGGGAGAAGCAGGCTTCCCGCTGAGCAGGAAGCCCGCGACTCAGGGCTCAATCCCCGGACCCTGGGATCATGACCTGAGCTGAAGGCAGACGCTAAATGACTGAGCCACCCAGGTGCCCCAGTCATCTGCTTTCTTTCTTTCAGCTTCAGCTTCAGTTTTTTTTTTGTTTTTTTTTTTAAGATTTTATTTATTTATTTGACAGAGAGAGAGAGCACAAGTAGGCAGAGTGGCAGGCAGAGGGAGAGGGAGAAGCAGGCCCCCCGCAGAGCAGGGAGCCGGACGCGGGGCTCGATCCCAGGACCCTGAAATCATGACCTGAGCCGAAGGCAGACGCTTAACGACTGAGCCACCCAGGCGCCCCTCAGCTTCAGTTTTCCTACCTGTAAAATGGAGGTAGTAAGAGCTGCTTCAAGGATTTGTTATGGGATTAGAAAAAATACAGAGAGCACCTGGCACAGCGCCTATTACTCACTCGGGCACTAGCCTTGTACTAACATGGCCAACATTAAGCCCCTCTAAGGCAGCCAAATTTAGTTAAGGGTCCCTCAGCAGCCCTAACCCCTCCACCTATGCTGGCACTGAGAGGCCTACCCTCTGTCATACCACTGAACACACCATGGGCTCTCTTGGCCAAGTCCAGGGTGTGCTCTCATGGGACAGCTATTGTGCCTGAGAGGGACGACAGGAGTGCAGTCCCTGAGGTTATCTGAAACATGTGTAGGGATTTCCTTAAGACACCTGAGGAAACTGACCTGACCGCGAGGGCTGCTCCCAGGGGTGGAAAATCTGAACAGAGAGGAAGGAAGTGCTTGCTCTCTAGGAACCTTCACTCTTGCTAGTCCCAAGCACTCCTCAGGATGTGCTGTGAAAGCCCATCTCCCTTCCTACCCTGCCACCTTCTTGGAAGAAACTACCACAAGATAGTTACTAAGGATCCCGGGGAGACAAACTGTATGGTTAATGCTGGTTGCCAGATATTTCCAGTTCTCCCCCTTCTGGGTACATGGTAGGATTCCTCTTCTTGGCCTCTTGTGATTGGGTGGGAACAAGGCATTAGTTCTGTCCAGTGAGTTGTGAGTGGAAGTAAAGGGTCTACTTCTAGACTGAGCATTTAACTACCGATGCAAGACCCTCCAGAGCATTCTTTTCCCTCTGGCCAGCAATCTGCAACATCCCAGAGGGTGGCTGTAATGCCAGTCTGGTCTCTGAGGGCCTATGATGAACAGAGACCATCATGGACAGGCTGCATGAAGCCAAAAATAAATCTTCACTATTTTATACCACTGAAATCCTGGGTTGTTACAACATAATCTGGTTTATTCTGACCAATACATAGATAATTGTATACTGAATGGAACCTTAGAAACCATTTTGTGCAATGTCTTCATTTCATGGAGGTAAACTGAGCTTCAGTGAAGGGAAACACTAGCTCCATGTCACCCAGTCAGTGAGTGGTGGTGTTGGGATCACAACCCATGTCTTGTCTGTCTCAGTCCAGTGACCTAAGTGCTCTTACTCAAGACATAGAATATATGACACTAGGTGGGACCTGTCATACTGAATCATCTCAAGGCACTTCCGCCGATGTGCCAAAAGAGACTCCATGATGATGGAAAGAGCAGAAGAGTGAGAGTCAGTAACCAAGTCTGCTCTTTCACGAAGATGGTGCCAAAACTGAAGAAGGAAGCCCCTGCCCCTCCCAAAGCCAAAGCCAAAGCCAAAGCCAAGGCTTTTAAGGCCAAGAAAGCAGTGCTGAAAGACGTCCACAGTCACAAAGAAAAGAAGATCCGCATGTCACCTATATTCCCACGGCCCAAGACACTGCGTCTCTGAAGGCAGCCCAGATATCCTCCAAAGAGTGCCCCCAGGAGAAACAAACTTGACCACTGTGCCATCATCAAGTTCACCCTGACTACCGAGTCAGCCATGAAGAAAATAGAAGACAACAACACACTTGTGTTCATTGTGGATGTCAAGGCCACCAAGCACCAGATCAAACAGGCTGTGAAGAAGCTCTAGGACATTGATGTGGCCAAGGTCAACACCCTGATCAGGCCTGATGGAGAGAAGAAGGCGTATGTTCAATTGGCTCCTGCCTATGATGCTTTGGATGTTGCCAATGAAACTGGGATTATCTAAACTGAGTCCAGCTGGCTAAATCTAAAATTTTTACCATAAAAAGAAAACAAACAAACAAATAAAAAAAGAAAATGAGTCTTTCAGTTCTAGTCCTACCATTGAACCTACTACGTGACCTTGTATTCAAGGCTATTAGTTTCTGTTTTGACACTAAAGCACTCTGGGGCCAAAGGCAAGCCATGTCACATCCCTGGGCTCCAGTTTCCTCAGGAGTAAGACGAGTCCACTGATTTAGGCTTCAGAGATTTGAAACATGTGCCCCGCAGAAGGACCCCCACAGAAGCTGCCTGGGAGAGAAGGGCTAGGCCAGGTGGCTGTGGCACTGGCCCACCTCTCAGCTTTAGTTTCCTCTGACTTATTTGTTTAGGCTTTGGTAAGATTTCCCACCACGGGACTTGATGATTTCTGAGCTCTGAGATTTGTGATACTAGTTCTTGGATTCTGCCCAGTAGTTCCTGAGGGATAGCGCAGTGGCTAGGAAGAGCAGAAGGCAGCCTGCATTTAGGGAGTTCAAAAGTTTGGTTGAGAAGATCAATTTATGATGGAGATTTTTTGGGCTTAGGCTGTACCAGGCTCTCTGCGGTATGTGTGGAAGGGAGGGGTGAGGGAATGATTCTGGAAGGAGTGATGATGGGAAAGGACTGCCTGTGAGGTTAAAGAATATGTGAGGCCTGGGCTAATAGTACTTGGGCTAAAGATTTCGTCTAACTATCCCTGGTCCTATGAAAAGGAGCTAGAAGGCCCATTACCTCAAAAACTGAATTTGAAGATTAGTCCTCAGAAGTCAGAAGTGGCTCAGGCCTCTGCCTGGTCATGACAGGGGCAGCTTCCTATTCTTGATGAGATTGGGGGCTAGATTTGTATTTAAACAGACAATAATCATCTAAGGAGAAGTGGCTTTGGTATGGAGCCAGACATAATTTAATGAGTGAAAGATTAAATGCAGCACGGAGTGCCCACAGGCCTTCTCCTTTCTCTGAGACTTACCTTTGCCTCAGAAGTCCTCAGAAGCTTCATCACCTCCCCTTCTCGGGCATAATCCAAGGGTGTGTGTCCCATTTCATTCCTCTGCAGGGGGTTGGCTCCTGGCAAGAAGAGAAATAGTCAAACACTGTATGAATGGTCAGTGGGGCCTCAGCCTTCCCTCAGAGGTGACTTGGGCCCTGATTTCAGAGGAACGAATTCCCATGGAAACAGGGAGCAACAAAACCTAAGAGATTGTAGAATGGTGTGAAAAACATGTCAAGGTACTCTGAGAGGACAGTCCTTAGTTCTCTGACAGACAGGTCAGGGTATCGGGGTTCCTGCACATACACGCACACATGTGCAGAAACATACCACCCACACTACTACTTACACAAAGATGCGTTATATACACATAGGTGTGTTGTACACAAATACACACACACCCCCCAAATACACACAGCTATCCTACCACCAATGCATCAGTCATTAAAATGCCCCTATGATCAAGCTCATTTGCATACAGATGAATATTCATTAATAAAATCATAAAAAGGGTTCCTTTCTAAAGCACAGAATATCCGAAAAAAGGTAAAATAGCCCCCCTTTTTTCTGCTCTCTGCTCCGCTCTCTCTCCTTTAATGCTTTTTTACCTTGGTATTTCCTGCCTACCAGAGTTAGCGGAGTCCTCTGGAAGGGAGTAGACATCACCAGGAACCTGGCTATGGTAGCCCCAAGGTTTGATGCTCTTACCAATGCTAACTGTTGGTGAGTATGTGCATGTGGGCAGGCATTTCTTCCAATCATTAGTTCCTGTGATTTGAGGACAAAGAACTTGGAGTATGATAAAAAGAAGGGGCTTGCCCAGGCCATACATCTACTTTCTTTCTGCGTTCTGGCAGCTGATGAGCCTATGTATCAAGTGTCTACTTGGTGCAATGTCTTGGCAGATTTGGAGGAAAGGCTCCCCTGACCTCCACACTGTTAGAATCTCCTTCCCAAAGCTCAGGTCTGAACACCTCACTCCCCTCTTCAAAAACTATACATTCCATTCAGTTTGGCAAACCTTGAATGTGTAGGGCTTGAGACACAGAAGACACAGAAGAATCAGATCTGGCCTGGCCCCCGGTCTCCCTGCTTTGAGAGAAGAAACATAAGAAAGTTGTGCCTTGAACAGAGCAGATGCTCAAGAACTAGGTACTAAACGGAACATTCCTTGATCTTTCTTGCTAAGGAAGTACAGTCTAAAAGTAAAGAAGGGTTAAGACTCAGCCCCTGCCATAAGGATATAGTGGGCTGGCTGGGAACACTAAATATGCAGGCAAACACACATCAGCATGGGGCCTGGCTCAAGGTGGGTGTCTAGCTACTGTTTGCTGATGGGCTGTAAAACTCAGCATTTCTCATTCCTAGGCTGTGGAAACATTTGTTCCAGGATATAAAACTATTCCTACTGAAGCTCTCTGCTTCTTAAAGGTCTATAAATTTATCAACAATTGTAAGCATTTATTAAGCATTTACACGTGGCTGTCTGCCTGGGCTGCAGAGGAACAGGTGTGGGAGGAGGAGGGAGTGGGGCAGAGAGCAAGAAGTAGGATCCAGGCCAAGGACACTTATTATCAATGAGAAAAATTAATCTTTTATACATGATCCTATTTTCTAATAGGAATTTGAAATAAAATATTTATATTCTTTTTTATTGATATAATTCACATACCATAAAATCCAACCTTTTAAAGTGTATAATTCAGTGGTTTTAAATATACTTACAGGGTTGTACAACCATCACCACTGATTCCAGATCATTCTTTTTTTTTTTTTTCAAGATTTTATTTATTTATTTGACAGAGAGAGAGATAGCGAGAGCAGGAACACAAGCAGGGGGAGCGGGAGAGGGAAAAGCAGGCTTCCCGCCAAGCAAGGAGCCCAACACGGGACTCGATCCCAGGACCCTGGGATCATGACCTGAACCGAAGGCAGACGCTTAACGACTGAGCCACCCTCTAGATCATTTTCATAACCTTGAAAAGAAACCCCATAACCATTCCCCCTAAACCCAGCAACCGTTAGTCTACTTTCTGTTCCTATAGATTTGCCTATACTTGACATTTATATAAATGGAAACATACAATATTCGGCCTTTTCTGTCTGGCTTCTTTCAGCATGTTCTCAAGGTTCACTGATGTTGTAGTAGGTGTCATTCATGCTGCAACATGAAAGCAGCAATGCCGCATTCCTTTTCATGGATGAATAAAGCTCCATTCTGTGGATAGGCCACATTTTGTTTAGCCATTCATCAGTTGATGGGCATTTGGGTTGTTTCTCCCTTTGGCTATTGTGAACAATGCTGCTATGAACGTATGTGTACAAGTCTTTGCGTGGAGTGTTTTCACGTCTCTTGGCTATAAATCTAGGAGTGGTGATAATAGGGGCTGCAGGTATTTACTGAGCACTGACTATGTGCCAGACACTGAGCTCTGAACTTCATGTACACTGTATCACTTAAACCTTGCAACCACTGTTGAGAGGGAGAAATTAAAATCCCCAGGCTACAGACATGAAAACTGGGGCCCAGGAAAGTGAACCAACTAGCCCAAGGTCACAAAGCTAATTATCTGCTTGAACCAGGAGTCAAACCCATCGCCAGGTTTTCTCAACTCCAATTCTCCACACTCCCACGGGGCAGCCATGACACAGCCCTACTGAAATATCCTTCCCTGGCTTTTCAGCACTTACAGGATAAAGTGCCACCTCCCTGGTAAGAAGGGTATCTGTGTTCTTCCTAACTAGTAGGCAAGTCCTTAGGGGCTCTGTTGGAGTCTCATTCTTTCAATTCTATTGGCGGTGACTGGGTGTTTTGTATCTGCAGGGCTCTGTATGCAGGCTGATGGGGGATTGGCAAAACCAAGGAACAGTCTTCTTTTTTTTTTTAAAGATTTTATTTATTTGTTTGACAGAGAGACAGCGAGAGAGGGAACACAAGCAGAGAGAGTGGGACAGGGGGAGTGGGAGAGGGAGAGGGAGAAGCAGGCTTCCCGCTGAGCAGGGAGCCCGATGCGGGTCTCAATCCCAGGACCCCGGGATCATGACCTGAGCCGAAGGCAGCCACTTAACCGACTGAGCCACCCAGGTGCCCCTCTTTTTTGTATTTCTTGACCATTCTGTAGCAACTGATACCTTGGCCACTCTCCTTTGAGTTCTATAAAACCATTTTTTCAGGTTTTCCTCACACCCCTGTGATCATCTCTTGTGCAGACTTCTCTTCCTGTCTTTAAGATTAGGTGCTACCTAGAGTTTGCATCAAGGCACAATTCCAGCTTTCCAGAAGCTAATGGGGATGAGAGGTGACCAAACAACTACAACTTGGGCCGAATGTGTCAGTGTGCTGAAGGAGGGACAGACAGTACTGTGGGGGCCCAGGAAGGAATGGAGTACTAAGGGGCTTGTTCACCTGGTTTGGCCTTACCAGCCCATCCCTGGTCTCTCTGGTACTCAACACTGAGGGGCTCCACAAGGCTGAGGGCCAGTGGCAGATGGCATCCTCCCCTTCCCCCCAAGTTCCTAGATCATGGCTAGGGCTGAAAGGGACCTACAATTCAGCAGTGGAAAGGCCTCCTTTCTTAGGCAGCCTCAAGGGGAACTCAGTCGCTAGATATGGGCTGGAGTAAAAGGGGGATCCATAAGGAGAGACCTATAGAAGGGAAAGACAAGAGGAGCGAAGAGAAGAGAAATGGAAGAGAAGGGGAGGGAGGAGAGGAAGGGGAAGTGAGAGAGAAGACAGTGGGAGAAAGAACAGAGGGTGAGATTAGCTGCGTCAAACAAGTGCTGTCAGTGATCTATATTTGCTTACAGAATGAAAAATGTGTGCCATAAACATTGGCCACTGAGTAATTTCTAGTAGGAGCTGTGTCACTTCTCATGAAGGATGGGATGGGGACAGGTAGGACATCTCTGCACCTGGGCCAACCAGCACAGGGATGCCTTTTAAAGCAGTGTTGGGCCTATCTCTAGCTCAGGAGGCTCTCGGTCAGTCCCCACCCCAGCCACTCCTGAGGGGGTTAGCCAGCCGGTTTCCCCAAGGTTCTGCAGCCTCAGGGCAGCACTTCTGCTCCCACTTTAGGAAGGCTGAGTGGGGGCACCATGGAAAATGTCCATCTAATATTAGGCCCCCAGCCCCCCACACCCTTGCTCTGATGCTCTGACTTGACTAATTGCTGTAATAATTGATAGAACCTGACTTCTACAACTGATCGATTTCACCTCCACGACCAACGGCCACAAGCCATTATACTCCAATAAATAACCACACTGGGTCTCACCCGCCTGCCCTCTCCGGGGGCATCAGGATAGCCCGTGCCCTGGCCTGACCTCCCCTTGTCTCCCACCCAGGGCCCCTCCGGGCCGAGCAGCTGGTCTAGAGGGTCAGGCCTCTGGGAGCAAGTGAGAGGGCCGAATGGAGGTGGGGAGTGCTAATCGCAGGCCATCCGTCACCTCCCACTGGCTGTCTGGGGCTGGGGCCAACACCTGGAGCACCCCAGGCAGTATAGTGCAGGACCCCTCCTCTCCTCTCCCTGCTCCAGATTAGTGTGTCCCAGCTTATAATATTTGATAAATAGCAGACTGGCTTCCTGGCAGCACTGCTGCGGCTGTGCCTGCCCGCTACAGCTGTGGAAGGTCACTCATTGGGGAAATATGTTTCTGTCAGTGGTATTGAAAAAAGTTTAGTGGAGTGACAGGCCTCAATTTTTCAAATTTTATTAACTCCATCCTCTTAACCATTTGTCTTGAATTCCTTCAGATTCCGGGGGACCTGTCAATAGGGCTTGGGTCAGGAAAGTAAGGTGTGTGTGTGGGGGGGTGGTATGGGCTGGTCCTGGCTGGTATCAGTGGCTGGCTTGGGTCTCATCATGTAAAGCAGTGGAAATGGTGTTGGTAAGACAGAAGGCTGGCCCACTGGGACCCAAGGAACCCCCTGCTCTTCTCTGGCATAGTGCCTGCCTTTGGTTTGACACAATCATAGATTTCCTGAGTGGAAAAACACCTTAATGGTGAGCTCTTCCAATTTCCTAAGAAGAGACGCCCCTCTACTGCATCAGAAACAGGTGGTCTTACCCTGGCTCCCCTGAATGTGCCCAGAACCTAGCCCCGAGCTCATGGTTCTCCAAGGGGTTCCCCCCACTAAACCAAGGACAGAACTCAGTTTCATATGAGTTCCAACCTCTCCCTTCAACCTCACTCCCACCTTGGTCTTCCGGCAAACACCTGTTCATCTTTAAAAACCTGGTTCAGGCTTCTCCAATAAACCTTCCTGGTTTCCCTCCCATTCCAGGTTTGGAATCACCGTTTGTGCTCCCACAGGCCCTTCTGCTTCTACCTTAGTGATCATTCTGCGTGGAAACAGTCTGTCTGCATCCAAGACTGAGAGCTCTTCGAAGTCAGGGATCATGTCTGATCCACTGCTATATCCTTGCTACCCAGCACAGGGCCTGGCACAGAACAGGTTTCACTAAGATTTACCAAATGAATGGATTTCTTTTCAGGGACTATCTTCTGAGGCCACACAAAACATGGCTGCTCTTCCGGCCTCAGAAGAGCCCTCTGACAGCAAGTGTGTGATCATGTCACTGACTCCTGTAAGCCAAAGCTCCTGGTCTCTTTTCTTGTCCCAAGACATCTCTCTGGGAAATAAGGTCAGGTCAGGCCCCAACATCCTCTAGGCTCTGTGGGCAGGAAGTGGGGAGGAAGTGGTGGGACAGACTGGCTCACTTGCCCATCCTTGGTGGAGGGCTGAAATTACGGTGGGGGAGGCAGCTTGTTACTCCCTCCACCCTTGTCACTACCCGTTCTGGCCCTCTGCCTACCTCTGTGAATATCAAAGAAGATAACGCTAGCCTAAGAAGGCTTTAAAAAAACACAACAGTAACTACCCTATACAAATGGGTTAGGCTGTATTATTCATTAATACTGACATGCTCACACACTCCCCACTGCCCCCTACAGTTCTATTAGCCATACTGGCCTTCTAGTGATCCAGGTCTACAACCACTGAGTTTCCGTGACTCACCCCTTCCCCTACATGTAGTTGGCTCCCAGCCCTCTAAAAGAGCACTGGGTGGGGGAGCTTGCTGGGGTGGGGGTTACCACTCCCTGGCTGTGTGATCCAGGACACTTTCTTCACTTCTCTGGTGGTAATGATTGCTGCCTTGCCTACCTCTAGGGGTTTTGTTTGGACTGAGTAAAATAAAAAGCTTGAAAATGATTGGTGGGGAAAAAAAGACTGTATAATGTTCTTTATAATAATGTTTATATTCACTCTTCCTTCCATTTTTACTGCTAGGTCCTTTACCACCTTCATCCTGATTTTCACTATTTCAGTAGTTTGTTTACCCCCCATTTAGAAGTTTTTTGCTGAATATAAGGGAAATTTTTCCAATAATCAAAGATGTCTGTCAGTGTGGAGCGGTCTACTCTTTCTGGTTGTGAGTTCCCCACCAAGGAAGCATTCCTAGAAAGAATGACCACGTCAGAGAAACCACACGCCTTCCCTGTCTCCACACTATTGTTTGGGCCATTCTTCACGCCTGGAAACCCGCTCCTTATCTCCCTGACTACCCCTTGTTCAAGGTCCCTCCCTCTGGGAAGCCTCTACCACCCTCCAGCTCTCAATGCTCTCTGTCTGTCCATGGGCTCCTGTTGTCTTTCCAACACCCACCCTTTCCTGGGGGCCTATCCCTGTTTAGTCCTCACAGCTAGTATGCATGTAGCCCCTCAGGTCAGAGAGAGAAGAGACCTGTCCAGAATGCGGCGAATGCGGCGAGAGGCTGAGTGGAACCAGAAAGAGTCCCAGTTCCCTGATGTCTTGTCCTGAGCTATTTCCATAAATCATACCAGTGAGCATTCTCAAGATACATACACACACATACCTGTGCACTTCTAGATCCGCCTCCCTTGTGACCAAAAACCTCTACCCAGCACTCACTACATGCCATATCCTGTGCTGACTCCTTCCATGTATTTCATTCTTAACAATTTGAAGAAAGCAGAAGAGGTATTATTTTTCCCATTTTCCAGACGATTTAACGGAGTCTGGCAGAAGAGCGAGATGAAAAGAGATAAGCTAACATTTGCTGGGTATAAGGCCTTTCTTTGTACATAGTGTCTGAATTATTCATCATACAAAGACTCAGAGAAAAGAGGCTCAGAGAGCTGAAGTAATTTGCCCATGGTCACCCAGCAGACAAACAGTAGAGCTGGAATTTAAAGCACAGATTTGTTACACTAGTCTTTCTTCTGTATTTGTTTGCAATTTTACATAACCAATTTTTGTTGTTGTTGTTTTTTAAAGAAGCCAGGTCTGGTTTTTCCACCACATAGTGCTACTTTCCAAAGACCTGATGACTCAAAAACAGGCAAATCATCTCTCTTCTTCCCTTCCAGTGTGCTGATATGCTCCAAAACCAAGATAATAGGAGGATTTCTAGAGGTAGGTTTGAGATAGACAGTTTTGTAAGGGTACAAAATGGGGTTCCTTTTCCTCTCATTCAGGGCTTCCCCATCTGGGGACCAGGTGAATAGTGACCCACATTAACTGACATCCTAGAAGATCATCTCCAAGTCCTAACTCCCCAATGGACACAGTCAGTTGGGGTCCCTTGCCTTCAGAGAGGGGTATATCTGAAGTTCATGGAACAGAGAGCTACTGCCTCATGACTGGATCCAGCCATTCCATTAAAAACCACTGAGTACTGATGCTGGGCCAAGTGCTGGGGACACAGTAGAATCAGACCGGTTCTTGCCTTTGGGCAAGACTCCCAGACTGATGGGAGACAGGACAGAAATAGTGACAATGCAGTGTGGTGGGGCGGACAAGGGGATGAGGATGATGACTCCCCTCCCCCCAATACAAGGGAGATACATACTGTGTAGCTGGGGAGATGGGAAGCCACAGCACCAGCCAGAGAAGAGCAGAGGTGTTACAGTGCATAAGCACTAAGGAAAAAGAGACTGGAGAAGCCTGGGGAAGGGAAGGTTAGAGCCCAAGATGGTCATGGAGACTGTGAGTGGGAGAGTGAGTGCTAGACCCAGGCCTTCTAGTCCAGGGCTCTTTCCACCTGCCCACAGTCTTGGGCCCCACCCCCAAGCTTTTAGTTCCAAGTGACCAGAAGGACTGGACCACACCAGCTGTCACTATTCTCTTCACTGGTGGCAAACTCCCGGAAACTTTCCCAGGCCACTCTAGCCTACATGGACCATTTCCTCCTTTGAACCCCTAGAACACTTAACTGATCACACACTTTTTATATACATATGTCTCATCTCCAGAATCAGATGTATTACTAAAGGGATGCCCTGTGAATATCCAGAGAAGGAAATGGTGATGGTCGCCAGGCAATGAGGATGGGGTCACAGAAACCAAGTCATGCCAGACTAACCTCATTCCCTTTCTTCATCAGGATTATCTGTTTGCTCAATCAGGTGCAGTCAGGGCAAATGTGGACTTCATCAGACATTTGATGGGATATCTCAGGACAACCTGAGGACATGATGGAGAATTGTGGGCTGGGTGCCAGTACAGTGTGGAAGGTTAGTAGTGACTGGTGGACTAATCAGACCCAAGGGGAATGGAGTGACTAATGGATCATAGGTGACCTGGAAGGAAGTTTTGAGTGGCAGTAAATAGGGTTGGTCTTGTTTAGTATGTTTATCCTTGACAAAAATATCATAGGATGGTCTGTTCATCAAATCTGTAGGTGTCAGGTTAGGGTGGGAAGAGCCAGACACACCTGGTGGAAGGCTGACATTAAGAGCTGAAACAAATGAGATGAAAAGTAATGGAGATAAATGGGAAGTTATGGGTTTTAGAAGAGAGACAAAGTAGAGATGGTTCTGGGAAGTGTGATCAAAATAGGAAAGGGGTGGGGGCCTGGCTGGCTCAAGTGGAAGAGCATGGGACTCCTGATCTCTGGGTTGTGAGTTCAAGCCTTACCCTGGGTGTAGAGATTACTAAAAAAATAAACAAACTTTAAAAAAAATAGGAAAGGGTTGGTAAGCCACATGAGAATAATGGGTTAAGGAACTGGAGGTTCAGGATGGAGAAAAGATAGCTTAGAAGAACATGCCTGCATCTTCAGGTACTGGAAGGGCCAGCAGTGGAACAGGGATTAGAGTCATTCTACATAAGCCCCATGGTAAAGTTAAGAACCTTGGAAGCAGATTCTGGTTGAATATAAGAAATTTCTAACCATCATCCAAAGATAGATTCTGAGCAGCCTCAGGAACAAATGAGTTCCCCAGCACTGGGAGTGTTCAAGCACTGAGTGGATGACCATTTGGTAGATCTACTACTTACACCTCAGCTTATGGAGGTTTTTTTTCCAAGACTAATTGTTAATTTGTGTTTATTCATTCAGAGATACTTTTTGAGAACCTTTTATGTGTCTGGCATCAAACTAGGTGCTAGGAACACAAAGGTGAGTAAGAAGACACTGTCCCAGCTCTTAAAGAGCTCCTGGTCCTGCTAGGAGAAGATGGGTAAGTTTATTTCAAGAGTATCTTGTGCCTCGATTACAGGCCTCAGCACAGGGAAGGCTGGCTTCAGCTTAGATTAAACCAGAGAAATCCTGTAGAAATCCAAACACACACTTGATTACTAAAGGCCATAGCTTAATCAAGCCAAATCACTTGCTTAAACCAACTACTGGCTGTGGGAACAGAAGTATACAGTGAAACACAATTTGTGAATTTTTGTGCATGATACTTTGCTCTTAGAGTCTGAGATTTGGTCTTTGGCTGGGACTTGTTTATGTACCTACAGATTGTCTTACAAGTGGCTGTGATGTCAGGGTGAAGTGATTTAGCCAGCAGGGCTACCCAACTCTCCATTTCTTACCCACCCTATGGGGACTGCTTCAGCACAGACATAAACATGCTCCTGCCGTTACCTTATTGCACTCGTCACAGGGGGAGGCTAGAAGGCTTGATTCAGGGATATGATTGGATTTTAAATCCCAGTCTCACAGGATTTTAATTACTGGTCTGGGGCAGCAGGGATAGGCGCTGGCTGCCTTTGGATGGAGGAGGTCGATACGCCACTCCACAACATATTGAGCCACAATGCCTGCAGACTCTATTGCTCTATTTAATCATCTTTTGCAAAATTTACAGTGGAACAGGAGGGATCAATACAGAATTTATCACATTCTCTTGTAAATATGAGCTAGGAAAGAGTTCCAGGCAGTTTGTTACTGAGTGGGAGGGAACATGTCTGTGTACAGCTGGGTATTAGGAGAGGAGACAAAATCCATACTTCTTGGCATATGCTACAGATGCTCAGCCGGCCCCCCTTAAGTCTGAAAGCAAGTTCAATGGGAAGAACACAGATTCATTCATTCACTCATTCATTCAATCAACCAACCAACACTCCAGAGCACCTATTTTATGCCAGACTCTGTAGAGACTCTGGGGATACAGACTGGTAATTCTGCTCATGAGATCATAAGCAGAGATATACCACAATGGCTGTGCTACTTACTAGTGAATGGAGGAACTTGGGCAAGTTACTTAACAGTGACTTTGTTTATACATATGGAATATGTAGATAATAAATCAAATTCAGTTATTTTAATTATTAAAAGAGATAAAAGCCTTAATATAGAGCTTAGTACACAGTAAGGACTCAATAAATAATAGCTATTGTTACTTTTACTACAATTACCATTATTATTTTTTAAAGATTTTATTTATTTATTTGAGAGAAAGAATGAGATAGAGAGAGCATGAGAGCGGGGAGGGTCAGAGGGAGAAGCAGACTCCCTGCTGAGCAGAGAGCCCGATGCGGGACTCGATCCCGGAACTCCAGGATCATGACCTGAGCCGAAGGCTCAGAAGGCAGTCGCCCAACCAACTGAGCCACCCAGGTGCCCTACAAATACCATTATTAGGCATTCCTTCCTATGATGCAGCTCACCAATGGTCTATTGCAGAGATGGCGTATTGAACAGGGAGACAGCCACCCCATCTCTTGAGCAGACAGAAGGGAGACTGGGATGGCCTTCCACACACTAGACACCTGACCAGAGCTGCTGGTAGCTGAATGAGTGGAGCAGCGGGGTAGAGGGTGTCTAAGGAGGAGATACATTTGAAGCTCTGTTTTTTTGAAGCTTTGACTGTAATGCTGGAAACAATAAAATAGCCTCCTAAAACTGCCGTGGGGGGACAGAGTGAGAAGTGATATACTTTATGGGGGTAAGCCAGGGAAAGTTATACAGAAGAGAGGTAAATGAGTTGGCTCTTAAAGACTAAGTAGGAGTCTGACAGGTAGAGAAGCAGGGAAAGGGCATCCTAGGCTGAGAAAAGTGGATGTGCAAAGATTTGGAGGCAGGAAAGACTCTATCCTAGGGAAGTAGCCCGTGAGTGGGCCTGTGGTAGCAAAAGTTCCTGTCTCCCCAGACCCACCTGGCTGCAGGGATCCCCTGGTAGGCCTACCAAGCTCTGGTCCCAATCCTGAAGCAAACCATCATCCCCAGCCCCTCTTAGAGATAGGGCGGCAGAAGATTGATGGGGTGCTCTAGGAAGACTTGCATGTGGGTTAAACATCTGGGCTTATCTTACAGGCACTAGGAATTGCTGAAGGTTTTCAAACAGAGGAGTGCCAGGGTTTGCAGGGTATAGGCTGGTTTGCAGGGGAAGTAGGGAGACCAACAAGAAGACTGTTACAACTGGCCAGGTGAGACTGAAGTCTGAACTAGGGTAGTGAGGACAGAGGAGAGAAGATGGATTTGAGAGAAAATTCTCAGATAGACAGGCTTGATGAAAAATGAGAGTGAAGTCATCAGACTTACTTAAAATACTTCCTTGTTTGGTGACCAGTAGTTGATGCTGCCAGTCACCAAATAGGGAATATGGAAGAGTCTGTGGAGGGTTGGGTTTGGATACACTGAATATGAGATGTCTACAGAATATTAAGCATCAGCAGAGCTATTGGAGACATGAAAATGCCTGGCTTGTTGTAAGGCAAATATGTAGGCCAGTCTGGTTAAAAAAGAGATGGTATGGGGCACCTGGGTGACTCAGTTGGTTAAGCGACTGCCTTCAGCTCAGGTCATGATCCTGGAGTCCGGGGATCGAGTCCCGCATCGGGCTCCCTGCTCAGCGGGGAGTCTGCTTCTCCCTCTCCCACTCCCCGTTTGTGTTCCCTCTCTCGCTGTGTCTTTCTCTGTCAAATAAATAAATAAAATCTTTAAAAAAAAAAAAAAAGAGATGGTACGACAGCATGGAAGTAAGTGTTCAAACGTAATTCATATACAGAGTTAGGTGGGGAAAAAAGGGCAAAAGCAAAAACTCCTGCCAAGGATTTCTGCTCAATGCAACGTAAGGTAGGGATTTTCTAGATGAGAGATGTTTCTGAATAGCATGCGACATAGGCACTGCAAGTATGGGGATCCTCAGCTCATTTTCCTTTTGGGCAAGTTTCCTGGAAGTTGTGGGCTCTTAGGAGGCCAGTCCCACTTCCCTCTCTCCCCACAATCCAGCACAGACTACCCTCAGAGGTGGCAGCAGGCTCCGTGCCCAGAAAGCAGCTGGGAGCAACTGTCATGGGAGGGAATGACTCTGGATAAAGCAGAGTTCAAAGTGCACATAATAAGAGCCGGGGTCCCTGGGCTTCTGCATTCCCCCCACCCCCTCCCACAAATGACAGCTGAGACCAAGGCAGCCACGCCTGGGGTCTGGGCTGAATTTAGCAGTCATAATTATACTGCTGAGGTCTGGGGCAGAGCCACAGTCTCTGCAGAAGGCAGCAGCTTTTGTTCATGCCCTGAAAACACATCATCTTCAAACATGCTAATCGCATGTCTGCTTCTGTCTAACAACATTGAAGGGAGGCTGAGGAGAGGGCACACAATGCCCACACATCTGGCTAATTCAGTTATGAGGCCAATCAATCTTGATGGGTTGTCTATAAAACATCAACCACCCCAAAGGACTGACCTGACCAGATGTTTAAGCTTCTGCTGACCAATCCCAGCCTAATGTCCACAGCAGAGAAGAGGGGTTTTCAAGAGATGGCTTATGCTGCCACTCACATGTTTATTCCCAAAGCTAAGTAAAGCCTTCTGCCTGGATGAGAGCAATCAGTACATTAAAGTGGTGGCTGAGCCAGGCTTAGTGAAGTGAAGCTGACCCTTGAACAACACAGATCTGAACTGTGCAGGTCACTTATACGTGGATTTATTTTGATAAATACACTACAGTACTATAAATATATTTTCTCCTCCTTACGATTTTTAAAATAACGTCTTTGCTCTAGCTTACATTACTGCAACAATACAGTATATAATACCTATGACATACAAAATGTGTATTAATCAACCGTTTATGTTATTGGTCAGACTTTTCTGATCAACAGCAGGCTATTAGTCACTGAGTTTTGGGGGAGTCAAAAGTTACATGCAGATTTTCGCCTGCATGGCGCCCCTAACCACTGCATTGTTCAAGGGCTAAATGTATACTCATCAAATATACAGACTTTCACTCTGACCTTCGGGAAGGCAGGAGGCCTTCTTTACAGGCAGCTTCGAGAACACTTGCAAGAACAGAAACCAATGAAATATTTTTGCTAATCGCACTTCCCAGTTGGGAGAGAATCAGGAGTGTGGAGGCGGGTATCTTTATGATATTAAATGCTACAGGCTCCAGTCCTGGGCGCAGGAACCATTCATCTGCTGATGTCTGCTTTTCAACCCCCTATCAAGGCTGAAGGAATTACTCATCTCCCTCATAAAATTGTGGCTTTTTTTTTTTTTTTAAACCAGAAGCCACTGCCAACAAGGACTCTCTCAGTTTATGTTCCTTCCTTTATGGCCAACCCCAGTCACCAGGCAACAGTCACCAAAAATAAAAGTGGAAGGGCAGTGGGGAGATTAGGAGGTAGGAGAGGGCAGGGAATAGACTTGCAGTCTATACCAAGAGGACCATTTTTGACTCAGAGCTTCTAGCTGGTGCTAATGACTCCATTTTCCTCAAGAGGACTTTTCTCTAATTAATTCTAAGGACTTCACCAAGTTTGTCTCAGCTGAGGCTGCATGACAAACCAGATGGATGGACTTGGAAAAAGAAACTTTTCAGAAAGTGGTGAGAGAGAATCACACATTTAAAATGAGGTCTTTGTTGTAACAGTCTGTGGCTAGAACAGTAGGTGCCATGCAGTAGGAGCTTAATAAATATTTACTGACTGAATAATTATGCTCCACTTATGATGCAGTTGGGCTACATTGCTTCAATTTCTATTTATTAGGAGAGGCCTCCTATAGCCCAGTCCCTGGAAATACTGCTAGACAAAATCACAGAGATCAGGAGAGTCTTCTCTCAGCCTGAATGAGCACGGATGAAGCAGTGTTGGAAGGCAGAGGTATGGACCTCATTACCACATCCAACAACTCTTTCTTCTTCCTCATGGCTATAGTAATCAATGCTGCTGACCAATCCTGCTTCCTTTCGATTCTTTTCCACCTTGATTTTCATGATACCTAATACCCATGACTTTATCTTCTATGCAGGTTCCTGTTCATTCTTCTGTCCCAGGTTATGGGTGACACCCAAGGCTGAGTCCTCAGCTCATGATCCTTTCTCTGTATGCACTCTCCTTTAAGAAACAGTTCCAACTGGCACAGTTTAAACTATCCCAGTGGTTCGCAATCCTGGCTGTGTATCAGAATTACATGGGAAGTGTTAAAAACATATCAATCCAGGGCGCCTGGGTGGCTCAGTTAGTTGAGCGACTGCCTTCGGCTCAGGTCATGATCCTGGAGTTCCGGGATCGAGTCCCGCATCGGGATCCCTGCTCGGCAGGGAGTCTGCTTCTCCCTCTGACCCTCCTCCCTCTCATGCTGTCTCTCATTCTCTCTCTCTCAAATAAAATTAAAAAAAAAACCAAAACCCAAAAAACAAAAAACCGTATCAATCCAAGGTGGGAGAAAATATTTACAATATATATCACAGATAAAGGGCTGTATCCTTAACATTCAAAGAAATTTTAAAAATCAGCAGAAAGAAAAAGACCAAAAGTCCTATAGAAAAATGGGCAAAAGACATGGAAAGACAATTCACAAAAGGATAATATAAAACGACTCTTAAACTTACGAAATGGTGTTCAACTTCACTCATAACAAGAGAATCAAACTAAAACTATGCGAAGATACTATCTCTCACCTACCAGATTGGCAAAAATTTAAAAGCGTGACAATACACTCTGTTGGGGAGGTGAGAAAAACAGGCACTTTCATATGACATTGTTGGTGGTAATGCAAAATGGAACAACTTCTGTGGAGGAGAAATTCACAATATCTAACTAAAGGACATATGTATTTATTTACCCTTTGATCCAGCAGTACCACTTCTAGGACTTTACTGTAAAGATACACCTCCAACAATCCCAAATATATATGCAAGAGGTTATTCACTGTAGCATTATGTGTAACTAACAAATACTGGAAACCTCAGTGTCCAAGCATAGGAGATACAGTACAAACACACAATGGAATACTATGAAGCTATAAAAAAGAATGAGGAAGCTCTCTCTGTGAACTGCTATCGAGTGATTTCCAGGAAATATGGTTATTTAAAAAAAGCAAACTGCAGAAGGGCATATATCGTAAGCTTTTTGTGTAAAAAAAAAAAAGGGTAAATTTAAAAATACATATAATTTGTTTATACAAAGAAACATGGGGTCAGGGCTCACTGAGAGGAGCAGAAAAAGGTAGACAGAGATATAGGAGAGAGTTTTAGTTCTCTGAGTGTATCCTTTTTTTTTTTTAAGATTTTTTAAAAAATGTATTTATTTGACAGAGACACAGCGAAAGAGGGAACACAAGTGGGGGGAGTGGGAGAGGGAGAAGCAGGCTTCCAGCTGAAGCAGGGAGCCCGATGTGGGGCTTGATCCCAGGACCCTGGGACCATGACCCGAGCCGAAGGCAGACGCTTAATGACTGAGCCACCCAGGCACCCTCTGAGTATATCTTTCTATATAGTTCAAACAACAAAATTGAAACAAAAACAGGTAGGGGAGAAAAGCCCTAAAACTGAAAGTGAATTGAAGAATTAACCCAATTGTATTTCAAATGAATAAACACACACACTGAAGGGGAAAAAAATACCACCCAAGTAACTTATGAACCTAGCACTTGACTATATACTCTTAGCCCTGGATGGAGTAGGCATGAAAACTACAAACAAATCCTGACCTGAACTCTGTTTAGTAAGTCTGTTTTCCAGAGTGGTGTGGGTGAGGCAAGGCTGAAGCCTTCTTAGATGTATTACAGGAGTAAGAAAATGAGCAGATGTATCAGTGCTGTTTGGAGCCAGCATTCTCCCTACAGAAGAAGGGGCATACAAATAAGAAATGTGTGAAGACAGGGAAGAACCCAGTGGGGATGGACTGGAATGGGAGGTAGTGGTATTCAGGATTTCAAAAATATGTACATGCATATGCATATGTGTGTATATATGTATATGCATGTATGTGTATGCACATGTGTATATAACCATATATATTTCCTGGTCCTGTCAACAGAAGGGGTAATAAGCAAACACAGTACTCAGGTTTCAGTCTCTAATACAATTGCTCACTAAAAAGTCTTAGGGCCCCTGAGAGAAATGGCTGATTCCAGGGCAGCAACAAGGTGGATACAAGACTGAAATACCTTGTTATGCCAGGAAATATGGAAATGCTATAAAAAAAAAAAAATTGGGGGTATGCCACACTGGACAAATCTGAGACAATTTTAGCACAACGTAACTGAGTAATGAGTTATAGAACAATTAAAGCAACAGTGGCCATGAGCACATTGTCACAACAGACAGGTAAATGGGGGAGAAAATACTCTTGTTTACCACAGGATGCCAGGTGCTGAGTGGTCAATGTGGAGTGAGTGCTGGGGTTGGGAAAGATGTAAAATATTCACTTTGCAACCACTGTATAAAGATTGGTTCAGAAAAGAATCATCAATGGAAGCTAAGTCCAGAGGCAAATTTAGATGAGGAGCAGGGTATCTGTATGGTCTTAAAACGGTCTCCCCACAGACTGCTTATTAATTTCAAGGGAAAAAGTAATAAAGAGGGATGCCTGGCTGGCTCAGTCAGTTAAGCGTCTGCCTTTGGCTCAGGTCATGATCCTGGGGTCCTGAGACTGAGCCCTGCATCAGGCTCCTTGCTCAGCGGGAAGCCTGCTTCTCCCTTTGCCTTCCCCTCCCCCTGCGTGCGCTCGCGTGCACGCGAGCTCTCTCTCTGACAAATAAACAAAATCTTAAAAAAAAAGTAATAAAGATACAGTGGAGAAACAGGGCAATACTTGGGTTGGTGATGGGGTGGGAGTAAGAGCTTTTACTGAAAAACTCTTGAATTTTGTACTGTGTACAAGTATTAACTATTCAAAAACAGGAAGAAACAAAACATACGATATCTCTGAGAGTGCGGTAGGCAGAATAATGGTCCCCCAAGTGATGTCCACATTCTAATCCCTGGAACCTGTGACGGTGCTAAATGACTTGGCAAAGGGGAGTTAAGGCTGTAGATAGAATTAAGGTTGCTAATCAGCTGACTTTGAGAAGGGAGGATACCCTGGGTTATCCAGGTGGGCCCAATGTAATCACAAGGGTCGTTAAAAGTGAAAGAGGGAGGCAGAAGACTCAATGTCAGAGTGAAAAAGGAGAAAAAACAACTGACCACTGCCAGCTTTAAGACATAAGGGGACTAGGAGACAAGGAATGTGGGCAGCCTCTCGAAGCTGGAAAAGACAAGAAAACATTCTCTCTGTGTCTCCAAAAAGCAATGTACTGCTGACACCTTGCTTTTAGTCCATCGAGACCCACTCTAGACTCATCTCCAGAATTTTAAGATAATAAACTTGAGTTGTTTTAAGCCACTAAGTTTTTGCTAATTTGTTTACAGCAGCAATAGAAAGGATACATAAGAAAAGTTACAGGGGTTGCTTCCAAGGAAGAGGACTAGGGATGTGGAAGGGAGACTTCTTTTCCACTATATATACTCTGGTACTGATTGAAATTTTTATCTTGTACATTTTTTTAAGTAAAAATCACCGTTGGGGCACCTGGGTGGCTCAGTCAGTTGAGCGTCTGACTCTTGGTTTCTGCTCAGGTCACAATCTCAGGGTGTAAGATTGAGCCCCGAGTCTGTCAGCTTCCGTGTTCAGCGGGAACTCTGCTTCCCCTCTCCTTCTCCCTCTGCCCCTCTCCCCCCTCAAGCGTGTGTGCTCACCCTCTCTAAAATAAATTTTAAAAAATAAAATCTTTAAAGTAAAAATTACTGTAGACATTAAACAAATGACAGTCACTTCAGGAGCTCACTATTGATTTCACAGTGGAGTACAAGTCCTCTGGCTCATCCCCAAGGCCCTCCACACTCCCTACCCATAATCCAGCACGTGGCCAGTTTCTTCCAGGTCTCTAACATGCAAACCTTATTTCTGTTACTGACTCACCTGAAAAGCTTTCCTCCTTCCCTCTGCTTGTTTGAACTCTACCTGTCCTTTGGGAACTGCCTCCAGTCCCCCTCCTCCACGAAGCTTCTACAATGCCAACACTGATCTTCCCCTTCTCATTCATTACACGCGTTTATTCTGCCCTTTGTGTAAGTTTATTTCAAAGTCCTGCACTGTCCTGTGCTGTTCTCAGTGTGCTTTGTGTACAAGCCTTTGCACCAAACTGGTACTCTATAGGGTGCAGTCTGAAGGAAGGGCCTGTATCTTTTTAATTCCTATAATGCCCAGTGCCCATTATAAATACATGTATTCAACAAATATTCACTGAGTACCCACCATGTGCTAAGGATATTGCAGGGTGCTGGGAGTATAAGCACTATAGATCCAGACCCTACCTTCAGGGAACACATTATATAACAAAGGAGAGATCTATTGATCAAATAGCTACAGGACTACATGTTGTGGTAAGTGTAAGAAAGAAATTATACAGGACATTTTAAGAGCATATATCAGAGGAACTTAGAAAAGGGATACTGGTGGTCAGCTGCAGGAAAATAATTAAAAGTTGCTGAATTAAGTAAGAATACTTAGATTTGCAATTGGATAAATCAGAGGGCAATTAATTCATTTAGAATCACAAAATATGAAAACAGAAGGAAGCTTTGAGATTGCAACCCAATGATCTAGTTTTACAGATGGGCCAAATGAGGCTCAGTGAAGGGGAGGGACTCCTCAAGGTTGCACAGCAAGGCTGAGTTAGTGCCAGGTCATCTGACCCCCACTTAGCACTTCCAACCACACAGGGTTCATTACTTCAAAGGGAGTTTCTGAAGGATTCCTGAAGTGGCAAGCTCCCCCTTCTGCCCACATTTAAAAGAATTCATTTCCAAAATGATGTTCAGGAAGAAGACTGTGGTATAAACCTAAAGAGAGCATCTCTGCTGTGCTCTTTCTGGGACACTGCCAGGCCTCTATGTAAGGGAAGAGAGAGCATGAATGCTAGAAGCACAACTCCCTTTGGGGAGGGAAACTTGGTCCTGGGCAAACCCCCAGTCTGACTCTAGGATGGGAACTTTGCTGCTATTCTGCAGGCCTTGACCTTCAGACTGGCATCCCTTTTTAAAGCTGTGGTACTGCCCATTGTCTGTGCATTCTGTCCACAAGCACATTCACTGAAGGAGCAAGAATGGGCCAGCAAAGAGCAGATGGCCTTGCCTTGGGAAATGTGAGTTCTACTTAGCTCTATTTCCAGGCCCAGTGCAGGTGGAGGAGTACACTGGACAGAGAACAGACCTGGCCCAGATGATGCTGACCTCTCCTTCACCCAGGGGAGACTTGGCCTCCAGCTGCCACTGTTGGCGGTGATGAGCTCATGCCGGATACCAGCCAGGCTCATCTGAGGACTGCTTGGAGCCGATTAGAGCCTTGATGAAATGCGGGTGCCTGGATGGCAGGCGGCTCTGGAGAGCTTGGGCTCTGGTGGCCAGGCGCTCATCTGTAACTCAACCATGCAGTGACTCCTTATATCCAGAGGATCTGGGATACAGAAATATCTTTCCTTGGGGGTTAGCAAGGACAGTTCTTCATTCTGCACTGGGCAAGGGGCTGACTAGGCCAAGGGCAGAGGAAGGACTCAGGGTCACTGAGGGCCCCCGTTAGCCGTTACTTAACCATGTGGACTGCAATTATATGACCACAGAACCCCTCCATTCCCCACAATGCCCCTGACTGCAGTGCTGGGTCTCTTTGGATGATTAGCACCCAGCACTCTCCATAGGACTTTCTCAGGTTAAGTGATGAACTGACATCTACACTTCAGGTCTCAAAACATTTGCTCCGGGAAGACTTCTCTTGCTTCAGACCAGATTAGGTCCCCATTATGCTCTCATAGGACCCTCTATTCTTCCTCAGTAACACTTATCTCAGTGACAATTAGCTAATAATTTTGTAATTATTTGCCTAATGTCTGTATTTTGCCAGAGTTTAAGCTTCACAAGGATGGGGAGGTGCCATAAATGTTGTTAAAGTAATAAAAGGAAGTCAACAAAAAGACCAGTTTTACAACAAAAAGAGAAAGTTTTACAGATAAGTTCTGAATAGTATTCTTTAAAAGGAAACTTTTATATACAACAGAGGAGGGCTTCTTCACCACCACCTTAGCTATGGGGCCAACTGGGTCCTCCTGGCTTTCTGGCCTGCAACCACTCATCCACACAAGCCAATCGTTCCTGTTTTGTTTTGTTTGTTTTTTTTTTAAAGGAGAGAGTGAGAACGAGTGGGGGGGAGGGGCAGAAGGAGAGGGAGAAGCAAACTTCCCACTGAGCAGGGAGCCTGATGCGGGGCTCAATCCCAGGACCCTGAGATCATGACCTGAGCCTAAGGCAGACGCTTAACCAACTGAGCCACCCAGGCGCCCCCAATGGCTCCTGATTTTGAGTGGCAGGGAGGATTTTCTTTCTTTCTTTCACTTATAACAGCTTTACTGAGATATACTTTATACACCATAAAGCTCACCCACTTATATATTTAATGCTTTTTTAGTATATTTACAGAGTTGTACAACCATTATCATAATCTGATTTTAGAATATTTTTACCACCCCCCAAAGAAACCTTGTACCCATTAGCAGTCACTACCCATCCTCCCACAGACAACTATTGGCATGGAGGGTTTTTAGCTCTATATCCAAACAATATGAGGAAGCCTTCAGTGTCCAATTATCTGACATGATCTCTTCATCATACAGATGAAAAAAAGTGACGCCAGAGATGCCGTGAGTCCGACAGGGGTGAGATGGTGGCAAGCGGGGTGCCTGCATCCTAGTGGCAGTGCTCTGTTCCCTCTGCTACACAGTCTGACTGTGTGTCGCAAATGTTCTATCCCACTGGACTTCAAGCTACTTGAGGGCAGAGGCTATATTCTGCTCATTTGTCTTCCCTTCTTGCCCAGGAGGACCATCAGAGCAGTGATGTCTCAGGTTGGTCCATGTACTGGCACCAGTCTGTGAGCCTTGATACCAGTCCTCGATGAGATAAGTACAGTGAGAGTATCTGGAAACTGTTAACAGAACTTCGGGTAATTTTATACCTGTTGAACCCAATGACAAATTCGGGCCTCTATTTTGTATGCCTTTTTAAAATATAATTTTTCCAGTAATTTATTTTTATTGTTTTTTACAAAAGCATTGGTTATGATAGATTGCAAATTCAAACAACAAAAAGAAACAGATCTTTCATAGATTGCTTGAGAAGTGCTGCTTTAAAGCAACCCATTCTCCACTTTCTTCTGCTTTCCCTTTTCCCTCTCGGTTTCCTTGTATCTCTTGCACTGGCTCTTTTCATGCTCACATCTGAAATGTAGGTTCTCTCAGTTGTGTGCTTGGGTCTCTTTAGCTCTACAACTTTCCATGGGCAACTCACAGATGCAGCCAGCTTCCACCACCCTGAAGAGACCAACAGCTCTGAAATTTTCATGCTCAACTTACAGAGTCTTTTCTCTCTTGAACCTCAGGCCCATTCATCCAGCTGCCTGCTACACACCTCTCCAAGAGTGTCCCACAGGTTCTCTGATTGGTCAATAGCTATTTATTAATCACCTACCATATGCCAGCTGTGAGGTTTTTTTTTTTTCCCTAGGAACTATGAATATAGCAGTAAAATAAAGAGGCAAGGTCTCTATGATCATAAGGTTTACATTTTAGTGGGGGAGAGAAAGATGATGAACCAATAAACATGATCATTTTAGGGACTGATAAATAGCAGAAAGAAGGTAAAGTGGGATAATATGAAAGAAAGTGACTGGGGGAGCTATTTTACTAGGGTGCTCAGGGAAGGCCTCTCTGAGGAGGGGAAGTTTGAGTTGAGACCTGAATTCCCAAGGGGGAAATGATCCCAATCACTGGGAGAGGTAGGTACAGAGAGGCCCTGCCAAGGGAAGGAGTTCAGTGTGCCTGAGGAATAAAAAAAGGCCAGTGTAACTGGAGAATAGTGAACAAGGGGGAGAGTGGCTAGAGATGAGGTCACATAGGCAGGCAGGGTCTGGGTTCCGTGGGGCCTTATAGGCTCTGGTAAGGAGTTTAGATTTCATTTTGGTGTCAGTGGCATACCAATGGAAGGTTTTAAGTAGAACAACCACAAGATCAATGTTTTAAAAAGATCCCCCCGGCTATTATTTGGAGGATGGATCTGGGGAGACAAGAGTGGAAATGGTGGGACTAGTCAAGAAGCTGCACTGATCATCACCCTGGGACTAGAGCTGCAGCAATGGAAATGGGAAAACAGGAATGGGTTCAAGATGTGCTTTAGAGGTACAACTGACAGGACTTAACTGAAGGACCTGACAGGGAATGTAAGGGAATAAGAGAATTCAAGGATGATGCCAGAATTTGAAGCCTGAAAACTATGTAGATGATGGTATCATTTATTTAGATGAGGAAGACCTGGTAGATGCCAATTTTGGGAGAAAAGCAGATGCATATTTTGGCCAGGTTGACACTCAGACCGAGGGAAAAACAGGAGCTGGGGGAGTGGATTAAGTGAATAGGGATAGTTCCTTTTCAGGACTTTTACCATGAAGGGATGGAGAGAAATGAGGCAGAAGCTGCAGGGAGATATGAGGCCCCGGGAAATTTTTTAGTTTGCTTTGTTGTTTAAGATGGGTGATACCAGGGCATGTTTTTATGCTGACTGGAATCAGCCAGCAGAGAGGGGAACAAAGGTAATGCAGGAGAGATAAGGGATAACTGGAGGGGCAAAGTCCTTGAGAAGCACGAGGAAACAGGAGCCTGAGCCCAAATGCAGGGTTGGTCTCAGGAACTGTAGAGGAAGGAGGGCGGCATTCAAGTACAGATGGGGGTAAGCTAGTGGAAGCGGCAGGAAGATGAGATAGTTCCCCTCTGACTACAATGTATTTTCTGTAGGAAGTGTGAGGTGGGGGGGCGCCTGGGTGGCTCAGTTGGTTGGGCGACTGCCTTTGGCTCAGGTCATGATCCTGGAGTCCCGGGATCGAGTCCCGCATCGGGCTCCCTGCTTGGCAGGGAGTCTGCTTCTCCCTCTCATGCTCTCTGTCTCTCATTCTCTCTCTCTCAAATAAATAAATAAAATCTTTAAAAAAATAAAAATAAAACTCCAATTACAGCAATACGATCTAAAAAAAAAAAAACTTAAAAAAAAAAGGAAGTGTGAGGTGGGATCATTGGCTTGGGAGCTAGAGGAGAGGACTGAAGGACTGAAGGTCTGAGGAAAAACAAGGTATAAAAAAGCTCTAGAATAAGATGATGATTTTACCCACAAGTACAGTGGGGTGGATGGCAGTGAGATTTATGGTTGTAAATGCAAAGTGAGTCCCCTTAGCATGGTTGTGTGATGTTTTTCTCCAGCAATATTCAGTTGTTCTGATACAGACATGAAGTAAAAAGAAATTGGGTTTAACTAGGGTTAGTGTTTCATCAGATGAGTGTAAAGAAGGGAGAAAGCAGCAAGGGAATCATCAAAACATCGGGCCATGGAATCTAAAAGTGGGAGAGAAGGAGGAAATAGTCAAAATAGCACTGGTCATTCCCCTGTACCTCCAATCCTGTATTTCCTATCTCCACCCAGGCACATGCCATCTACTCAGCCATTCAACCCAGAACCTGGACCTTATCTTGACTCCTCCTTCTCTCTCATGGTCTGATCCTATGGATCCTACTCCTCACTCTTTCTGGGATCAGTCTTCTCCCCCTTCCCAAAGTAACTGCCTTGGCTTAGGCCTCACCTAGATAATTACAACAGCTTTCAAATGAAATATTTTCCCTTTTTCCAACCATGCCCCTTCTTATCCATGTTTTTCCATTTTCTTTAACCTTTCTTTCAAGTATAACATATATACAGAAAAGTACAAAAAATACATAAGGGTATATATAGCTCAAAGAATTCTCATCAAGGTGGATACAGCTGCACAACCACCATCTAGATAAAGAAATAGAATATCACACATCCCAGAAGCCCCCTGGTGCCTTCTCCCAGTCACTACCTGCCTGCTTGAGGGTAACCACTAGCCTGACTTCTTACACCATTGATTAGTATTGTCTATTTTGAACTCTGTATATAAATGCAGTCATACAGTAAGTATTCTTTCATGTCTGGCTTGTGTCCAGAATGTTAGGTTTGTGAGATTCATTCATGTTGAAAGAGACTGTTCGATCATTCATTCATTCAACTGATTATTCCATTGTGTGAACATTCCATAATTTATCCATTCGAGTACTGATAAACATTTTTGAAACTCCTAAACCATTTTTCACGTTAACATAAATCCAATCCTTCCCTCCCCTGAATTGTAATGCTTTCCCACTGGAGGATAAAGTCCAATTTCCTTAGCAGAGCTTGGTAGAGGCCTCCATTATTGGCTCCTGCTTTCCATTCTTGCCTTCTGAGCCTTCCATCCATACCCTATAAATTCAGCTCTTCTGAACTACCTGCAATGTTTTGAATGTATTGAAGTATGCTGCTTCATACTCCATGCCTCTGGAGATGCTGTTCCCTCTGCCTTTCTCCTTCATCCACCTGGTAAACTTGTATTCATCCTGTAAGACTTAGTGCAGGCACCATCCACTACACCATGCTTTCCCTGCCCTCCCCAGGGACCGAAAGGTCTTTTCTCTGTGATCCCTCAGCACCTCCTATACATCTCCATTAATATACCCGATAGCAATTCTTTGTTAAAATGTCTGATTTCCTCTCTGAACTATGAGTTCCTTAAGGGCAAAGACCATGTCTGGATCGTCTTTATTTCCCAGGTGCCTAGAGTAGGACCTATGACAGGAGAGGTACTCAGTAAGTGTTTGAAAAATGAATGAAAAGACTTGCCAGGGGTTACATAGGACACTGGAGCTGGAAGGGGTCCATGGGATCAGCTACTCTAACTTCTCTATTTTACTGAGGAGAAGAAAGGATTTGCCTACAGGAGAAAGGACTTGCTGGTAGCAGAGCCAGAACATCTGATCTTCAGCCCAGTGCTCATTCTCCTTCTTTGTACCGCCAGCAAGAATCAGAGGGTGAAGTTTCCAGAGGACAGCCTGAGGCAAAGCCGACTCCCTCAGCATCTGGCAGTACAGCCAGATGGACAGACAGTGAAGTGGAACAAGAAATGGAACTCTTAAGTTTCCAGCCCCCAAAACAAACTAACAGTCTCTTAAAGGGAAGATGTCAGCACTGGAAAGGCTCTTTGCCTTAGGCAGAGATGGTGGGGAATTTGACTCATCTGATGATGGCTGGGTAACACTGAGGACTGAGCTGTGTGCCCTTGGGAGAGAAGGGCAAGGAAGAGCCATGAAAGCAGGTAGAAGAAAAGAGGCTAAGGGAAGCCCTCGGGAAAGTGCTATTAGGTTTCATAAAGGCCAAATGTTTCTGAGGTGATGAGCACTGAAAAGGCAGTGGTACTGTAACTGCAAAGATAGCTGCAAAGAGGTGGCTCGTGTGTGAAGCTCTAAAACACCAGATACAATCTGACACTAAGAACGAGGGGGCCAGGAAACAAGGGTGCCACATCCCCAAACGGAAAATCTAGAGTGGTCTTAGAGATTTATCAGCGCATCCAAACATGTACTAAACTATGTGCAGACCACCGTGGCAAAGGAGGCAGGGGCAAATCAGACACCGTCCTTGCCCTCAGTCTACCTCAATCTAGAAGAGGGGACTGGACCCAAATCCCAGGGAGCAGGGAAGAGTTCAGAAGGGAAGTGGCATTAAAGATGGGGACTGACTGGCAGAAAAACCTGCATGAGTAAAGGCACCAAGGTGTGAGCTCTGAGGCAACACTACTGTACAGCTGGAAATTAGGGTAGCAGTGGGAAAAAAGTTAGGTGAGGGTCAGACTATAACACCACCAAAATCAGGTTAAAAAGTTAGGATGGGTAGGATTCTTTATATATTTTGTATATATATGTGTGTGTGTGTGTGTATGTATGTGTTTATTTTAAAGATTTTATTGTCTTTAAGTAATCTCTACAGACCCAACATGAGGCTCCAACCCCAAGAGTTGCATGCTCTACAGACTGAGCCAGCCAGGTGCCCCTATTTTGTATTTATTTTTTAACAAGTAAGCACTGAGTGTTTCTGAAGTTAATAATAGTAGGTATTATCTATAAAGTGCCTACTCTGTAGAACCTACACATGCCCTACTCCTGACAAAACCATCGAGAGCAGGTGGCACACTCCCATTTCCAGATGAGGAAAGAGAACCTCAGAGCAGCCCGTAGCTTGCCCAAGATCACAGGCTCTTTGGTGGCAGGGCCTGCATTCAGATCCTGACTCCACAGTTCATGCTCTCTCCTTGCAGCATTCCTCAACTGGGTTGCTCCTCTGAATCACATACAGGAAATTATCTGAGCAACGATTTTCTCAATTTTCCCAAGACTGGTGCATAACGTGTACCAATTTTAGATGCCTGGGAGAGGAGTTATTCCTTGTGTACAGTGGATGCCTTAGAGCACCAGGGCTCAATTCTCCGGAGGAATCCCGGTCGAGGAAGGCTGCCATGATTGGAACTATGTCTCAGGAGGATGGATCTGGCAGTGGGATCACATCCCTGGGAGGAAACAGTTGTGAAAGCCCCTGCAGAGCCCTAGAAATACTGGGAGAGTCAGCTCCAGGGGCTTGAGGGAGGCAGCTCCCCACCCTCCCTGATAAATCCTCTTCCCAGTCATCCTGTCTCTCCCTCCCTACCTCCCTCCAACCTTTTCTTATACTTGGCAGTCAAGTGCTGAGGCAGAACTTTCCAGCTCATAAGCCAACAACACAGGCAGAAGCAGCACGTTCACAGAATGAAAACCACAAAGACCTCCACTTCTGTGTGGAGCTCAGGAGCAGAAAATTGGTACTCGTGAATTCAGAACTCAGAACCCACCCAAAGAAGTCTGTCTGGCAAACTCCCATTAACCTTCATGATAAGGCTTAAGTGCACACACACCCCGCCCCCTACCCCCAGGCGTTCTATAACTGACTCCATCTCCCTGCTCACTAGGCAGGGGTATTTCCTTCTTTGTGTCCCCAGAGCTCCTGTCCAGTCCCCTGCCAGACACCCACACAGCTGTCACCACCGCTTTCCATATCTATCTCCTCTGTCAGTCTGATAGTCTCTCAGGGTCAGGGTCAATTTGCCTGATCCATCTAGGATGCCCTGAAGTCCATGGTCTCAGAAATAACAACTACGTAGCCCACAGTGACAATGCACAGCTGAGATTTAAACCCAGGTCTGTCAGACTCCCAAGCTTGTGTTCTTTTCACTATGTTACAGGACCTCCTAAAGATGACGAAATGACCTGTGCTAAGCACCCAGCCCAACACTGCAAGAGCTCAGAGGTGGCGCTATCAGAGTGTACCAGAGCACCAAGAGAAGCTTCCTGAGAGAGGGAGGCCTTGAAGGGCCCGAAGATCTAGATGAGAAGAGAGGCAACACGATGGTGTTTTAGGTAGGGTGGAGAAGTTTGGCAGAAAGAGAATTAAGGAATCTTTAGGCAGGAGCACAGGTTTTACATGAGGAGGAAATAGGAGGATTATAGCTGTCAGAGGGAGAGTTTGACTTCTTTAGACTAATCATGGCGCACCTACCATGTATCGGGGCTTTTACAGACATTATCACTAGTCCCCATGTTACCCCTGTGATACTTCCCAGGTGTTATCTGACAGTGAAGAAGGCTGAAGCCTAGAGAGTTAAGGCAACATATCCAAGGCGATACAGCTAGTAGGTGGGGAAGGTGGGATTTAAACCCAGGTTGGCCTGACTCTAAGTCTGCAGTGTCCTTTCTATTACTCCATGCTGCATCTTAAGGGGTCAGAGAACTGCCTGCATTAATAGACTGATGCTGCTGCCTGGACCTCCTCCCAGCTCTCATATGGGGACCCCTGGCCAGAGGGCAAGAGCGGCTGGCTTCTCTAGCTCTAACCCTCTACAATCTGCGGGCCCCAGAGCCCTGTGGACTCAGCAATTTCAAAGACAAGGGTTCTGTGTGGACCTCGTGAAAACAGGCTGCCCCTGTGCCTAGGCCTGCCTTGGATCTCCCAGAGAGCCTCCCTCTAAGTTGCTGCAGCAAAGCCAGGGGCAAATACAGGCTGAGAAAGCTAGATGGGCAGGAAGGCCTGCCTTCCCTGAAACCCTCGGGAGGAGGTCAGCTGAGGTCAGAAGACTTTGGAAATGTGACTGGCAATAGGCCCTAGGACAAGGGAGCAGGATCTTGCCTCTCGGTTGGCTGGTCACACACACAGAGGCAGACCAAGAGAGGTCAAGGGGGGGCGGAGGGGGGCTAGAAGTTGGCAGGCCTGCAGGCCCTGAGTGACGGCCACTTGTTCAGGTCGGGAAAGGAGAAATAAGTGGGTTAATGGTTTTGGCCCTTGAGGCTGGGAGGCTAGGGCAGGGGTTGTAAATGGATGCTGGGTAAAAAAGCAGGTGGGCGAACTGTAAAGTTGGGGGCTAAGGGCATCTGTTCCAAGTCAACAGGCAGGAACCATGCCCCTGGAACGGCTCAAAGGACTAACCTTGGCCTGGGGGGCTGAGGGTGGGGACGCTTCATAAAAGGCCTGTGCATCTTCATTTCAAAGGTGTTCAATCTGGAAGGCTGGGTGAGGGTCTCTCTTTAGACTGAACTCCCTGTCTGTCTGAGGGCTGAGGGGAAGCAGGGAATGTAAACCACTGGACAATGGCTGGGAGTACTGATTGATTTTAAGGCTTGGCAGAAAGAAGCCCCACGGTGAATGCTCCAATTCTTAGCTGCAAATGTCTTGCCTGAGATCTAAGTAGCATCTTGCTTGGAGACGTTTTCTAAGTCTCCGCTTCTGAGAGCAGTGAGTTCTTGCTCTGAAAGCATCAATCATTCCCGGCACTGTCACCACATCCATGAGCAGACCTACACCTCTCAGTGTTCATGCCCCAGACCCAGGCATACTCTGCTGCTCTGGGGCAGGCTGCCTAGGCTTGGGGATATGGGCCAGGCATAGGTTCTAAGCCAGCATGGCTGTGGCTGACAGAAGGTGGCAGGATTTGGGGATTACTGGTAAACCCCTCCAGCCCAATCACATGGCAAGGACTAGAACATGATCTCGGAATGTTAGGCTGTGGAAGCAAGGGCTCTGGAACTGAAAGAACTTTCTTTGAATACTGGATTTTGAAAAAGTGATTCAGCTGCAGAGGACAGTTGGCAGAAGTTAGAGAACAAAATCACAGTGTATTTGGAAAAAGATGTTTTAACCAGTTAGAGAAGAACTAAAATGGAATGGACTCCTGGGGAAGAAGTAGGGTTCCCTCAGTCCCTGCCACGGTCCAAGGAAAGGCCAGCCTGCCGGCTGTTGAAGGTTCCTGCCAGGAGGAGGGGAAGCAGGCAATCAGGGTGACTCAGAGAACTTCTGAGGCCCCTTCCAGCTCCCAGGCTCTATGGAAAATGACCACCGACAAGGAGGACCTTGGTATCCAGGCCCAAGAGAGGGCCCCTAGGCCCTCAAGGAGTGGCAGCAAGGGCATAAACAGGCAGTCATGTGCCATACTTATTCAGAGGCCTGGGCATGACACTCTAGGTAAGATGCTTCTTTTCCTACCCCAAGGCGAGGCCAGAATGGGATAAGGGGAAGTGGGAGGGAAAGTGACAGCTTGGGAAGTATCTGGCAGGGTGGCAGGTAACTCTGTACCAGACTTACATAGGATGAGCCCAGCCTGAATTGAGGGATGGTACATACTGCCCCTCCAATTAAACCAATACTCTCCAAAGGAAGGGTATTCAATCAGTGAACAAAGATTTATTGAGTGCTTACTGTATGTCAGGTACCGTACTAGGTGCTGGGGACAAATCAGTGGTCTTTAGGGAGTGAGTCAAGTTAGGGAGAAGGCTACTGAACTCATGAAAATAATTCCAGATTGTGACAAGAGCGATGATGGGAAAGAAGAGCATGCCATGATCCAGAGTAATGAAAGGGGCCTAATTTAGACTGAGGAGGGGAGATGGGATCAAGGAGAATGTCTTTGAGACCTGCATCGGTACAGACTTGAAGGGCCTCCCTCCTTGTTCTACTAGCCCTGCTCTAGAGGTGACAGGGGAGAAGAGAGGACAATTTTGGGGAGACGCACAACCAAGAAAACTCAGAGCACATGCAGATAGGCAGGATGCTGTGGTGTGTGACACACACGAGGCAAATCACACATCCCAGAGCCACTCTCACGGGCTGGAGCCACCCTCGAGGCACTTCCAGCTCTGGAAGGGTAACAGAGCTCTGGGGAGGCATGGATTTTCCAGAGTGGAGAGGCTGCCAAGTACTCTTTCCCTGCCGAACCCCAGCGCCATTCACCCATGCGCTCACCTCCATCAAGCAGCTCCTTGACAGTGCGGTAGTCATCAGCAAGGACAGCATAGTGCAGGGCTGTGCAGCCCTTGAAGCTGGCACGGTTGTTCAGCCGGTTGTTGAAGTCATCCTCTCGGGTGACCAGGACTGGGGGGACAGCAACACAAACCCTCCCATTAGCAACAAATGCCAGGAGCCACCAATCTCACCTTTCTCTTGGTGTTTTACTTCCCTCCCTCACTCATGTACATGCTTACTACACATATAATGCACCTACTATGTGCTGGGCCATCCGTGCAGGGCAAGAGGGGGTAAAACAAGGCCAGTTAGTTCACAAATGTTTCCTGACATCTATTATGTGTTAGGATTCATTTGGAGACGCAGAAATGAATCAGATCTGGTCTCTGACTCAGTCTGATGAAGGAAGCAGACAAAAACAGACGTGTAAAGTGCTATTTGAGATAAATGCTATATTAGAGTTATAACAGGATGACAGAAAGGCGGAGGGGAGCTTAGCTCAGTGTGGGCATGAAGAGAGTATCCCAAGAGATGAGAGTCTTGAAGGGTGAAGAGAAGTTGTCAGGTGAAGAAAGAAGGCTAGGGGGTTGGCTAGGGGATGGTAGGTCGGTGAGGGAAAGAGGCTGTTCCTAGCAGAACAGTTACATACCCCTTTATTTCGAAGGTGTTCACAATCTAGTGAGTATTCAGAAGTATTTTGTAAAGAACCTTCTTAATTTTTAAAAGCCATTAAAAATTTGAAACCACAGAATAGTACAAAGTAGAAAAGGTATCAACACCTCAGCAACTCAAGAAACTACATTTAATATTTTGGTATCTCTCTCTATATATGTATATATAAGCATGTATGTATATGTATCTCCTACATACAAATCCTACAAAGCACATATATATCTCTCATGCATATCTGTCCTTCAAAATTAGAGCATACTATATTGCAATTTTGTAATTTTTTTTACCTTTAATAATCTATTGTGAACATTTTTTTTTTGAGCGTAAGAAGAACAAGCATTTCATGTGGTCAAAGAACCAAAAACCCCCAGTTCACTCTAGTGCTAATATTCATGACTCTCTCCAATTTAATAAAGGCGCCTGGGTGGCTCAGTCAGTTGAGCATCTGCCTTCGGCTCGGGTCGTGATCTCGAGGTCCTGGGATCGAGCCCCACATGGGGCTCCCTGCTCAGCGGAGAGCCTGCTTCTCCCTCTCCCTCTGCCTGCCGCTCTGCCTACCTGTGCTCTCTCTCTGTCAAATAAATAAATAAAATCTTAAAAACAAAACAAAACAAAAAAACAAAAGAGCCTAAGACTAGTTCCATCACTTTTATAGGACCCTCTGGGTTGGGTAACCACATATGTCCCGGTTCACCCTGGATGGGTCTGGTTTATGCCTACTGTCCTGGACAGTCCCAGTTTGGACAATAAACTGGATGGTTACCCCACCTCTGGGGCCCTGCCTTGGAGATGAAACCCCATAGAAAAATATTTATCCTGCACAGATAGGGTTTCTTTCTGCCTCATGTAGAAATTACTGGAATTACTGTCTTATGTTCTATCCTGAGCTCCATTTGTTGAGGGCAGAATTTGGGTCCTACCTACCTGTACCCACTTTCCCCCCAGCCCACGGCACAGAGTCTGCAAAGGTAGACTCCTCTTACCTCCTGCTGGATAAAGGGTATAATTTAGTCAAGAGGTAACCTTGACTAGGTAGCTAAAAGTACCATATTCTTTCTTTCTTTCTTTCTTTTTTTTAAGATTTTATTCATCTGACAGAGAGAGAGAGCACAAGCAAAGGGAGAGGGAGAGGGAGAGGGAGAGGGAGAAGCAGGCTCCCTGCTAAGCAGGGAGTCTGATGCGGGGCTCCATCCCAGGACCCTGGGATCATGACCCCAGGCTAAGGCCGACACTTAACCGACTGAGCCACCCAGGCGCCCCACACCATACCAGTTCTAAATCATTCTTTTCCAAGTGGTCATGGAATGGAGTCTATGTATTTCCCCTCCTGAGAAACTGGATCTCCTATTTAAAAGTTCCCCAAACGAGAAGACTGTCACGTCTCTTCCTAATACTAGCTGACGTCACCTGCTGACCTTCTACTCTATGCCTGGCATGGTCACGCCACACAATCTATTTAATTCTTCCAACCACCTTATATAGTAGGTATTATAATTCCCATTGTACAGATGAGGAACAGAGGTCACATAGTGAGTGAGTAGTTGAGTGACAATAAGAACCCAGATCTAATCTGAGTGCTCTTTCTTTACATCATATCATGTTGTCACTCTAATTTTGCAAACGAGGGAATCAGAGCCCAGAGACCAGATATTCTGGTCTCAGCCTTGGTTCCTACTGCCTCTTCTTTCTCTGCTCAAATGAAGGTACAATACACTCTTGGTGGAACTTGGCTTAAGAGAGATTGGCCTGAGGTTTGTAGCTAGCCTCTGGTAAGTTAGCTTAGGTGGAAGCGTTTCAAGTGTTTGGCCAGAATGAAGTTGGTGGAGTGTGTAGGTGAAGAACAGACTTTCCTGTAGTTTAGTCAAACAAAGGTAGATCAGCTCTTCTGCACCACACAGAGGCTCTCCAGACTGACCACCTCCCCCAACCCCTGAGTGTTATCTGACGTTTCCCGGAGCAGGGAGAACAGGAAGAAGGCCTCTGAGTAGCTAACAGATGAGTCCCATGTGCATCTGCTTTTTTCCCATACGAGGGCTTTTTAGGACCTAACTCAGAGATTACTAACTCTTAGTCACAGTCTTATCAAATCATGGTAAGTGATCTTATTTCCAGCCCACTGCAGATCAGGAGAAACAAACAAGAAGGCTGGGGAGGAGGCTTCAGAATCCAGCAAATTGATTACAATCAAGTGCTGGCTAGGCAGGAAGGGAAAAGAACAGCACAATCAAAAGCTGAAAGAGGAAGTCACAGAATACAGCACCTCAAAAGCCCCTAAGGGCACCAATGAACTGCCACATAGGACATTAACTGCTGGATATAATGATGAACCTGAGGAAAAGTGATAGTTGGCTCAAGAAAGCAGGAAGGATATAATCCATTTTATAAAGAAAACACATCATTCATTCAACAAACAACACTTACTGAGCATCACTGCATAGTGATAGCTTCTGGAGACATACTAATGAATAAGACAGGGTTCCTGACTTTAAGAAGTTAATAGTCTAATGCAAGAATCCGGAACAGACAAATTATAACACTGTTCCGTAAACACAATGACAGAGCTATACGCTGGGTGCTTACCATAAAAAGCAGATGAACTTAAGGAACATGGCTGGGGTTATTTGGTTCAGGGACAAGTGTCAGCAGAGTGCCAGCATCATAGCCCAGCTAATAAGGAATGTCTATGAGGAGGGTTCCTGCTCACCTCTGAGGTCTCATCTCTCAACTATCCCCTTCCTAATGTGCTTTCTTGCCTCTGAGGTTTTGCAAATACTATTCCACTGCCTGGAATGTTTTCCCCTCTCCCATGCCTTCGGTTGACTAACTCCAATTCATTTTAGGCCTTCTGATTAGAAGTCACTTCCTGCAGTGATTCTTCCTAAGTTTGAGGCAGTTATTCCTCCCAAGAGCTCCCCTAGCACCTTAGGCACCTCCCAATTACAGTATTTATTCTGTTGCAATCATTTGTTTACTTGACTATGTTCCGTACCAGACCAAATGCTCACTGAGGACAGGAAGTGTGACTGCCCTTATAATTGTATCTTCAGTGTCCAGTATGGTGTCTGGGCATAAATATGGGCTTCACAAATACTTGTTGAATTAGCTAATGAATACACAATACATAAATAAAGTCCTAGTATTACCTTGTTTTAGAGTGTGGCTGTTAAATAAGTGAGCTCAGGAGCCAGACCCTGGTGTTTGGATCCCAGTTCTGAACTTACTGACGGTGTAATCTTGGGTAAATTACCTAACCTCTCTGTGCCAAGTTTCTTTATTGGTAAATGGAGATAACAGTAGCCTCTCATGGGATGTTGTAAGGATTAAAAAAGACACTTTGAGTAAAGGGGCTTGGAACAGTGCCTGGCATACAGTACTTTCAGTCAGTAAATGTCAGCTATTATCCTTCCTGTTTGGTCTTGTGCTTCCAAAAGTGCATTATCTCTGTGAAAAGTGGTTCCATTTGGGAAATCCTGCATACACTTTTCCCTTCTGAAAGGCACAGTGCTGAGTAAGAACCAGCTGTTTAATTTGGTATTAGTCAGCAGTTTCCTGTTTGACAGCCTCTTTCTACCTTGTCCTTGTTAAAATCCTGCAGTACTAGTGTTCCCCAGAACACTCTTTGGGACTGAGTAGTGCATTACAATCACCTGTGAAAGAGCATTTTCCTTTCTTTCTTTATTTTAGAATAACCCTGTGACGTAGAAGCTGTTGTCATGTTACAGATGAGAAAACTGAAGTTGAGCAGGGTGCTGTAATCAGTTAGTGTGGGAGCTAGGACCTAGTCCAGGTCAGCTAGGCCCATTCTGTGCTCTTAGCAGTAAGCCCTTTTCTTCACAACACCCAGTTTGAGAAGCCTGTCCCAGAAGATCTTGCTGAAGCCCCCAGATCATTGAGGTCATACTATTCTCTATCCAAAAAAAGTAGCTAAAGGCGGAAAGGAGGTGTGGGGAGTGGTGCAGCACGCGCCGTCACATATTTACTCACTCTCACTGAGGAAAAGTCAGTCAGTCCACGGAAGCTAAAGGGACTCATCCAAGACCGGCTCACCAGCTGCCCACCAAGGTGGTCTTTTGAGGCCCCGTGTTTACAGCCGATCCTCAGCCACTGAACTGACCCTTTTCCAATGAAGCCATTTACTAGCCTATCTCCAGCACAGGGTGAGACGAGCTCAGGCTCCTGCTTCTCCTCTAAGCCAGCCATCCGTGTCTCTTCGCCCCTCTGACCACAGGGAGATGACAACGCATCGCACTGTCATCCTTCTGCTCCCACCTCTGCCTTTTGATGGTGCAAAGTCTATGCCTGGGTGCTGTCGCAAGCACGTGCCTGATGTGCTCTCTGCAGGATTCCCTTAAGTCAGCAGTAGTGCCAAGGAGTCCGCAGGGGTGAAAGCAGTCCCCAAAGCCCATCATGTAGCCCTGGCCACTTGCCAGCCCTGCTGAAACTGCAAAAAAAAGTAACCGCCTCCCACAATGACAAACAGTGATTTAAGGTCTTACAGTCCGGAATCTAAGCTCTGCCACTTACTAAGTTCTTCTAGCTGTAAAATGGGTATGATAAGAAATAATTTGAGAAATACTAAATATTTAAATACTATGAGAATCAAATCTGATAACAGGTTTATTTTTTTTGATAATAGGTTTTTTTAAACATCACCACAAACATTTACTAATGCCACTCTCTCTCTTGGGTTAAGCACTGGGGACACAGACATGAACCAGACATGGCACTTGTCCTCATTTGCAAAGTCTACTGGGGGAGACTTCGAAAAAAGGTGTATGAGGCAAGATGGGTGGTCTCTGGATAACAAAAGCTTGATTACTGCTGCCTTGTGCAGAGGAAAGACAACCCTAGTGACGAGTGCCACTCCCAGGAACTTGTGCCATCTAATGTCCTGGAGGGCCTAGCAGTGCCTTTGCCTTTAAAGATGTGAGTGTGTCTCCATGAGAGAGAACCTGTCCGACTACTCTAACAGGTGCGAGAATAACCCCTTCCTTTTGTGCCGCATTTTTTGGTTTAGAGAGCACTTCAATGTGATTGTTTACTCACCCTAGGACAACTTAGGACAGATACTGTTTTCTCTATTCAACAGATTAAAGACAGAGGTAAAGAGGCTGGGTGGCCTGCCCAACCTGCACTGCTAACTGGTGGTGGACAGCACCAGATCCAGAGCCTGCCTGGCTCTGTCCTCTGTACTTCTCCATGCCCAGCTTCTGTCAGCGCCCACAGGCTCAAGTCTCACATAAACTAGGGTGGGCCGACCTAGCTTGAAGCTCAGGATCTGGGTTAAATTTTTATCAAGAGTCTTGGGGAAGAAGCCTCGGGGCTCTTTGCTTCCTCTCCCTCAAGATCTTCTGTATCTACTACCGCTTTAAAACCTCACTACAACCTGAGACAGCTACCGTCCTGCCAGCATGCACGGGCTACCTCGTCAGCTTCTGCGGGCGCTGTCAGCTCTGCCTCTTGTGTTTCTCTTTGGGCAGAGGATGGGGCAAGAGGGAGACTCCCTGTGAGCGGTCACCATGAGACCATCCTCAGGGAGGGCAAGGCCCTTCATTTCCTTCCACAGCCTGGAAACCCCTCTTTCCTCTCCAAATCCTCCCTGTTCTTTCAAGTCCTGTCCAAGCCTCCTCTTCCAGGAAGTCCTTTCCCCCCAGCTCTGCCCTGGATGCCTGTTGTGTTGATTATGTGTACTCATTTACCAGTTAATTCTTTACTGTCCAACACCTCTTGCAATACTTTCTTGCATTAAAATTTCCCTCTGACTCCCCAGTTAGATCCTAGGCTCCTCATGGATGACAGTAACTAGTTCATAACATTTTCTGTATGTATTTCATACAGCATCATGTCAGTATTTTACGCAGCTTCGGCGATGAACACACGAGAACCTTTATCCACCTGCCTGTCCATGAAACATACTACCACTGAGCAGCCTGGAACAGTAGGTGCTATGAGAGTCACACACACACAGTCTGATGGCAGCAGAGGCGGGGCACACATCATGTGGCTTTGAGAGGAATCACTCAGGAGAACTGTCTTGAGGATGAGGGAGATCTTGCCAGGTGGAGACGGGAAGAAGGGCATTCTAGGGAAAAACGTGGTGTTTGCAAAAGCCAGAGGGTGAAGACTCCACTACCTTTCCCTTCAAGAAACTGAGTCTCTCAGTGAGCCTAGGGTGCTGTAGGCAGAGAGGAGGTCGCCCAGGGAGGCAGAGGCCTGACTCTTAGAGGGGTTTGGATTCTATCCTGAAAGCTATGGGCACACAATGGTTTTTTGTTAAGGAATTAAGCAACATGGCGAACAGCAAAAACAAGAGATCAGGAGATGAGAGAACTGGATTCAAAAATGACTCGTTCCCGGGCGCCTGGGTGGCTCAGTTGGTTAAGCGACTGCCTTCGGCTCAGGTCATGATCCTGGAGTCCCTGGATCGAGTCCCGCATCGGGCTCCCTGCTCGGCAGGGAGTCTGCATCTCCCTCTGACCTTCCCCCCTCTCATGCTCTCTCTCTATCTCATTGTCTCTCAAATGAATGAATAAAATCTTAAAAAAAAAAAAAAATGACGCATTCACTAGCTTGGAAGGCATTTCAATCCCTCTGTGCCCCAGACTCACTATTTTTCAAGTTGAAGAGGTTTTTTCTACACCAATGGTCCTTAAACTTTATTGGGAACAAAATCACCCGGGTAACTTGTAAAAATTGTTGATTCTTGGGCCCACATCTCAGCAATGTTCAGTAGGCAGGGCCTGGGAATGTACCAGAGCAGCACCAAGCTAGATGGTCTCTGAGCGTCCTTCCCACTCTAATGTTCTTGTGATGAACACGAGAAAGATGCAAGGCTAGTCACACCCATACCACTTCCACCTGCCTCGTCCTGCTCCCAGGAAGCTAAGGATGTCTGGGCATCAGAACACTCTTCCGAGGCCTCATGTTTAGAAACTTAGAGCAAACCCCCAGGACACTAAGCCTTGGGATGAGACCTCCAATATCTCACTTATACATCCTTCTGCCCCCCGGAATCCCAGTTGGAATTAGGTCCTTCTACACCATACACTCCTGTCTGTCTCCTCATTCACCCACCAACCATTAATTAAGTACTTTCCATGGGCTGGGCCATGACCTCAAAAGCTTGTAAATGCTACACGTAACACTGGAAAAAAAATCTTTTATAAAATATCTCTAGCAGGAAAGAGTTCAGAATTTTGAGTTGGAGAGAACCACATTTTAATTCTGATGACTCTGGGAAGTTACTTCATCCTTCTGGGCCTCAAATTCATCATTGGTAAAATGGAAACATTAATATCTATGAACTGGGTTACTGTGAAAATCAAAGATGATGCGGTAGAGTCAGGGGCACAGGAAATGGCCAGTCCCTAGGAAACGGCCATTTTTCCAGACCTGGAGCTGTAATATATCCATATTCCTCTGTTTGACTTTCAGAGGCTTTTCCTACCTAGTCCTAGTTAATGTCTCCAAATAGACTTTCAACTACTCCCTTCCTGCTGTCAAAACCCCCGTAAGAGGACCCTGGTGATCCTACCATGAATCCTCAGGAGGCAGCAGTGTGCATTAGAAAGAACAGAGGTCGGAGTGAGTGAGACTGAGGAGCAAAAGTCACTGTGCAATTTTGATCAAAATACTTAACATCTCTGAGAATTTGTTTCCTCATCTGCAAAATAGATATCATCACCTACCTTGCAAGACTCAATGGCAAACCCAATTAAAAAATAGATCAGGGAATCTGAGTAGATGTACAAATGGCCAAAAGGCACATGAAAAGACGGTCAACATCATTAGCCATCAGGGAAACGCAAATCTGAACCACAACAAGAAACAACTTCATATCCACCAGGATGGCCAAAGTAAAAAAGATAGGCAGTAACAAGAGCTGGGGAGGATGCAGAAAAGTTGGACCCCTCCTACGTGGCTGGTGGGAATGTAAAATGGTGCAGCCTCTTTGGAAAACAGTCTAGCAGTTCCTCAAAAGGTTAACAGAGTTATCCTATGACCAAGCAATTCTACTGCTAGGTATAAAGTTAAGAAAACTGGGGTGCCTGGGTGGCTCAGTTGTTAAGCATCTGCGTTTGGCTCAGGTCATGATCCCAGGGTCCTGGGACTGAGCCCCACATCGGGCTTTCTGCTCGGCGGGAAGCCTGCTTCTCCCTCTCCCACTCACCCTGCTTGTGTTCCTGCTCTCACTCTCTGTCAAATAAATAAATAAATTCTTAAAAAAAAAAATAAAGAAAACTGAAATCACTATAGTCACACAAAAACTTGTACACAAATGTTCACAGCAGTATTATTCATAATAGCCAAATATAGAAACAACCCAAATATCCCTCAACTGATGAATGGAGAAATGAAATTTGGTATATCCATTAAAGAACTATTATTCATCTATGAAAAAGGAATGAAGTACTAATACATGTTACAACATGAATGTACCCTGAAAACATGCTAAGTGAAAGCAGTCCAAAGATCATGTATTGTATGACTCCATTTATATGAAATGCCCAGAATATGCAAATCTTAGAAACTAAGTAGATTAGTGGCTGTCTAGTAGGAAATGAGAGGAAACGGGGAATGGAGTTTCTTTATGGAGTGATAAAAACGTTCTAAAACTGGCTTTCTGTCCGTGGACGCCACCGAGTAAGCATCGTTAAAGTCTCCCCTCCCACCGCCGTCATGTCTAAGTCAGAGTCTCCCAAAGAGCCTGAACAGCTGCGGAAGCTCTTCATCAGAGGTTTGAGCTTTGAAACAACCGATGAGAGTCTGAGGAGCCACTTTGAGCAATGGGGAATGCTTACGGACTGTGCGGTAATGAGAGATCCAAATACCAAGTGCTCCAGAGGCTTTGGGTTTGTCACGTATGCCACTGTGGAGGAGGTGGATGCAGCCATGAATGCGAGGCCACACAAGGTGGATGGAAGAGTTGTGGAACCAAAGAGGGCTATCTCAAGAGAAGATTCTCAAAGACCTGGTGCCCACTTAACTGTGAAAAAGATTTTTGTTGGTGGCATTAAAGAAGACACTGAAGAACATCATCTAAGAGATTATTTTGAACAGTATGGGAAAATTGAAGTGATCGAGATCATGACTGACCGAGGCAGTGGCAAAAAAAGAGGTTTTGCTTTTGTAACATTTGATGACCATGACTCTGTAGACAAGATTGTCATTCAAAAATACCATACTGTGAATGGCCACAACTGTGAAGTAAGGAAAGCCCTATCTAAACAAGAGATGGCTAGTGCTTCATCCAGCCAAAGAGGTCGAAGTGGTTCTGGAAACTTTGGTGGTGGTCGTGGAGGTGGTTTTGGTGGGAATGACAACTTTGGTCGTGGACGGAACTTCAGTGGTCGAGGTGGCTTTGGTGGCAGTCGAGGTGGTGGTGGATATGGTGGCAGTGCGGATGGCTATAATGGATTTGGTAATGATGGAAGCAACTTTAGAGGTGGTGGAAGCTATAATGATTTTGGCAATTACAACAATCAATCCTCAAATTCTGGACCCATGAAAGGAGGAAATTTTGGAGGCAGAAGCTCTGGTCCCTATGGTGGTGGAGGCCAATACTTTGCCAAACCACGAAACCAAGGTGGCTGTGGTGGTTCCAGCAGCAGCAGTAGCTATGGTAGCAGCAGAAGGTTTTAATTACTGCCAGGAAACAAAGCTTAGCAGGAGAGGAGAGCCAGAGAAGTGACAGGGAAGCTACAGGTTACAACAGATTTATGAACTCGGCCAAGCACAGTGGTGGCAGGGCCTAGCTGCTACAAAGAAGACATGTTTTAGACAATACTCATGTGTACGGGCAAAAAACTCGAGGACTGTATTTGTGACTAATTGTATTACAGGTTATTTTAGTTTCTGTTCTGTGGAAAGTGTAAAGCATTCCAACAAAGGGTTTTAATGTAGTTTTTTTTTTTTTTTTTTTGCACCCATGCTGTTGATTGCTAAATGTAATAATCTGATCACGACGCTGAATAAATGTGTCTTTAAAAAAAAAAAAGGTTCTAAAACTGACTGTGGTGATAGATGCACAACTCTTGTGAATATACCATAAACCACTGACTTACACACTTTTTAAAAAAGATTTGAGAGAGAGAGCGCGCGCATGCATGCACGCATGAGTATGAGCGGGGGAACGGGGGCGGGGCAGAGGGAGAGAGAAAATCTCAAGCAAACTCCCGGCTGAGCATGGAGCCCAATGCAGGGCTCAATCCCAGGATCCTGAGATCACAACCTGAGCCAAGATCATGAGTCAGACACTCAACCAACTAAGCCAGGCCCAACTTACACACTTTAAAAGACTGAACTACACAGTATGTGAATTAGATCTCAACAAGGCTATTATATTTAAAAAAAATGTATGTAAGGAGGTGAGCACACTGCTTGGCATGCAGTAGGTACTCAGTAATGGTAATAGATTTATTATTGTGCCCTTTCCTCTTCCTGATGCGACACTCTCACTCTGGCCAGAATTGCCTCTCACACTAGCACTGTAGAATATGTCAGGCTCATTGCAGGGTGCCCATTTCATACTCAGTAGAGAGTCACAGGTGAGTCCTGATGCCTAATATCCCAGGACTAAGAGTCTTTCTCCAATACTCAGATTAATAAATACATAACTCTTGGAGAAGTAAGCAAATAATAGCCTCCATTTATTGAGCACTTACTATGTGCCAGGTTCTGTGCTAGGAACTTTACAACTGTTTTCCTCCCAAGAACCATACTAGGCTCTTATTATTATTATTATTCCTATTTAATTAATGAAGAAACCATGACTTACAGAGTTATGTAGCTTGTTTCAGGTCACTGATACTCAGTGACCAAGCTGCTCTGTTTAGCTCCAAGGCTTGTACTCTTTTCTCTATGTGATTACATGACTTCATTATTCCTTTTTTTTATCTACATGTTACCCATCCTTTATAACTCAAGCAGTCTGATTTTCACTGATCTCCCTTTCCTCTATGCATTCAAGTAATATCTAGTTCACATCAAATTAGTTAACATTCTCTTTTACATAGCCTTATGTGTTCACAGAGTGCCTCATGTGTATATTCTTGAACATGGCAGGTGCTTGATAAATACTTCCTTAGTGAGTGGATGGTAAGCTTGTCTCCCCAAGAAGGAAATGGGTTCTTGAAGGATAGATACAGTGTCTTACAGATCTTTTTATCCTTCCTACAGAGATGGCACTCATGACCATCTAGGCTGGCCTATGGATGGAAGATGAGACCCTAGTTGAAAATGGTTCTCACAGACACCACTTTTTCTGCCCATGGACTGGAAAATTTCTCAAGAACAGGACTCTTTATTCCCTTCTAGTAGGAGCTCAGAAAAGGTTTGAAGAATTAAAGGGAGGACTAGTCAGCACTTACTCTACTGAAGGCACATTAAGGGCAGCCTTCTCCTAAGGACCCCAAATTCATTTTCTCTCATCCTCATGAAAGGGAAGGGGGAGAACAGAAAGGTTGGAGCTTTAAGACGATAGGTTGTTGATCCTGCCTGTGATGCCAGACAGTGGCATCCTCTCTGGCCCAGGACCTCCCCCGCATCCCCGCCTTTTAAAAAAATATTTTATTTTAGGTACTCTCTACACCCAAAGTGGGGCTCGAACTTACAACCCTGAGATCAAGAGTTGCACGCTTCACCGACTGAGCCAGCCAGGTGCCCCCAGGACACCTTCATTGACCACAGGCCCAGGTGGAGCTTTCCCACAGCCCACGTGTCACCTTCACACTATCAAATTCAAAGAGTGGGACAAACTCTTAAGAATGCGTTACTCTGCTGTCTGTAGGCCCATCAATACTCTGTTTGACCCTCCCTTTCTTCCCATCTCTTCTAAGTCTCACAGCAGTAACATGTCACAGCTATTTAGAGTCCCTCTGAGGTGGCCTATCATTACTCTGAGCTTAACTTCTCCCCACTGTCCCTGCTTTGCCCCCATCCCAACCAAAGCATCCCATCTTTCAGCTCCACAGATCCTCCAGGTAGGGCTGGCAACAAGATGGGGAGCCTGCCCTCTCTGCCTTTCAGTCAGTTATGCTACTTGGTTGGCCAAACTCAGTCCCTCTGTGCTCCCCATCTCTACACCTGCTTGCCTCTCCTCTGCCTTTTCTTCAAAATGTTAAAAACTCACAATAAAAAACAAATACAAAATGTTGTAATTAATAGCCAATTCCAAGCCAACCCAGCATCTCTACTAATAAACCTCAACACTTGCAAAAAGAACAATAAATTCTGCCTCTCTCTGGTTTTGAGGTGGTCTCTTTTATATCCAGTCCATGTGTGTATGTATGTGGGTAAGTGTGTCTACATATATATTTATTTGCCTTTATTTCCCATCCAGGGAGGGGCAGAATAATGAACTGCGTGCGTCAGGGAAGATGAATCTGAGATACTAGGGAGCAGTGCAGTAAAAAGATTAAAGTGTTATTATTGTTGTTTTTTTTTCCCCCATGGTCCATTGTGACAGCTCGACCGTCATCTGTAAAAAATGTCTCAGCGAGAGATAATCATCGGAAACTCAATAAAGCGTCAGGGGGAGCCTCAGCCCCCATCAATCACTGGGTGCCTGGAAAATTTCAGCCCTCTGTCTCCCTTCCTGCTATCCATATAAATGTCTCTAATATATTTTGTGTGGTGTGTGGGACCCATCCCTGATTTGGAACTTTTGATGAAAAAATATTTATACACAAAATATGTAAATCAGTTAAAAATCACAGGACTAGTTCTTCGCCACCCCATCCCACTTTTCCTTATTTTTATAAATGTATCAAAATTATTCTTTTTAATAAAACATGTCAACTGGTCTATCTCCCTCCCCTAGTCAAATATATATATATATATGTTTTAGAGGGCTAAAAGGAGGGAAACAATTAGCTTAACTGGCTGACACATTTCACCTTGAAGCTGGCTAACACAAGCATGATGGATTGACAGTGCACTGTCCATCCTAGTGACTCTGGCAGCTGGCACCACTGAGAAATTAGATGTAGAACCACTGGCCCTGGAGGTGCGACAAGGCTGTGACAATGACGAGGAAGAGGCAGGGACATTATTAAAAATAATAACTTGCCCCAACAGCTTTTGGCCTGGCAGATTCCCAAGCCTTCCCAAGCCTCTGGACAAGCAGCGGTTCTGGGCTAAGTGTGAGGCACATACAGGCTGCTATGGTTGTTGGGCTCTGTGTATGAGCAGGAGACAGTTCTGCTGGCATTTGGCTGCCTCTCTCTGCCTCAATTTCCTTTAGTGCCTGTATCACAGGGTTGCTGTGGCACACCGTATCAGTCCATGTTACCTGCTGCTGCAGTGGTCTTATCATCGCCATCCTATTACCATCTCCCCTGCTTCTCCACCCTGGAGGGGATCCACTCCTGTGGTGCCCTCTCCTCTAGAACCTTCAGAGCCCCTCTCTGTCTAAAGGACAAAGTCCAAGCATCTTGATCTGGCCCCAGTGCACTAATGCCGAATCTTTTGTTCATTACTCTTCAAGATAAATCTGCTGTGTAGATGCTTCACCTGAACAAGTTCACTTAACAGCCTGACACACGTTTTTCTGTTTCCCACGTGTCTGGGATATAACACACCCCTTCACACCCAACTGTACCCACCTACGGGCCCTCCATAAAACTTTCTTATACTTTGGGGCTCAGATACCATTTTATTTCCCTGACTGCTTCAACCAGACATTCTCTTCTCTGAGCTCTGGTAGTCCTTGTTATCTGTACCTCTGACCGAACACTTGTCAAATACTGTCTTGGTCAAGTCTTCAATCTTTATTATTATTATTAATTAATTTTCTTGCTAGTATCTTACACATTTGCAATACACCTTGTATTTTCTCAAGTGCTTTCATAAGTACTTCAATTTGATCTTTATAATAAGCCAATGGTGTAGGAAATATTCTTCCCTACAGATGCAAAAATCAAGTCTCAGAGAAAGAAAGAGAAATGCCAAAAGTCACACAGTTTGGTGATGGCTAAGCCACTCCTCTGACTCTAAATATAATGTTTGGCTCTCTACAGACAACAGTTTGCTACCACTGAAAAGCATTTGGAAGGCCATGTCAAAGAGTCTGAATAAAGTTCCACAAGAGTATGATGAGGATAATGATGATGATAGAAAGACAGAAATTTACATTAGTGGAATTCCTTCTATATTCTAGGTTTTAGGTTAGGGACAAATATGCTATCTCTAACTCTTCTGATAACCTTCATTTTATTTATTTATTTTATTATTATGTTCAGTTAGCTCCGGGAAATAAACTGATAACCTTCCTAAGTAAGGAGACAGAGGCTCTGAGAGGTGCAGAAAATCGCTGCAGGTGTCATAGCTATTATGTGTTCTGTACGACCTATAATACCATGGCATGAGCACATAACCTCGCAAGGAGTGAAGCTTAAAGTGGCAAAATAAGGTCTCTTCCAGGGAGAAGGCCCAGATGAGTTTTTAAAAGCAGTTCAAGCCCATGGCCAGAACTAACATCTGTAGTCTAGATCATGCTACTCAAAGACTGGAGAGCTGTGAGAAATGCAAAATCTTAGTTCCCACTCCAGAGCCACTGAATCAGAATCTCTGTGGGTGGGGCCCAGGAATCCGTGTTTTAATAAGCTCTTAAGGTGACTCTTATGTCCTTGGGAGCATAATTACTTCCATCTAAATTTATGTTCTCCAAGGGCATACATTCTCTCTGCTGTCCCTAGGTAGAGCTGGGCACACGGTGGGTGCTGAGCAGTTAACTTATACTGAATAGATGAACCAGGATGAGATGACTCCCTGGCATGTCCTGGGGAAGGGGAGAAATATTATAGAGAGCCGTTCCATTACCGCCAGTGGGAACTCCTAGCCATCTCCTGAACTCCAGGGCACTTGTCCACTGGTTTGTGATGCGCCAGCTTGCACCGTCCTGTCCCCCATCTGAAGACACAGAGATGGGGAGGTCAGCTGGAGCAGGCCAGGACCCGCAGCCCCTGGAGCTGTGGGAAGGGGACTGCCCAGACTGTTGGGGTTGGCCTTGGGAGGTAGAGCCTGGCAAGTCAGGCCCTCTAGCCCCAGAAGGTTCCTATGCCAACCCAGCTTCTATACGACTCATCTTTATTCAGCCACCACTTGGAGCTAAGAAGAGAAGCTGATTTATATCCTGTTCTCACCATGTTTCTGCCGTGTTTTATTGTTTTAATTGTACATATGAGAGGCACTCAGAGTGCTTGCTTGCATTTCTGACAGCCCCAGACACCCAATGTTTATAACAGTTACTTACAAGCAGCCTGCGGCATCCCTGGCTGGGCAACTTGTTTACTGTTACCATGCATTTATTGTCTCCTCCACCTGAGGATTGGGACCCACCACCCATCTGCCAGCCACAAGTGGAACTCTCCTGGAGTGGGCATGGATGGGGATCAAGGCACTGAATGGAATGTGGTCAAGATCAGGGAGTGACTTGGTAGAGAAGCAGCAGTGATCTCCACGCTCCCCTCTCCACATGTGTCCCCTCTATGTGCCTTTGCTCAAGCTGTGCCCCTACTTAGAACAGCTTTTCTTTTCTCACTTGCTTTCTGGCCTCCGAAACTCAGCTCAAATCCCACTTATAAGTACATCACTTGTTCTGATGGTGAGCCTAAGGCTTCTAGACCTTAGAAATCACATGGCTGCTGGGCGCCTGGGTGGCTCAGTTGGTTGGGCAACTGCCTTCGGCTCAGGTCATGATCCTGGAGTCCCGGGATCGAGTCCCACATCGGGCTCCCTGCTCGGCAGGGAGTCTGCTTCTCCCTCTGACCCTCCCCTTCTCATGCTCTCTCTCTCTCTCATTCTCTCTCTCAAATAAATAAATAAAATCTAAAAAAAAAAAAAAAAAAAAGAAATCACATGGCTGACAGGGGCCTTGGAAGCCGTATTATCCAATGACCCAGGGCAAGAATCCCCTGTACAGAATCCCTGACAGGCAGACATCCAGCCTCTGTCAATGCTCCTTGAGTGATGAGCTGCTCAGTACCTCCAAGGCAACTTTACACGGACTGAAAATCCACCTCAATAGCGATGTTCTTCATCAAATATCATCCTTCCATGATGCTTTACTTATCTCTAGTCATCCTAACAACCCTGTATGATGGGTATTGTTATCCCTATGTTACAGAAGAGAAAACAGAAATTCTAGAACCTTAAATCACTTGCTCAAGATCACACAGCTAGTAAGTTACAGAACTTAGACAAACAGAGCTTAGATAACTGCCTACCACTGACATCTGACCTTTCTCCAGGACACCATTATACCTCTCAAGATGCCACTCTTGGGGGCTGAAAAGGATGGACAGAACAGTCAGGCCAACACAGTTTCTATGCCAGGCATTCCTGTGTCACTTGCACCAGCTGACCTGCCCTCTGCCCAGAAACACCAACCCTGACAAGGGCAGGGAATACTGTAATGTGCCCAGCAGGCTTCTTGCTAAGGAGCAATGGCCATATGTAAATCAGAAGGGTTTTGCTAGGAATGGGGCAACCGATGATAAAGTATCAGAAAGGAGGTCACAGAAGTTTCTTTCCTTTCTAGACCATGCCTGTTCTGAGCAGGTAGAACAGATAGAGCCTCTTTGAGAGAAAACAAGGCAACTTCTCTGATACCTTTGGTACCTTTGTTTGGATCCTCTTTTTTTTTTTTTAAGATTTTTTTTTTTTTTTTTTTTTAATTTGACAGAGAGAGACACAGCAAGAGAGGGAACAAAAGCAGGGGAAGTGGGAGAGGGAGAAGCAGGCTTCCCGCTGAGCAGAGAGCCTGATGTGGGGCTCGATCCCAGAACCCTGGGATCATGACCTGAGCCAAAGGCAGACACTTAACGACTGATGCCCCTGGATCCTCTCTCTTCCTCACACCTTAGATGCTGTACCCTGAGTGAGGAGCTTGTCCCCGCACCTCTTACCTTCACTCTTTTCCTTGGACAATTTTAGTCACATCCACTGTAGTCACTACCAAGCTAATGCTGGTGACTCCTTTTTTTTTTTTTAAGATTTTATTTATTTATTTGACACAGAGAGACACAGCGAGAGAGGGAACCCAAGCAGGGGGAGTGGGAGAGGGAGAAGCAGGCTTCCCATTGAGCAGGGAGCCCAACCCAGGGCTCCATCCCAGGACCCTGGGATCATGACCTGAGCCGAAGGCAGACGCTTAGCCAACTGAGCCACCCAGGTGCCCCAGCTGGTGACTCCTAAATCCCTATCTCCTGCCAGACTTCTCCTTTGAACTCCATACCCACACATCCAACTGTTAAACCAAATCAGAAATCGGGATGTCACCATGAAATGCCTCCTTTTCCATCAATTCCCACATTCTGCTAAGAACTCAACCTCTTAATATTTTTAACATCTAATTTCTCAATTTCCAAAGATCACTTTTAGGAATCCCCAGAAATTATAAGTGCATTTTGGGGGAGAGGAGCATAGGAGCATAGCTTCCCAACCAATTCTCAAAGGGGACCATCATCCCCTAAAGGTCAAGAGCCACTGCTAATCTCTCCCCTTCAATTTCATCCCTCACCCCATCAGAATGATCCATCTAAAATGCAAATGTAAACTGACACCCCTTGCTTAAAATCCTTCAATGACCTTCAAAAACAGTGTGAGCACCCTAGAACTGTCCTACAATGTCCTTATCATGCGGAACCCTGCTTCCCTCTCTAGTCTTACTTCTTGCTATTCTCCTCAGCACTGTGGCAGATGAGTCCACTTGTTGTCACCCACCCACCCCATGTCTCTGCATGTGTTGTTCCTTCTACCCAGAAGATCCATCCCTCTTAGTCTGCCTGGCAATCTCCCACTCATCCTTAAGACCCAATTCAAAGTCACTTACACTATGACACTTCCCAGACAGCAGCCTGCCCTCAGGTAGAGCTTATCACTGCCTATGTAAGTGCTATCTCCATTCTTTGTACATCTACCTTTGCAGTATCACTCTGTACTGTGGTACCTTGTTCGTAGGTCTGTCTTCTCACTTGACTGGGAACACTGTTGAGGGCCTAGACCATGTATATTCATTTCTACATTCCCAGCATCTGGCAGAGTGCCTGACACTCAGTAAATGCATGTTGAATTATAAAGAAATAAAACTAATGAGCAATTACAACTGTAGAGCACTTTACAATTCACACATCACATACTTTATCTCTTGATGTTCACAATACTGATAAGGTAGAAAAGGGATATATTACTGGGGTTTAGGGAGGTCCTGCCAAGGTCACAAATGACAACTCACCACCTCCTTTCAGTACTGAGCACAGTATAAGGCCCACAGAAATATCTATTAGAAATTTAGTAAATTTGATGGACCTGGCACGGACTCTGCTCCAATAGTAAAGGACTGTCCAATTGAGCCTGTGACTTTTCTTTGAATTTGCCTAGACACACTCTTGGCAAAGGGCTAGCACCCTTGTTCTTTTCTACCCTACTCACACATCCTGTAAGTCAGGTACCTCCTGAGAAAAAGTCTATCCAATCCAAAGATAAGAGAACCACAAGATTCTTTGGTTCCTGTCTACTTCACCAATGAGAATGACCTAGAACTAGATACAGTAGGCAACAGATATTGGTTGAATGGATGAAAGAGCGAAGTATCTTTAAACTAAAAAAAAAAAAAAGAAAAATCTGGTTAAGAAGGAGCTAAAGGCTTGGTAAGGAGAGAGGAGAGCCCTGGAATGATTCTAAAGGACTGTGACTTTTCAGGGTTAGAGCACATGAAGTTGGAGGGCAGAGCACATACAAACTGATACGCCAGGGAAAACTGGATAAGCTGCTGGAAATTGGCAGGCAGTGCAGTCTGTAATTTAACAACAACAACAACAAAAACCCAAAACAACAACAACAACAACAACAAAAAGATGCAGAGACAGGCATATCCTGCAAGCTACAGAAGAGTGAGTTCATCAATAATTCTGACAAAATTCTAGGATGTATTTTTTTTAATGGTTCTTAAACACTTAGGTAATTACTGAGTATCAGTGTGGGCTCCCTAAGGACAAGATAAGACCATACCAGAATAACTTAGTATCTTTTGGGGAAAGGGTTATTGGGCAAAAAAATATGACAAATGCTAAAAGCACATTTTTATTTTAGCAAGAAACCTAAGAAAATCTCTTAAAATTCTGTGGACAACATGAGAAATGGAGGCTAAAAAAAAAATGAAGTTTGGTGGATACAGCTGTGAATGTTGAGTAATGTTTCAAAATTGTGATGATTACATGCTCCAAGGCTCCATACTGAACTGAGTCCTTATAAACATTTAAACCAAAGACTAGCACATAAAGTACATGATGGCAGGGATCTTGCCTGTCTAACTCACCAACGCCTAGAACACTGTCTGCTAGGTAGGAATATAAATATATGAATAATATGTGAATGTAAATATATGTAAATATATGAATCCACAGAAAGTCTACTCACTAAATTTGTAGATCATACAAAATAAGAAGAGATACTTAATATTTTTATCTTATTTCATAAGGAATATAATAGTCTTTTCCAATATTTTTGTTGTCTATCTACCTACCTATCTAGAATGTAGGCTGGCTAGTGTAAAAGTTAAAAAAGTTCAGAGGAGGCTGACAGAAAGAAAAGAAAGGAAGGAAAGAAGAAAGAAAAAAGAAAATACCTACAACAGGGTCAGCACATACAGCCTATGGGCCAAATCTAGCCTGCTGCCCATTTTGGTAAAGTTTTACTGGTTCATACCCACGCACATTTGTTGCATGTTGTCTACAGCTGCTTCTGCACTAGAGTGGCCAAGCTGAGTACTCACAACTCAGACCAACTGACCCACAAAGCTTAAAAACCACTATGCAGCTTTTTCCAGAAAAAGTTTCCTGACTACTGATCTAGAATGTCGAATATGAGCATCCACCTGGAGAGAACAAAGATATAAAACTTAAATGTAGGGGGAAGGGACTGGTGTGACAGCAGAGGCTGGCCTACATGGCTTCACAGCTCTGGGATTCTGTGAAATCAAAAATAATGACTGAGCCCTGCTGGGATCCCGAGGGCAGATGATAAGGCACTCAAATAATCCCTTCCCTTCCACCTGGCTCTGCCCCCTCAGCAAACGCTCCTCTTTGCTTTTTGGTGAGAGCACCTGGACAGAAGACCGAGCTGAGGACAGTAATGCTATGTCTGAGAGAGAAGACAACCCACATGATGAGTCTCCACATAACAGGCTGCAAATATAGGGCAAATTTGGTACTCATGAAATTCTCCTCTGAAACATAAAGTGAACATAATTCCTCCAACTCAGTGGGGAATCCAAGGAGGCATAGGTCATGGCCTGCACACAGAACTGTCAGCTGAGCAGGAGAGGAAAGACATATGGGCAGATGAGAGTTCAAATAACCATATAAAAGGCCAAGATTTAGAGAACATTCAAAAGAGCAGCTGGGGGCAGGCTGCAATTATTGCCAAGGACAGGGAAGGCTTCGTGGAGGATCCAGCCACAGAAGTGGAGCTTGACAAAAGGAGCAGGTTTAGAGAGGTAGACAGGCAGGGGGAAGGCAACTCCACACTTCCCCTGGGCAGCAATGCTCTGCTGCTCTTGACATTGCTCTTACGCTGCTGACCTGAGAAACCTCGCAGGGGCAGCAAGCACACCCCTGCCGTGGGCTACCACAGCTACGTCGGTCCAGCAGCCTCACTGACAGCTCGGAGGACCAAGTGCACTGCTTGCCTCACTGGGCCTCCCTTCAGTCAATGTTCTGACCCTCAGGCAGTCGGCATGGCTGTCCGTCCTCCTGGCATCACTGCCAACCCGAGAGCAGTACTGCTCAGCTGCCCTATTGCTGGAAACAGGGCTGGTTATCGCAGCCTTTGAGTGACACAGGATAACGGACAGGCAGGGGGGCCAGTATGAACAAGCAAAAGCTCAAAAGTAAAATAAATATTCACTGCTGTTTGTAGCCAAAGCAACATATCCTCTTCCATACCTCACTTTTGAAGAACCACTCACCAGAAGTAGCAAAGACTGACTTGCCTGAGTACCCTCTGACAGACATGTGACTGAACCGTGATACAGGTGCACACCACCTCTTTCTTCTGAAGTCCAAACAACCCACATTAACATCCTCAGGAGGCACAGATGACCACCCCATTTTATAAGCATAGACATCAAGGCACAGAGAAGGTCCACTATTTGTCCTGGGTCATAATGGTAAATTGAGGGCCAATCCCAGAGATACGATTTCATTTTGCATATAGAAGGGGAAAAAAGCAGTATTCAGAGTAGTACTGAGGGACTTCTGAGGCAGAGGAAACCAGGGAGGCTGCTTTCTAGTTCTGGGACAGGGATGGGATAGGTTAAGTCTGCAGGAAGTAGAAGAGGAACAAAGCCACATTTCATGCAGTTGCCTTAATTATTTTATGGAAACCTGCTCCATTATCCACTCACCTGAGGCTCTATGGGCTGAGGTGCTATCAGGAGAACACCAGGTGAAAGGTATCCCCCACTCCCTGCTCTGGTCATGAAGTCAGGCCTCTATCTTATTCCCCAAGACTTCTGAAGGGACATAAATGATAGAGGCAGAAGAGACTGTGAAGGGTGTCTGTTCCAAGCTTTCTGGGTTATCCATGCGTTCCCAGAGGATGAGGGACTTGCAGGCTCTCACTCTGAGTTGCTGGTAGGGCTGACAGAGAGCAAGGCTGCCTAGAAGCCAAAGGGAGGAGAGTGCTCACAACAACAGGGTGGTCTGTGCTTACCTTCCAAAGAATGGATTCCCTGCTCCTTGGCAGTCTTATAAACACTGCTGAAATCATCCCCAAGGTTTGGGTCAGCACCAGCAGCAAGCAGGATCTGCACCACACTGGAAAAAATCAGAAAGACAGAAGTGTCAAAAGCTGGAAAGGCCTAGGAAGTAGAGACTCAGATTCTGAAGCATGTTTGGGGATTGGAGCTGCTTCTGCTCATGTGAGTGGTACAGGGGAAAGAACGGAAACTCTGCCAGTGTAAAAGACAAGGAAAGCTCCGAAACTGACTAGCCGAGTGGCTCTGGTCAAGTTATTTAACACCCTTCTAAGGCTAGGTTTCCACAACTACAAAATACAAAGTATTAATTCAACAATCACTTATCAAATGCTTACTGTGTTGTAGTCACTGTTATAGGTGCTAGGGTCTGCACCCTCATGGAGTTTATGATCTTCTGGGAATATCAAGAATTCAGCATGAAATTATAGCAATGTGTGGTAAAGGCTATGATGGAGGAAGTACTGGGGCGCCTCGGTGGCTCAGTTGGTTAAGCATCTGCCTTCGGCTCAGGTCATGATCCCAGGGTCCTGGGATCGAGCCCCACGAGCCCTGCATCGGGCTCTCTGCTCAGCGGAGAGCCTGCTTCTCCCTCTCCCTCTGCCTGATGCTCGCCATGCTTTTGTGCACACGCTCTGTCAAATAAATAAATAAATCTAAAAAAAAAAAAAAGAAGTAATAGTAGTACCATGTACAGTGGGAAACCAAGGGGATCAGGAAAGGCCTCCCAGGAAAAAAGTATGGAGGTTCCTCAAAAAGTTGAAAATAGAGCTACCATATGATCCAGCAATTGCACAACTGGGTATTTACCCCAAAGATACAAAAGTAGGGATCTGAAAGGGTACGTGCACCCCGATGTTTATAGCAGCAATGTCCACAACAGCCAAACTGTGGAAAGAGCCAAGATGTCCATCGACAGATGAATGGATAAAGAAGATGTGGTATATATATACAATGGAATATTATGCAGCCATCAAAAGGAATGAGATCTTGCCATTTGCAACGACATGGATGGAACTGGAGGGTGTTATGCTGAGCGAAATAAGTCAATCAGAGAAAGACACGTATCATATGACCTCACTGATATGAGGAATTCTTAATCTCAGGAAACAAACTGAGGGTTGCTGGAGTGGGGGGTGGGGTGGGAGGGATGGGGTGACTGGGTGATAGACACTGGGGAGGGTATGTGCTCTGGTAAGCGCTGTGAATTGTGCAAGACTGTTGAATCTCAGATCTGTACCTCTAAAACAAATAATGCAATATATGTTAAGAAAAAAAAAGAAGAAGAAGATAGCAGGAGGGGAAGAATGAAGGGGGGAAATCGGAGGGGCAGACGAACTATGAGAGATGATGGACTCTGAAAAACAAACTGAGGGTTCTAGAGGGGAGGGGGTTGGGAGGATGGGTTAGCCTGGTGATGGGTACTGAGGAGGGCATGTTCTGCATGGAGCACTGGGTGTTATGCACAAACAATGAATCATGGAACACTACATCTAAAACTAGTGATGTAATATATGGGAATTAACATAAAAAAAATCTTCAAAAAAAATATCATAATAAACGCATGGTGTCAGCCACAAAAAAAAAAAAATCTTCAAAAAAAATATCATAATAAACGCATGGTGTCAACCACAAAAAAAAAAAAAGAAAGGGAATTGTAGGTACAGCTTTTGCTGTATATAATATACTATTTTGTATTTTTGGATTAGATAATTATACTAATACTGAAGACAGTAATACTTTAGAATTAATTACTTTAGAAAAGTATGCATTAATTTTGAAAACTCCTTTTTTAAACAAAATAAAATAAGTCCTAATAAATATTGTACCTCCCAAAAAAAATTTTAAAAGTCCACTTCCCTTCTATTACGGCATATTCCTGGCTCATGCTTTCTTTTTTCCTTAAGGGGAAAAAACCAAAAAACAAAAAAGACTCTGCTCACTATAAAAAATTCAGACACTATAAATAGCTAAAAAGAAGAAAATGTTTTTAGAATATATAACACCTTTCCATTTTTTTAATGTATGTATATTTTTATTTACAAAAATAAGATCATACATAAATGCTCTCTAAACACATAGAAACATACACTTTTTTTATAAAGATTTTATTTACGAGAGAGAGAGAGAGCACACGAATGTAAATATGCAAGTGGGGACAGGGGCAAAGGGTGAGGGAGAGGGAAAGTGAGGGAATCTCAAGCAGACTCCACGCTAAGTGCAATGCAGAGCTGGATCTCACGACCCTGAGATCATGACCTGAGCCAAAACCAAGAGTCGGATGCTTAACCGACTGAGCCATCCAGGAGCCCCAACATTTCCATGTTTTTTTTAAAAGATTTTATTTATTTATTTGAGAAAGTGTGAGAGAGCAAGAGTGAGCGAGGTGAGGAGCATAGGGAGAAGCAGGCTTCCTGCTGAGCAGGGGACCCAAGGTGGGGCTCGATCCCGGGACTCTGGGATCATAACCTGAGCCGAAGGCAGACCTTTAACCCACTGAGCCACCCAGGTACCCCCCAACATTTCCATGTTTTAAGTATTTGTCTACCACATTGTTTTTAATAGCTGCACAGTGTTCTACTATAGTATACTTTATTCAACCAATTCCCTATTGTAAAACATTAGATTATTTTTAATATTTCAATAACACATATCTGATTATTTCCTTTGGATAAATTCCTAGGAGATTAAGTTCTAGGTCAAAAGTGTGAGCCTTTTTTTTTTTTTTTTTTTGAGATTTATTTATTTGAAAGAGAGAGAGAACGAGCAGCGGGGAGGAACAGATGGAGAGGGAGAAGCAGACTCCTCACTGAGCAGGGAGCTAGGTGCCAAGATCATGATCTGAGCCGAAGGCAGATGCTTAACTGACTGAGCTACCCAGGTGCCCCAAAAGTGTAATCCTTTTTAAGGGTTTTGATAAATACTATCAAACTGAATTTTAGGAAGATTGTACCTTTTTTTTTTTTTTTTTTTTACTAGCAAAGGAAGAAGGATGAGAGTAACTTCTGTGCCTTCCTTTCACAAAATAGGGTGTTTATTTTTCTTTATCATGTGCCAGTCTGGTAAGCAAAAATGGAATCACACTGCCATTTCTACTTGGATTTCTTGGATTACTAATGCGGCTGGACTTAAGAAATAAATGTTTAGTAGTCATGTTTCTTTTTTCATGAATCACAATAGTTGACTGTATTTTCATAATGTCCTTTGACCATTTTTCTCTTAGTATGTTAATCTTTTGCTTACTGGCCTTCAGAACTGTTAATGCTTTCGAAGGCGTAATGGTAAGCGTTTCAAAAAATTACTCTATCATAACTATTAAAAAGTCAAACTATAGTTTTAGTTTTTCTCTTCTTTGTTAGTTTTTCAATATCTGTAATCAGCAGTGTTGATGGTTTTCCCTGTACCAACTGGCTTGAATTTCATTACCTTCAAATAGGCATAGAACTTGGCTCAATTATTTGCTGAATGGATGGATGAATTTTAGTAACTCCTATGTACACAGACACACAGTCCTCACTGATAAGTCAAAGAACCAGAATCCATCTCCCACGTAGCTGAGGTTCTCCTACAACTGACCTAACATGGTCAGGTTGAGTCTCAGGTGTCTATTCACCTTACCTAAAAGGATCTTAAGAATTACCTTTCATAGGCAATCTATCCAGTATATCGATTACAATCCTAAGGAGAAATGAGAAGGATCTCTAAGCAGCTAAAATCCATGTCTAAAACTCAGATATTGAATTCACAGCAGAGTCTGTCAGGTTCTCACTTGGAGACGTATCTGCTCTTAGTTTACACATAGTTGGGATAAAACTGGCATTGGTCTGTTTCCCAGAAGATGAAAAGCCAAGAGGGTACAAAAAGGCTGTTATAGATAGGCAAACCAACACAGAAGGCAGTGAGAAAAAATATCTGCTAGAGAGGTAGCATGGTATAGAGATTAAGAACATTGGCTTTAAAATCTGGGACAATCTGCGCATCAACATGAGTAATCACAGTAATGGATTATAACCCATTGAGTAAAAAAAGATTCCATAATTCCACACTGAAAATAAGTAAGTTAATGGGATGAAAGGAAAGCTCTTCCTTACTGTAGAATGACAACTAATAAATGTAGAAGGAACAATGAAATTAGAACATCATCTTGCAATCTCATAATTATCACGGATAAAAAGAGCATCTGGCTCACATGGCTGTGTTAATGCATGTGAAGTGCTTAGAACACCATCTGACATATAATAAGTGCTCAACAAACATTGGTTATTATTTTTACCATGTCCCTGACCTTGTGGTTGGGCTGTGGGGAAGTCAAGAGAAATGTGAATTGAGACACTTAAATTGGGAAGATAGCACATTTTATAACAAGCACAGAAAGATCTGGGTTCAAATCAGAGCTCTATCATTTACTGTCTGTGATCCTGGACAGGTTACTATACCTCTGACGCCCATTCCCTTACCAGAATAATGGAGATAAAAATGCCCCTCTTACAGGTTATAAGCATGTAAAACTCAGTAGTGCATGGCACACAGAAGGAGTCCATAAATAAGAGATCTCTTCCCTTTGTCCATATAATCTTAGTAATAATAACATGATTCTGGGCGGAAGTAGGCACCAGATGTACACCTGACCACCAAACTCAGGACTCATGCTGGCACAGCCCTGTGTTAAGAAGGCAACACTTCTTTCTATATTCTGCATAAGGTGGCTTGTTTTAAAATCCGAGTGAGAAAGGTTTGTCGATCTAAACTCAAAGGGACATAATTTGGTTAATCCTCAGCTGCTGTGTCCAATCACTATTCAATCACAACCCCTCCCATGGCAGGCTGTCCCTCTAGGCAGCTAGTGTCACTAACTGTGCTACCTGGGCCTCTCCAGGTTCGTGAGTATTGATTCCATCTGTCCAATTTGCAGGCTGCAAGACGTGTCCAAGCAACCAAGTATGCTGCCCTTGGCCCTGGAGGGCAGACAGTGGTCTGGTAGGATGGAGAGAAGACAGTGACTAGGCTCGGCCCTCAGACTGCTAACCCAATCAAAGGGAATGCGCAATTCACTTCACAAACTTGGAGGCCAAAGAGGATAAGCAACCAAGCTAGTGACTCATTCTGTAACCTCAGAGAAGATTCCCTTCACTTTTAATAAAACTCAAAGGCAGCAGGCCCACGGTGGGAGTATAGCTAGGACTGAAGGAACTGTGGCTGCTTAGTGGCCAAGAGTGGCACCAAACACCTTGCCAGATGGCTAGGAGGCTTTCTGTCCAACAGCCATCACTTACTTACAATGCATCTAATCCAGATCTCCACAGGGATCAGGCCCTTCTTGGAGAAGCCAGCCCAGATCATGCTAGAGGGCTACACGACTATGCTTAGCTTTGGTGATCAAAAGAACTTCCTGGACCTATGGGTTACAGCACAGCAAAAACACAGTAGGAGGCTAGCCAGGTTAGAGAAAGCTAAGGCAAAGCTGGTAAGAACAGGCTTAGCAGTTGGCCATGCCCAGCAAGTGTCAAGAAGTTCAGAGTAAAACAGAACCAAGGGCCAGAGACCAGGAAGCACAAATATGAGACAGAGTCAAAAGCCAGGTCAGATGTTAAGGACTAGAGGCTAAAGAAGAATAGTAGGTCACAAACCAAGTAGGCAGCCAGAAACCAAGGAATATACAGGTATCAGAAGTCAAGGAAAGGCAAAAGAAGCAGAAACCAGGAGCAGCAATGAGACTTTGGAAATGAAGTGATTTCTATCTCTTTGATGCTTTTCCCTGAAGCAGAAACAAATCCTCAGGTTCAGAACTGTATTTGGGAGAAGGTGACTTACATGGAGAGATGGTAAGTTGGCCCGCCATCTGGCTAACAAGGGGAGTAGCAAGGTCAGGAGTAAAAAGAGAATCTGATGGCACAAAGAGAAGCAGACACTGCTATTTGAGGTGATCTATCAAAGGACAACGGCAGCCTACCCTCTGTTCTGATGCTGGCATACTGGTTGTTGCCCTTTAGTAGGTTTGGGTTTAGGTATTACTGCCTTAAATTTGGGTAGCTGGTACCACACAGGCTGTGGTGTACGGGCTAGTCCTTTATGGTCTTAACAGCTGGATTAAAGGGGGAAGAGTATATCATTCCATGCACTTATGTTTTTCTACAACAGGAAACACTTCTCCTCAGGGGATCTATGCTGACTACTCCACAGGTTCTCTCTGGACAAAGATTTAAGAATACCAGCAATTCTCTGAGCCAGCTCAGGATTTGGTCTTGGGTGGTCTGTGGAAAGAAAACCAATGCCATTATTAGCCTCAAAGACTAGAGATAATCTTGACTCTTATTTCCCTAATTTGGAGATTCAGAGGCTGTGTATAGCCCAAGAGGATGGGGGTTTGTCTTTTAATGACTTGGCTCTAGCAGCTGTTCTTGCCTTCCTGTATGCCCATCAGAATCTGTTCTGTTCTTATCTCTGCCCAAGTGAGCTGACTCACCAAAAAGACTGGGCCTTGTGAATAATGAAGGTTAAGGTTGTGAGGGTGAGCTCGGATCCTAGGCTGAGAACTGTTTTATTCTCTGCCTTGTTTATACTACCTGCTAGTACAAATATCTATTTTCTCAAGGGTACAGAGTGTGGCTAAGTAGGAGGAAGACAGTAGTCTAATAAGAGCTAACATTTGTGTATTTCCCCCATGCCACACGCTGTTTTAAACACTTCATATATACTAACACATTTAATCTTCACAACAACCCAGTGAGGCAGGTTATACATTAAGAAAACTGAGGCCCTGAGGAATTAAGTAACTTGCCTAAGGTATCATTCAGCTGTAAGGAGTTGAGGTGGGATTCAAACCAGGGCAGTGTGGCTACAAAGTCCATGTGCTTACCCCTCTGCTACATTGCCCCTCACTTCCCTATATTGACTCCCAGGCAGCTAACAAACCGTGGGAGCACTTTGCCTCAAGTCAGGTTTTAGCAGCAAAGCTAGGATCAGAAAGCCCAAGAGAGGAAGAAACAAACAAAACAGATTTCTATTACGTATATGAAGAGATCCTCAAGCTCATCTGTTATTAGAGAAAAGCAAAACAATGAGATATCACTTTAAAGTCCACAAGTTAGCAAAAGTTAGAAAGCTGAAAAATGCCATGGGTTGGAGAGGACATGGGGTTCTGGGACTGTTCACGCACTGTCGGGACAGACTGGTGCAGCCATTTTAGAAGGCGATCTTGTTAACAGTTTATCAAATTAAAGTACCTTACTCGATGACCCAGAACTTCTGAATATATATCTCCCAGAGCAATTCTTACACAGATCCCTAAAGGGCAACATGGAAGACGTTCATCCCAGCATTCTGTGACAGTGGGCAGTTGCAGGCAATCAAGTGTCCACCATTGGGGAATGAGTAAGTTAAATGTGGTAGAGACACACTATGAAATATGATACAGCAGTTAGAAGCAACTATTAATCATTAACTGAACTTCACCATTTGTTCCAAAGGTTTATTCCTTCAGGAAGTCTTTCAACTGCAGAACTTCTAATTCCTGTGATGATCTAGTGGATCTTGGGGACTGAAGGATTAAGGACCCAGCGAAAACAATGAATTCTCTGAAGTACACCAAGGCCATCAAATGTGCCATTCCTTCGTTGCTTCAACTGGTTAGTGCCCATCACCTTCAGGGCTCTTCAGGGACTAGGTCACCAACTCAACTGAGTCTTCTCTGACCCCCAGCCTGGGTCCATGCCTTCCTATTTGTCTATCCAGAATGCAGTACTCACCCCTGGGTAGGTGACCCTCATCATGTTGTACCATGATTACCTGCTTACTTTTATTTGCCTTTCCTGCTAGACTATGAGGCAAAGGCCATGTGACTTTCATTCCCAGCTCCTTGCCCAGTGCCTGGGTCAAAGTGGTCAGTAGATGCTTTCTGAATGAGTGCATGAATAAATGAAGGATGAATAAATAAAATCATTGTTTTATTTGGTGGGAAATGGAGGAGAATGGTAGATGCCACTGCCTCAGCCCAGATATCTCCCACCTGAGGGCACAAACTAGGTCACAGGAGATTTAACTGTGGAAAACCTTCACCTTCCTCTCCTGAGCACCAGACCTTTCCTGCCTTCCACCAGGCAGTTCCCAGACAAAGCTGAGGAAATGAATAGGAGGGTGGTCCCAAGGTGGCAGCTCCTGAGACTCATGGAACTCCCTTTGGAACCACAGCCCCCATGAGGCGCATTTTAATTTGCTGATCAGGTTGTAATTAGATTAGAGGTGGGAGCACATGTAGGAAGGTTGGCTCACACTGACCTTGATGAGCTCCAGCTTTCAGGACAGTGGGGCGTCACAGTGCATGGGAGGACAGTTACATCGATCGATGTTAAGGCTTTCTGGTCTCAGTGGCCGGAGGGGCTTGGGGTTGCCACATTGTTTAGGAAAAAGCGAGGAAACCTGTGGTGTGGGCTGAGGCCTATGCTGGGCCAGGCGCGTGTCAAAGACGCCTGGCGAGCAGCTGGAGTTGGTGAAGCAAGAAGGGCAGTGATCCCGGCTCCAGGTCGTCCCTACACAATGTTGAGTTTCAGGAGAAGCTCCTCCAACTCCTCCTCCCCTCTACCCCCCACATCCAAAGCATGGGGTCACTGTGATGAGTGTCACGGGTCCCAAGGAGAAGACAAAGAGTTGACCTATTCTCAACCCAGTGCACACCTCGATGAAGGGAGGAAGCAAAGAGGTCACAGTTCAGGAGGTTTGCTGGAAAGTCAAATGAGCTGTGGCTCATTCAGTCTACTGGCCAGTCTATGCACTGGTCAGGAAAGCAGGGTGGCCTGAGCAAAGGCAGCAGCATGTGTTAAATCTAAAGGTCCTGTGGCATGGGGGCAGGAGCCGGGAGTGGAGAGGGTGGGGAGAGCAGTTTTCTTTTTAAAGCCAGCTTTCTTAGGAAATAAACTAAAATTCGGTAGGAGGCAAAGTTCCTGTGTAGAAAATGTGCCACAATTTTCTCAAAAGAGGATAATAATCTTTTGTTTACTTCCCTCAAAAGGTAAAGATCAGTAATCACAATATAGCAGCCACAGTGGGTTAAGCACTTTACATTCACTGTTCCAGATCCATATAACCACTTGCAATGAGGTACTAGTCCCATTTTATAAATGAATAAATTACAATGTATCGTGGATCACTACATCAAAAAACTAATGATGTATTGTATGGCGACTAACATAACATAATAAAATAAAATTAAAAAAAATAAAGCTCCAGTAATCAAAAAACCATACTATGGTGTGAGAAAACATAAATATATCAAAGTGAAAGAATGAAGATTCAAAATTTTAAAAAAATGAATAAATTGAGGCTCAGCTGCCCAAGTATACACATTAATTAAGCACAGGAACTAAGATTCAAATCCAGGTCTGTGTGGGGCCAAACCTGGTACACATTTCCCTAAACCACACTGGTTCTCACTCATCCAACCATCCATCCGTTAGTCTGTCTTACTATCCCATAATTACTGAGCCTCTACTATGTACCAGGGATAGTGACATTTTCAGATGGTAAAGTAAAGCAGGTCATAGCAGCTAGCTGGGGTAAGAGGGAGTCTCCTTCAGATGAACAAGGGTCAAAATCAATGGTGGGTCCAGACAACGTGAGATCATTTGGGGCAAGGCCCAAGGAAGACATCGCACATTAAGGAGAGGGCCATGGAACCAAATCACCCATCAAAGGGCTTCCCAGACAATCTCAACTTCACATCCTCAGCTTAGTTCTAAATCTAATTCCCGATCTTCCATGTCTTTCGATCTGTGCTCTAGAATACATGGTTGCTGAACCTATGGGCCAAAGTGGTCAAACCCTGGTTGTTAGGGATTTCACCACAGTATGGGCCTGGATTAGGTTCTCTCTAGGCAAATGATCTATAAGAGTGTGCTGGGGCTGCTATATCTCCTAGACTTTGGATGAAAATAACAAGAAGAAAACAAAAAATATTAGTAACACCAGCAGATACCTATTAAGTACTTAGCTACACACTAGGCATTGCACTGAAGAGTTTTATGTGCATTTTAATCTTCACAACCACCCTATGTTGAGGTAGGGGCTATTATTATTGCATTTTGCAAATGAGGAAACAGAGCTAATACCAGGTAGAAGGTTTTAAACCTAGGCAGTCTCCTTCCAAAGCCCTTGTTCCTCACCACTACATCACATACAACTAGACTATGTGCTCCCCCAAACAGGGACTGTGCCCCGACCATCTGTTCCTCACACATAAGGCCCAGTACAGACCAGTAAATATTTGTTGAATCAATTCATTTCTGGGGCCTTAATACTGAACTTGCTGATGCACACACTGAGTTTTTTGTCAGCTCCTAGGCTTTATTTGCTACTATTGCTAAGTTAGGTCTTCCTCACCCTGGATTTTACAGTTGGCTTTTGGTTTTAATTGCAGACTTAAACACTTGTCCTATTAATGTTTATCACCACAGATTTAACCACTGTTCTAGCCCACTGAGTTCTTTTTTCAATATCCCCAATTCTTTCACCCAACATATTACCTCTCTCTTTAAGTTTCATTTAATCTGCCAGCTGGGTTGGCATTTATCCATGTAATGACTGAATAGGACAGGGCCCTGTGGCTCACCACTAGCGTTTGCTCTCCAATCTCTAATCATATATACACAACATATGAAACAGGTCACTCACCATCTGACTGAACTATTCTCCACATCATACTTTATTCATGTGGGTATCACGAGAGACAAATACCTTGCTGAAACCCAGACACACCTACTATATTACTTTATACTCCTGATCCACTAGCCTGCGGCCCTATTTAAATAAGCAGCTCACCTCTTTCTGCCATCTTGGAGCCTATGGAGGCCTGCTGAGAATAGGACTCCTAAAATGACAAATATGTCTGGAAGGCTGTGGTCCAAGGCCATTTTTGCTGGCTATAAGTGAGGTCTCCCGAACCAGAGGGAGCACAAAGCTCTTCTAAAAATTTATGCTCGAGATGAAGCTGAATTCTATTTAAGTAAGAGATGTGCTTAGGTGTACAAAGCAAAGAACAACAGAGTGACTCCTGGTGAGAAACTGAACAAAACCAGAGTAATCTAGGGAAAAGTAACTCGTGCTCATGGAACCAGTGGCATGGTTCATGCCAAATTCTGAAGCAACCTTCCTGCTAAAGCCACTGGCCACAGAATCCATGTGATACTGTACCACTCAAGGATTTAAACTTACTGAAAAGTAAATAAATAAAGGTACAGATTTGTTCTCTTATAAAAATATATATATATGGCGCCTGGGTGGCTCAGTCGTTAAGCATCTGTCTTCGGCTCAGGTCATGGTCCCAGGGTCCTGGGATCGAGCCCCGCATCGGGCTCCCTGCTCAGCGGGAAGCCTGCTTCTCCCTCTCCCACTCCCCCCTGCTTGTGTTCCCTCTCTCACTGTGTCTCTGTCAAATAAATAAATAAAATCTTTAAAAATAAATAAATATATAATAAATAAGCAAGCAAGCAAGCAGCTCATGGCACAATGTGGGTCTGATGTCTTTAAAAAGAGGTGTGGGAGTGAACCATATCACAGTCCCTAGAAGTGGAATGTCTTTCCCCAAGCAGCTGAATTGGATGAGCACTGGATGCTCCCTTGATCCCAAACCGAAACTCTCCATGAAAGGACCGAACACAGAACCCCAGGACGAGATATAGTGTTGGAAAAGGGGGGTTACCCTGAGATTGTTATGTTAGGCAAATGAGCTGGCACTGCTTTCCAGGGAGCACTGTCTTGGGTTGCCTGAGGTCAAGGCATGCATCTGCCAAACTAGAATCGGTGCACGCTGGAATTGGAATATCATTACTACGAAACAGGATTATCTTGAGCAACGATTCCAAATGGGATTAGAAATGACTGTTACTCAGACATAATCGGCCACAGCAGCAGTGGGAGAAACATCAAGCCCGGCACACTTTTCTGGGGGCATGATGCTGGCATTCTGGGCACCTGGCCAGCACCCTTATCCACCCTTCCTTGCTGGGAAATACTGGGCACTGTCCAGCATCAGGCAGGTGGCCACCTGGGACAAGAGCCAGTCCCACATCAAAGTGCCCTGCTCTGGGGTCTCATGTTCTAGGCCCAGTTTCTTAGATGAAAAGGAGTGGAAAAAGAATCTCCAAAGCCCTTCTGCTTCTGAGCCACCTAAAGGTGTTGGTGAGAGACAAGTTAATAACCCACATTCAAAGATAGGCTAACCTGCAGACTGTTAACTAATTTCCTCCTGGAGTGATCCACATTCAGCAGTAATAATAATAATTAAGCACCACCACCACTACTATTATGCTACTAACTAAAGTAGCCAACCCTTACCGAGTGCTTACTATATGGCAGGCATTGTTCTAAACAATACAATATTTACATATTTAAACCTCAAAACAGCCTTTTGGGGAAGATTTGCTTATTATCCCCATTTTATGGTTGAAGAAACAATCACAAGTAAGTGAAAGAACCTGCCAGGGTACATAAGTGGAAAGAGGAAGAACAGGAGTTGAACCCATGTAATGTGGCTCTAGAGCTGCGGACATACTGACACTAGACTACCACAGAGTGAGAGGATCGTGGCCAGTCTGGATAGGGCCTTTCCTTCCATTCTCTGGTCTCTAGACTCCGCCAGCTCCTCCAACCAGATCTGGCACATTCTTACTTTCTCACCTTTGTGAACTTATGTTCACACCGGTCCTCTGGCACTAATGATATTCCAGAAATGTTGTCCCTCTACTCTCCACCTCTACCAATCAAAATCCTGTCCATCCTTCAAGGCCCACCTTGTGTGAAACGCCTCCTTTCATGATCTCGCCTCTACACGGCATGATCTCGCCTCTACACGGCATGATCTCTGCCTGGCACGAGAGGTGGTTTTCTCTGGGACACTGACCACATTCTGCCTCATTCTACGGATTGTTTAAAAAAGGGGGGGGGGGACTTGTTTATCCCTTTACTGTCAGCTTTTTTTTTTTTTTAATTTCTAAGTAATCTCTGTATCCAAGGTGGGGCTCGAACTTACAACCTCAAGATGAAGAGTTATATGCTCTACCGACTGAGCCAGCCAGGTACCCCCTGATAGTCAGCTTTTTTTTTTTTTTTTTTTAAGATTTTATTTATTTATTTGACAGAGAGAGATAGGGAGAGCAGGAACACAAGCGGGGGAGTGGGAGAAGGAGAAGCAGGCTTCCTGCTGAGCAGGGAGCCCGATGTGGGCCTTGATCCCAGGACCCTGGGATCATGACCTGAGCCGAAGGCAGACGCTTAATGACTGAGCCACCCAGGCACCAGACAGTCAGCTTTTTGAGACAAGGAGAGTGGTTTGTCTGTTTTTAGACTTCTCATAATCATCCAGCATGTCTTGACACCAGTGGGTCATCAAGAAACCCTGACTGAGCTGACCTGACTTTGGTCCTGGCACCTCTTAGTCCATCCCAAGGCCTTGCTCCCCACCCCTTCCCTCCACAGGCAGTATATCCAGTGGAAAGAATGAGAATTTATGGTTCAAAAACAACTGGCTTCAAATCCTGGCTCCCTCTTTCACTTATTAGACAACCATGGGCATCTCTGAGCTTCATTTTCCCTATCTGTAAAATAGGGATAATGATCCTTCCCTATTAGGACTGTAGTGAGGATTAGAGCCAACACAGAAGTGCCTGACATGGGCCTGGCATACAGAAAGCACCCAATCACAACCATAGCCATGATCACCACTACAGTCAGATTGGCCAGCACAAAGCCCAGCCTCCTTGGGCCAAAGGAAGCACCCCTCTGCAACAAGCAGCCAGGCCAAGAACAAGCTGGGGACCCTAGGAAGAGGCTGTAGGCCTTTAAGGCAGGATAGATCTCTATGTGGTCAGGCCCCCTAACGACCTGCACTGAAGCACGGCTGCAGGGGTCCTCCACTTGCACTCTGTCTCCGGCTAGCCAGCAAGGGAGGAGAACTTCCCAGGGAAGCTGCCCCTGGTCCAGCTGCAAGAGCAGCATCATTGTAGGAACACCTCTGCAGCTGCTGCCCCACAAAGAAAGGCCTGCACAGCCTCTTCTGCAGGACAGAAATCTGGTTGGGACTGCTGGTTTATTAAAGACAGGGTTTAATGCCCACCCAGCCACCTCCTTAGTAAGGTGGAGGGAAAATAAGCAAATGCTAAAAATAAATGACTGCTATGAGAGGAAATTAAATGGTCTTCAGCCAAGGATGGCGGCATTTTAAAATTAACAAAGCCCAGGTACCACATCCAGGAAGGCCTTGGCAAATGCGTGTTAGCCACTCATTAGATCAGCTCCTCAGGGACCCCAGCCAAGCAGGGAAGGCAGTGCCGGGAAGCAGGCCTTCCGATGCTGATGAAATGCACTCCGGGAGAAAAGGCAGAGGAGGGAGGGAGATTCTTGTGGGGAATTTCAAACAGTTTTGCTGGAGCTCTGCCTCATGGCCTCACCTTCTCTGAGGCAGGGGCTTTCAAAGCAACCACCAAGCCCAAGTGGACTCAAATCTGAATCTTCCCCTCCCACCCCACTCTTTCAGGATCTTTGGTTCCTGAAGCACCACATCGGCCACACTATTTAGGTGGTCTCCCTGTATGGCAGTGCAGGGACAAGGAGTCGGAGGATGATGTGGGATGGGAGGCAAGTTCTCAGTCCTGTACCCTGCACTTTTTCCTTACTATTAAGAATTGTAGGATATGCTGTGAATTTATATAAGCTCACTGTGTATCACTTGTAAGTGAATTTATCACTATTCATCAGTAATTATACTTCATGACATCACAAATGAGAATTCATAAACCTTTATTCTCTACTAACAATTACAGTATACAGTACTCTAATGTGAAACACCATTAACAATAGGAAGTCTAAACATTCCAGGTGACCATGAACTATATGAATTCATTTTGACACTACAAACGTGAATTCTTGGTATGCCACAGGTTACAATTAATAATGGAAATTAGGGCGCCTGGGTGGCTCAGTTGGTTAAGCGACTGCCTTCGGCTCGGGTCGTGATCCTGGAGTCCTGGGATTGAGTCCCGCATCGGGCTCCCTGCTCGGCAGGGAGTCTGCTTCTCCCTCTGACCCTCCCCCCTCTCATGCTCTATCTCATTCTCTCTCTCAAATAAATAAATAAAATCTAAAAAAAAAAAAAATAATGGAAATTAGACAGGGATGATGTCTTTTTAAGTTTTTTTTAAGTCAATTTACAGAAGTATCATTTACTCATAGTAAAATGCATCCTTTTAAGATGTACAATTTGATGAGTTTTCATTGTATATCACCACCACAATCAAGATTTAGAATATTTCCATCACCCCAAAAGTTCCTTTGGGTCCCTCCTCCTAAATCCTAGCAGGCACTAACCTGATTTCTGTCCCTACAGTACTGCCTTTTCCAGGCTGTCATATATTTTTGGAGTTATACCATAGGTAGTTTTTTGTGTCTGGCTTTAGCTTAGCATAAGGCTTTTAAGATTCGTCTCTGTTGGGGCACCTGGGTGGCTCAGTCGGTGACGCATCCAACTCTTGATTTCGGCTCAGGTCATGATCTCAGGGTTGTGAGATCAAGCCCTGTGTGGGCTCTGCACTGAGTGTGGAGCCTGCTTAGTAAGAGTCTATCTCGGGGTGCCTGGGTGGCTCAGTCGTTAAGCGTCTGCCTTCGGCTCAGGTCATGATCCCAGGGTCCTGGGATCGAGCCCCGCATCGGGCTCCTTGCTCAGTGGGGAACCTGCTTCTCCCTCTGCTGCTCCCCCTGCTTGTGTTCCCTCTCTCACTGTGTCTCTCTGTCAAATAAATAAATAAAATCTTTAAAAAAAAAAAAAAAGAGTCTATCTCTCCCTCTCCCCCTCCCCAAGTCTCGTGCATGCACTCTCTTAAAAAAAAAAAAAAATTCATCCCTGTTGCTGTATGTGTGAACAGTTTTTTTTTTTTTTTTTTTTTTAAGATTTTATTTATTTGACAGAGAAAGAAAGAGCACAAACAGGGGAGCAGCAGTCAGAGGGAGAGGGAGAAGCAGGCTCTCCTGGAAGCAGGGAGCCTGATGGGGGGCTCGATCCCAGGACCCTGAGCCAAAGGCAGTCGTTTAACCAAGTGAGCTACGCAGGCGCCCCTGAATAGTTCTTTTTTTTTTTAATTGCTGGGTGGTGGTCCACTGTATGGATGTACCATAATTTGTCCATTCACCAGCTAATGGACATTTGGGTGATTTCCAGTTTTTGGCAATTATGAACAAAGCTACTATGTCTGCATACAGGTCTTTTTGAAGATGTGTGTTATGTCTCATGGATAAAATTGGTACAGGAGCTGGTATTGCTGGGTTGCATGGTAAATATATGTTTTACCTTTATGAGAAACTGCCAAAGTGTTTTCCAAAGTGGCCACAGCATAATAATGCATTCCTATCAGCAATGATGGCAATTGTTCTGCATCCCTGTCAGCACTTGGTATTGTCAGCTTTTCTAAATTTTAGCCATTCTAAATGACTAATGTGGAGTATCTTTTCATGTGCTTATTTGCTATCCATCTCTTCTCTGGTTAATGTCTGCTCAAATCTTTTGCCCATTTTTTAAAAACTGGGTTGCCTTTTTATTTTTTATTTATAAGAGTTCTTTATATCTTCTGGATAATATTCCTTTATCAGATGTGTGTTTTGACAGTTTCTTTTTTGAGAAATTAAAAATTATAAGGATCTAAATCATACCATTTTTCTGCCAAACCACTATCCCCTGCATATACACACTGATGAAGGAAACAGGATAGACTCAAACCTTCAGTTTACAAATACCTTAGTGCCACTGGACGGAGAGTCAAGCAGTAGTTGATACCTGCTAAAACTCATGAGGCTATTTTTATCTCCACTGTAAGCACCCAACCAACACTAGACTTTAAGGAAAGCTACATCTGGAGAAATGGCTGTCTTATAAACAGCTTTTGGCCCCCCAGGCTCTGCACCTCCCAAAAGCCCTGTTCTGGTCCACCAGGCTCCTGGAATGGTCAACAGTCGTCACACTCCATTGCTGGCCATTGTCCACTGGGAAAGGTAGGAGGCTCCCAATCCATCCTTCAGTGAAAGAGCAAACAGTGGGGCCTGTGGCTGCTTGGACATCAAAGTTGAGCAAACAGGCCTGGCAGGCCCTGCCTCTCCGCCTACACATCCTGCAAATGCCATGTGAAGGAGCTTCCCTGAGGGGGTCATGACTTTCAGCTTGTCATAGCACACATCAAAGTTTGCACCACACACGAACTGGGTACATGGGTTCGAATCAAGTCGCCTAAGAGCGGATACTCAGCCATTGTGTCCAGTTTTAATCCTGTGTTTTCCCAAGTAATTAAGCCTTCTTGCTTATGAACTTGTGACTAAGTAAAGCATCACTGAGAGGTTGTAACATCAAAGTGCCTTCCACCGTCTGTCCATGTTTGGTAAAATTGGATTTCTTTCTCTTCTTAAAGAAAAACTAATTGAATTTAGCTGCAGGCTGGGTATATTTGCACGAGCTGGTGAAGGCTCTGCTAAGTCACAGTGATCATCCTGGGACCCTGTGGCTTAGCCTTTAGCTGGGCTGGGTCAAAGTGCAACACAGAATGAGGCACCCAGACTCAAGCTAAACAAGTGCCTATAGCATGAGGCTTACGGAGGCCTCACTATGGAAAAGGGGTCAGCCCCCAGCAACTGCTCCTCAAGTCACTACTTCACCCAAGCTGTTACTAGGGCTGGCAAAAGGATCATCCTAGTAGAATGTTGGTAAATCTTTGGCAGAACGGCTACTGAAGACAATGGCCATCACATTACTCGAGTCCTTGATGTCTGCAGTCCAAGGAAGCTTCTTAAGGCAAAGGCCGTGATGCTTATTATCTGAATCCGTCACAGCCTAGCACATCAGCACCAGATGCAGTATAGTTTTAAAAAATGTTTGCTGGATACATAAAATGATAATAGAAAGGGGTGTCAGAACAAAGTTCTTCTTTCCTGAAGAACCAAACTCTCTGTATCCCTTCTTTTGCCTTGCTCATCAGGAAACTTCAATCTAAAGTAATCCTGAATTCCACTAATTACCTGACTTACAGTGAGTATAGCATGGTCTGATTTATGTGAAATCACACACATACACTGCTCAATTTCTAGATAGAAGGAATTCAGTTGACTCCTACTTTCTTCTCTATATTATTTTTACAAAAACAATAAACCTATTTTCAGAAAAGAAAATCTCTGGTTCAATCCTGATACAATTATCTTTCCTTTTACCAATATGATTTCTGATCCTGATCCAGTTTTAACTCTCCTGTGTACATTTATATTTGTATTTTAATTTGAGTCACTGCAAACCCTTTTTGGAAATAAAAGGAGAGAATAAATTATAAATTAAGTTCCCATACATACTTTTAAAATTTTGTTCTACAGGACTGTATTTTTTATTAAAAATTAAATAAAATAGTACTATCTTTACTATTCAAAATTAAGTTAAAAATATATATATACAAATAACAGTTCACAAGATGTTAGTCTCCTTAAGGATAGAGATTATTGTGCTATATCCCTAAGGACATAGGCATGAAGCAGGCACTCACTAAAGGCAGTTGAGGGTGAAATGACTGGATCATCTCAGGACCTCTCCTTTGAGCTTGTGGGCTGACAACATCTAATGCAGGTGAAGGTTCTCTGCTTCAGTCTTGAAGCAAGGGGTGCTGCCCCTCTATCCTCCCTTCATCCAAGTCCAATTGAAATGGTGGCATTTCAGGCCTGGCCAATATGATTCCAGAAGGGCTTGGTAACTGATGAAATAAGGATCAGTACACTTCTAATAAGGAGAAACTTATTGGCAGACTGTGCTGGTATGGACATGATCATCTTTTAAGACCACTCCCATAGCACCTTACCAATGAGGCCTACTCACCCTAATCAAGGTACTTCTGGCATTCCTTTTTATCAGGTTCTATTTTCCTTTTTCCATAGCACTTCTTACTTTCTAATATAGTATATATTTTATTTATGTATTATATTTATCATTTACTACCCAGGGACCACCGCTAGTATAGAAATAAGCTCTATGAGGGCAGGGATCTTTGTCTGTGAAGAACAGTGCCTGGCAAACAGTAGGTGCCAAAAAAAAATCATGATATGAATAAATTAACCTAAAAGGTACGCTACTTTCAATAAAAATCCGTCCCTAGACACTGGAAGGAAGAGGAGGACACAAAATGGATGTTTAAAACACCAATAATTAGTTCTAAGAACCAAAACAAGTAAATACAAGCCAACACTCTCACTTTGCTCAACAAGCATCACTGATTTGCTAATGGCACTGGATAAAGACAGGGCAATCAGTTAAGGCAACAAGTCATTAGAATTAGAGAAAAGTGTCCCCAAAGCACATCTACCAGCTAGCTGCACACTGATTGACAATACTCTTAAGTATAGTGTTACTTCCTCATCTGTCGCAATGCTAGAAATACGACATCTAGAAGGGCCACACACCCCCTTCCCTTTTCTCCACCACCTGCTTGCTATCTCTTGTGGATGGAGAGAGCCGCCAGCTGGGAAAGAAGACTGGTGGGTGGGGTGGAGGTGGTGGTGGGTGGAGTATCAGTGGTAGAATAAACACACGTTTGTGTATAGACATGGCTAATGTGGGTAATAGAGAATAACAACTCGTCATTTGTAACAGGTAGCACATACACTATTGCACTGGGCTCTTGCAAAAATACAGCGGGAATCTACTCTGCTGCCAGATTCAGTCCCCTCATACCCTCTGCTCTGATAATATCCTGTCCACATGGCTCTGACATCAGTGGTTACATTAGACTCTCTCTCTTAACTGCCTTTCTTTTCCACATTGGACCTTGAGCTCCTAAGGTCTCTGATTCTCCAATGATTAGCACAAAGTCTGGCTCAGAGTAGATATTTACCAAATGCTTGTGAAAATAACTGATTTCAGGTGAAGAAACAGGGTACCCCCAGAATTCTGAAATTCAACTAAGGGTCAGAACCAGAACTGGATTCCAGGCCTCTCAACTGCAAAGCCTATTTACACCAAGTTTTCTTTTTAAGTGCTTGGAGCTTAAGAGGCAAATAAGGAAATGGAGTGCTGAGAACAGGCTCAGGACAGAGGAACAGAGAAGAAAGACCTACCTCAAGCACAGCTAAGTCTCTCAGCCCGTCTGAGGCAGTGCCACCTCTACATTAGAAAATCCCTGTTTTCTTTTCCAAAGGCCAGTAGTGGCAGACAAAAGCCTTAATGATCAGCTTGAAGAAAAAATTAAAACTGGTACTTCAAACTACCAATTTCCATGGCTGCTACTAAAGTGCCCAGTCTGCTTTCTTTGAAAGCATTTCTTTTTGCTCTTTTTTAATCAATTATTTTGCATAACTACAGCTAGAGACTGGGATGGAGAAGTAGCATCTGGGATCTGGCAGACGGAGGCAGCAGTGAGGTAAAGTAAAACACAGATTTTGCAGGCAGCCAGACCATATTCTAACTCCTGTCTGTGTGACCTCAGACAAATCATCTTTTCTCTCTGGGCTTCAGTTCTCTCAGCTGCAAAATGAGAATTTTGGCAAATTGTGGCAATTGTGAGAATTGGAAATAACTCTCTACACATAGGGGACTATTTCAACCTTTACAAAATAGTTTCCCCCTGAGGGAATGGGGAAGTGGGCAGGAAAAGAGCAGGGCCTCCAATGGTACGGAGGGAGTGCCACCGCCCCCCCACCTCCAGCCCCGGTTTCCATCAGAATCTTCAAAGAAATAGCCCAGTGGAGCCCTCGCTGAGGACGGTGACTAGCTTCCTCCACATGGACAGACAGTGGAAAACGAAAACATGAAGGGAACTCACATGTGTACCTTCAACCACTTAACACAGGCTTGCAAACATTTCATGGCTTCAATAATGCAAATGACTCGCTTAAGGTCACAAAGCAAATGAAAGATGGAGCCAGGATCCAAGGCTATCTCTTCCCTTTCCCCATCTTCTATACTTTCATTATACCAGGTGTAGACCTGACCTTCAGCTCAGTCCATCACCCTGCCTCTGGGGAAGACAACAAGGAGACAAGCAGGGTGGGAGAGGGTTCTGGATTGTGGTCTGCAAGTCTCAGGCTAAGGGAGCCCTGTGTGGAAGATCTCTCACCTGTCATTTCGGCTGATGGCTGCCACCATGAGTGCTGTCCAGCCAAGTCTGTGCCTTGCATTAACATCTGCACCTTCCGACAAGAGCCTAGAAAGAAACAGAGGAATATTTTCAGTATATGGCTTATCGTGGAGGTAGGAGTGGAAGAAATGAGACAGTCAACAAACAGGGAGGCTAGGTGAATCTGGAAATAGTCACAGGCCTTTGAGAACTAAGTACCCATCCCAGCTCCTCTGGCCACTCTCCCCTCACCCCAGGCCTGTCCTATCTCTCTCATTCTTCCCTTGCATAAGTCTGACCCCTGCTGTTACCTTCTGAGGAAAGAATGTGTCTTCCCTACTTTAGTACCCTGACACTCCCATTCCCTTAGTCCAGAATGCTCTTTCCCTGATTCTTTGCCTACTCTAATCCTACTAGCATGCTATGGGGTACAATCCTGGCTTGAGAACTCCCTTCTGAGAAGGCTTCCTTGGCTCATCCAGTCCACAGATCTCTTCTCTGTCCTTAGAATTCCCCTATGATTCATGGAGGAGCACTGAATGCCCAATGACACTGCCTATCTAGGTAGTTCCCAGTTTACCAAAGGATCACATCCTCAAGTTTCTCTGTATGGTGGCTGTTTGGAAACTGAAAATCTTGAACCCAAGGAAAGATGGGAAGAATGTTAGAAATGCTAGATTAGTTTTCTAGGAAAGTCCACATGAGCCTATTTGACTCTCTATGCCAGTGCCTAGCACACAGTAGGAGTTCAATAGTTGCTGGATAAACTAACAAACATAGGGCTTTAAATATATCACTAAAATCCTGAATTCTGGGTCCTGGGAACAAGGGGTTGGACAGAGAGAAGGGGAGTAAAAAGAACCAACTCTTACTGAGCACCTACTGTAAGCAGGAACTGCCTTCACAACTTGACACATATGCTCTCATTTACTCTTCACACAAGTTTAAGGAACTGATGTTAACCTCTTTTCATGGATGAGGTGACAGGCTCAGTGAGGTAAAATGACTCACTGAAGGTCACAAAGCCAGCTAAGGGCCATCAGTGACTGAAGTTCAGGTTGATAATGGCTCTATGGCCAGAGATCCTGTCACCTCACAGCCCTTCCTCCAGACTGAACCTAGCTCCATGGAACGTGGAAGACAAGAGACTCAACTGACTTTAGCAAATCACTGCATGTGCTTGGTCCTGTGCTAGATTCTGGGGTGGGGGGTGAGAAGACACGGGGTCTGCCCTAGGGAGCAAATGATTTAGTTGTGGGGAGGGGGGGAACTAAGGACAGTAGGAAATCAAAGCCTGGAGTGTGTGGTTTCCCACCAGAAGTGCTGCAGGAGGCCAGGAGAGCGCGAGACCAAAAGTCAAGAGCGATCCGCCAACAAGGCAGGATCTGACTATGGGGAATGGGTAGAGGGTGTTTGGGGGAACTGGGAGGCCACTAACTCTTTAGTGGGTTCCAAATGAAAGGCACCAGCAGAGAGTCTGGAGGTGGGGTTGAGTCCTAGCACCATTCTTGTGCCACAATGTGCAGTAACTCCTTGTCTGGATCAAGCCAAATAAAAGCTCTGTGCGGCTGAAGTAAGCAGGGGCGGAAGGCTTGGGAGGAGGAGCCACAGCATGTACGCACTCATCTGGCCTGCGCTGACGCAGGGAGGAGACAGGCACTGTCGGAGCCCAGGGCCAGCAAGCACATAAGCATGCATCGGAGGAGCTCTGTGAATGGGGGAGCGCAGGCTGCAGATGCATACCCAGGGAACCTAACCCAGACTCAGCGACCGAAAAGGCCTCCCTGAGGAGGTGATGCTAGAGAGTCGCCAGATAAATGGGGTTGAGGGAGGGGAAGGAGTATGTCAGGCAGAGGTAAAACCTCTCATCCAGAGGAGAAGGCAGCATGACTGGGCCCAAAATGTGAGGGAGGATTGTCAAGAGAGGAGGTTGGGAAACCCTCACCTCTCACCTCTAATTTGGAGGATTTCTTCTGGTGAAACTCCTGGGCCTCTTTACCACACAGAGTTAAACTTCTTTTTGGAGAAATAATTTTCCATGGCCAAGAATATTAAAGAGACTAAGAGCCCTATGAGACAAAAATCTCTTTTTGCACAAAACCTCCTTCCTAATTTACAAAACCTGCCCTGGTTTAGCAGGTGCTGTGCAAAGTGCATGGGTCTGAAAGTTCAGAGCCTGGTTCTGATCCTGTGATTCTGATCAGATGGCCTCATTTCTCTGGTCCTCAGTCCAGAAGGCTACAAAATCAGGACCAGCTGAAGCAAAACAAAGAGATTTCTTTTTTTTTTAAATTTTATTATGTTATGTTAGTCACCATACATCATTGGTTTTTGATGTGGTGATCCACGATCCATTGTTTTCGTATAACACCCAGTGCTCCATGCAGTACGTGCCCTCCTTAATACCCATCACCGGGATAACCAATCCCCCCTCCCCTCTAAAACCCTGTTTGTTTCTCAGAGTCCATAGTCTCTCATGGTTCATCTCTCCCTCCGATTCCCCCCCCTTTTTCCCTTCCTTCTCCTAATGTCTTCCATGCTATTCCTTATGTTCCACAAATAAGTGAAACCATATGATAATTGACTTTCTCTGCTTGACTTATTTCACTTAGCATAATCTCCTCCAGTCCCATCCATGTTGATGTAAAAGTTGGGTATTCATCCTTTCTGATGGCTGAGTAATATTCCATTGTATATATGGACCACATCTTCTTTATCCATTCATCAGTTGAAGGGCATCTCAGCTCTTTCCACGGTTTGGCTGTCGCGGACATTGCTGCTATGAACATTGGGGTGCATATGGCCCTTCTTTTCACTACATCTGTGTCTTTGGGGTAAATACCCAGTAGTGCAATTGCTGGGTCATAGGGTAGCTCTATTTTTAAATTTTTGAGGAAACTCCACACTGTTTTCCAAAGTGGCTGTACCAACTTGCATTCCCACCAACAGTGTAAGAGGGTTCCTCTTTCTCCACAACCTCTCCAACATTTGTTGTTTCTTACCCTGTCCATTTTTGCCATTCTAACTGGTGTAAGGTGGTATCTCAATGTAGTTTTGATTTGGATTTCCCTGATGGCTAATGATGATGAACATTTTTTCATGTGTCTGTTAGCCATTTGTGTGTCTTCTTCAGAGAAGTGTCTTTTCATATCTTCTGCCCACTTTTTGACTTGATTATTTGTTTTTTGGGTGTTGAGTTTGAGAGGTTCTTTATAGATCTTGGATACCAGCCCTTTATCTGTAGTGTCATTTGCAAATATCTTCTCCCATTCTGTGGGTGGCCTCTAAAACAAAGAGGTTTCTGAAGGAAAAGACATGAAGTGTGCCTTGAAGAACAGGAACAATTTAGAGGCAAGGGAGGAAGTGCACGCCAGTCAAGAAGAAAGGAACAAGACAGAAGCAGGGAAGCAATGGGAAGGTAGATTCAGAGATATAAAAGGATTCAGGTAGATCCATCCAGGTGACAGTTCACAGCAAAGAAACAGGCAGCTGCCAAGGTATGCAGGGTCTACAAAAGGACCTCTAAAGCCAAGCTACCAAGGCAGTGGGCATAAACCTTTTTGAGCCATAGGCTTCAAGCTGATGACTCCAGAAAAGTGCATAGGAACACACATACTCAAAAAATAATTTTTTCTTTCCTTACATACAATGTCCATGAGTTCACAGCTCTTCATGAAATAACAGATCTTAGGTTAAAAACCCAATCTAAAGGGTTGACAAATGTCTGGTATGCAGGCTACTGTCCTGTACTCTTGCATCTAAGTCAGAAATCACGAATCTCTCCTGGCAGCTCTCTCCTGTGGAGCCTTTGAAAAAGTCTCAGAATCCTCAACACTTGTTCCAATTGGCCAACATTAATCAACTAAAGCTGGCAACAGAGAAGAAACCTCTTTGGCATTCCTTAGACTCTCACCACAGGCAGAGGGGTTGTCACCGAAGGTTTCTGGGCAAAAGAAATTACAAAATTAACCTGAGAGCTTAAGCAAGTTGAGTCTGAAAGGGGAGAGAGTAGAAAGTGGGAACAAGAAGACCTTTTGGGGGCTGCTATAATATGAGACCAAAGGAGATGACCCACTGTCTCCAGTGGGTCAGTGACCCATGTTTCCCTGCCTGGGTCCTGAGAATTCTGGAAGCAGCTCTGGTCTGGAGGCAGGGCCGAAGAAAGAGGATGGAGATGCCTCCTCCTCATGTCCCTTGAGGGCTGAGTGTAGCATAATGAAAAGGATGAACAAAGGACTTTAGAATAAATTAGACCTGGATTCAAATTCTAGTCCAGCTAGATGATCCTGGGCACATCAATTCTCTGAGTCTCAGTTTTCTCACCTATCAAATAAGGACACTAACCTCTACTTTGCTGGGATCCCAGCCCAATACCTGGCTTATAACAGGTGTTCAATACAGGGTGACTTTGGCCTGCCACCTTACCCTACTTCCACCCCTTTGATGGACCAATGTGTTCTAGTCTGAAGCTGGCAGTAGCAGGTTGGCCAATACCCAGGGATTCTAAGACAGGGTCACACAGGATGACCTGGATAATTCATCCAGCCTGGCTCCAGGCACTCCTCTATTCATCTATTCAACAAACATGTGTACACACCTACTTTGCGCCCAGCTGCATGCTGGCTCCTGAGGATACAAGACAGAGGTTCTTGCTTTCCAGAACTGAGCCAAGCAGGGTTTTCTCTTTTCTCTTTATATACATATATACATATGTATTTCTGTTTATTACTTCTTTTACAAATAACTGCATTTTAAGATAAACTCATACTGCTAAGTATACAATAATTCCATTTTTAGGAATTGCTATATAATTCTCTACGGCACATCCACCAGATTTTTCCCTCTCTGCTCTCCCAGAGATACCCACTCAGGCAGCCTCCATGTCCCAGGCACCAAAAGCGATGCTCAAAGAACAACGTCTTGCATGTGCCCCTTTGGATGGGTGTGAGTATTTCTCTGGGGCATGTACTAGCAGTGGGATCCCTGGGTTTTGGGTTTGCGTTACTTGGTTTGATGCCACTGTGCCAGGGTCCTCTCCAGGAAAGCTGCTTCATCTACCCTCCCACCAGCAGGAGGGGTGCTCCTGGCCAACACTCGGCAGTTGCCAGCTTCCTATTGACTGCAAGCCCGATAGGTCTAAAGGGGTCTCATGTTATTGTCTTAGCTTGCGTCTCTGATTAGCAACAATTTTGAGCTACTCGTTACATTCCGTACAATGCGGGATTTTCTTTTAAGAGGAGGACTGCTGGGAAAAAGGGCTTCTCCAAACTTGCTATCCTGTCAACGACCAGAGCCAAGAGAGCACTGAGCAGTCAGGCGGCGGGGGCGCTAGTCAGGGCTGCCACCTCCTGCTCTAACACGCTAGGGAAGGTATCTCATCCTAAGCTTCAGCCTCCTCCTGGGTCCACGCGGGTTTCAGGAGGCAGCACAGAAACCTGAAGGAAAGGGTGCCACCAACCTGAAGGGTCACTTCTAGGAGGCAAATCTTAGTGTTCTTCGGTGACACTCCAGCTTTTGAGCCCTGCCCAGCATCCCGACTGAGCATGATTCTTTGCAGCCTCCTGGGGCTCAGGTGTAATGGAAAAAGGAATGACCCTGGAGTCCAAGGGCTGGAGTTCAGATTCTAGCTTTGTCGCTTACTAGCTGTGACATGGGGGATATTAATCTCTATTGTGCAAGGTGGTTGTAAGGATTAAAAGTGATACCACATGGTAGCACTCCATAAGGAGTGGTGGCACTTGTTAAATCAAGGAAGCACCAGAACCAACATTAAAAAGCACTACAAGCGAACCCAACTACAAACAACTTTTCCTCCTTCAGAGCTGGGTGGGGCCCCTCCCCCACCTCCTTCTGTGCAGAGCAGCTCTCAAAGTTAGCATTTCACACACACAGGTCTCCTCCATTTCATTTTGTTGCTTTGCAAGTGAATGCCCAGTGGGCAGTCATTTCAAAGTCCGGGCCAGCTGGGCGTGCAGGGTGGCTGCCTGCTGAGAGTGGCTGAAAGGGCCTCTGCAGCCTGAGAAAGCCACCCCTGCTCTCCCCTGTGATTTTCACCAACAGACAAAATGCGGCAAGTGAATTAATCTCTTTTAAAAAGAGCAATGCTTGTGACAGAGCATGGTGTCTCCGAAAAGGTTAGGATTCCATCATCCCTGAGATGATGAGTGGAATGCTTAATGCGGGTTGCCACTCAGGGCAGAGCAGCCTGTGTCCGGGGGCTGGGCACCGCAGGCCTTTCTGGGCTCCCTCCAGACTTGTGGAAGGCCCTTCCCTAATGAACTAGGTCTCCCGCTTGGCAGGGCAGTAGTGGGTGACACTAATTGGGGGTGGTCCAGGGCAGCGGACAGGGAGGAGGCCACACCAGCAGTCAGGAGTTGAAGCCCAGATCTTGCACAGATCTCAGGCAGTAGTGGGGGGCAGGGGAAGAAGCAGGATGGATTTGGCCCACATGCAGGCTCCAGTACTAACTGGGTGGGTAGTAACGGATGAATGAATGACCTAGCCTCTCTGAACTTTACTTGGTCCCCTCATCTGAGTGACAGCTCCTGCTCTCTGGGCCTGTTCCCACACCTGTTCAAGAATGGAGAGGACCCCAGCAGCCCTACTCTGTAGTCACACGGGGTACCACGAAGTAACAATGAGCCAAAATATGTAAAAATATTCGACATGTGGGGTGCCTGGGTGGCTCAGTCTGCCTTCGGCTCAGGTCATGGTCCCGGGGTCCTGGGATGGAGCCCCGCATCAGGCTCCCTACTCTGAGGGAAGCCTGCTTCTCCCTCTCCCTCTCCCCCCACTTGTGTTCCCTCTCTCACTGTGTCTCTCTCTGCCAAATAAATAAAAATCTTAAAAAAAAAATACTCTACATGCAATAAAGCACTGGACAAACGGAAGAGCCTGTGCTATCATTTTCTAATTAGTACCTACCCCACTTTAAGGAAGTAACAGTAAACTAGGATATGTGGAAGGTGTACACAGAACTTGGACCATAAGTGCTCAAAATTTTCTGTGGATTGATAAGTAAACAGTCTCAAATCCCCAGGCAAGGGCAGTGGTAGAATAAGGGTCCCCTAGCCCAAGACCTGAAGATTTCCATAGGAGACTAACACATCAAGGGGAAAAACAAAGCTGTTCTGATCAGGGATCCAGGTGAGTTCTGAAGGCTTCGGACCAAACAGCAAACAATTGATGGAAAAGAGGATAAGAGAGTCAAACTCTCCCTTCCTGCTGTGAGTGCCTCTGTATTCTTTTAAATTTTATTGTTGTTTTTTTGTAACAATGAACATACTATTGTTTTTTTTTAAGCAAAACTTTCTTGGGGAAAGTTTCCCGCCCCCCCCCCCCATCAGCATGGCCGTCCTGTCTCTTCACTCCCTGTGCTGGCACCATGGGGCCACACTCGGGCTTGAATGAGTACATGTCTACAGCACTTCCCTACACACTCTCATCAATACCTCGGTCTTGTGTTGGAAGTTACCTGTTTTATACTGGTGGGCCTGTCTTTTTCAAAGAATTTAGGCTCCTATGTATATGTGGGAGAGTGTGGGTGTAGCTTCTCAGGCTCAGGGCTGGGGACACTTAAGATGCAGGCCTGGGACTGGAGGCCATGGATTCTAGTCGTGGCTCTCTCAGTAACTAGTTGTGTGATCCTAATCTGTCTCTCTGGGCCTCACTTTTCTCTGTGGTAAAATAACGGAACAAATGATTTCTCAAATCCCTGTGAGTCCTAAAATCTTAGGATTCTAAATATGTATAACGTCAAAATTTGAGAAGTGGATTCCTAACAGACACAGGCATTCGCAAGGCTTCCAAAGAAAAGACAACTCCTCGGGCTGCTGCTGTCTGTAGGAGGGAGAGAGTCCCGGACAGGGATATGGGGCAGTTTTGAGTTATTCTGGCTAACCGGCTCTTCCACTCAGGGGAGGGAGGTACCACTTGATTTTTCTTCCTCTTTCTTTATGACCAATCAATACAAAGCGGCCACTGAACTTCAATCGTGCATTGTTCCAACTGATTTCCGGATCCTTCACATTAACCAGCTCTCAGCTGCAGCTGGGGAGGGGGCTGAAGGGTGGGGAGCCCTGGCCCACCTGCATCAGAGGCCTGGAAGCAGTGAGCCATGCAGACTCAATCATGATCACTATCTGGGCAACAGGGCTCTGGCTGGAGCCTCGCAGAAGGTCCTGTTTACAGTAATAACAGCACCAGGCCAGGCTGTCTGAGCAGAAGCAAGGCGCCTGGGGCTAGAATCCACACACAGCCTCCATCTGTGCCTTATCTACCCAGTCAGCCTGGGCTGAGAGGGGCAGGGCAAGGGAGGAAGAAGGCTGCTCTCAGAACCCAGCTCGGGCCAGCAGTCTTCAGGCAGGCTCCTGGTACTCTTAACTCCACAAACACAAGGCCTCTCTGGCATCTTCTGCATTTGCTACTTGAACTAGGCACTCTCCTTCAAGGCCCCTCTTGGGACTCTTCCTCTAGGAAGCTCTCCAGATGCTCTCCCTACTAGGGAGATGGCCCATTCCAACACTGCCACTACTCCAAAGGGAAGCGGGTGAACAGTGAGGGAGGAGAAAGACAGGCATTTATGCAGACTGCAAGCTTCATAACTATTTATTTCCTATCACATAAGGTTTTAAATTTCTAGATGTGAAGAACAATCTGCAGAGATCAATCAGTCCAGTCCTTCCTTTTATACATACAAACATGGAGGTTCACAAAGCATCAGCCTTCAACTAGACTAATTTGGATTTGAGCCTGCATCTGTCTCTTCCAGGCTGTGTGACCGTGGCCGGTTATGTTAACCTCTCTGAATCTCAGTCACCTTACCTTATCAGCCTGCCAGACCTACCTAACAAGGGTGCTGAGCTCAAACAAAAGAAATAACGTATGCAAAGCACTTACATTTTGCAAATGTTAGTTGTCATTACCACAAGTGTTCTATTTGTTCAAAAGCACACAGTGGAGGAGCTGTATCAGACCCTCACTGAATAGTGCTGGATTAAACGGAATGAAGTCCAATGCTGGGTGACCATTCTTTGTCCCAGCTCTCACAGTTTCTAGCAGGAACTTGACACACATTAAACTGCAGAGATTATTTTTTTAAACTTTATTTTGAAATGATTTCAAGCTTACAGAGCAGTTACAAAAATAGCACAGAAAACCTCAGATCTGCCCTTTGCTCAGATTCTCGTTACATTTTGCCTCTTGTGCTTGACCACTCCTTTTCTCTATCTTTTCCTGGACCATGTGAGAGTTAGTTTCAGACATTATGCCCCTTTACTCCCAAATACTTCAGCACATATTTCTTAGTATGAGGCTATTCTCTTACATAACCACTAAACAACAATGATCAAATCTGGGACACTTAACATTTAAAATATTTTTATCTAATATTCAAATTTCATCAGCTACCCCAATAATATCCTTTAGAACAATTTTCCCCGTAAACCAGATATAAGCCAGGATCAATATGAGAATCAGGTATTGCATGTGTCTTTAGTTTCCTTTCACCTAGAATGAAATAGTTGCTCAGCCTTTCTCTGATTTTCATAATTGTAACACTTCTGCAGAGTAAGGCTAGTTTGTAGAATGTCCTTCAGTTCGGATAATGACTTTTTGAGGAACCCATTTCCTATTATTCACCCATTCATTCCACAAACTTTTCATGAGACCGTGGTTATTACAGGACTCTGAGCAGGATGAGTTCCAGTGTCCTCGCCTTCAAGGCACTCACTGTTCAACTCCACACCTGGCAAACAGCTAAAATATAAGTAAGGACCCCGGAGAAGGTACCATGTGAGTGTAGGTCAGAGCAACAGAACCACAGGGACAACTTCCTAGAGGAAGAGGCATGAACTGTGCCAGAAAGGACAGGTAGAAACACCGATTCCACTAATGACCTCCTAGGATCCTCCTGAGGAAACGTCTGTTTCCCCAAGCAGTGTGTGCCATGGCTGGGATGCAATAAAACATGAAAAGCAACAACATAAGGCTAGAAAGGGGAGGGGGTGGCCCAGGGCACCCTCATCTGGGTACCACTGCCCAGGGCTATATGCTATGTCCCAGTCAGCTGCTGCCCTGGTAACTTGGTGACAAGAAGGAAAGCCCTGTCTGGGCAGCTGAAGTGTGGAGAAGGGCCATGGGCGCCACCTACCGGCACCACAGCAGGACTCTAGGCTGCTATGGAGGGCAGCTGGGTAGCTGGCTGGGTTGCCAGAAAGCTTGTCACATGTGTATGGCAGTGAGACACAGAAGTGGCTCAAACTTGTCAAACAGGGTTGGCACTTGAGCCACCACTGCCAAGAACCAGAACCCCATGAGCTTTTCAGTAAACACTGGACTGTGAAAAGCCGTTCAAAATACCTGGCCCCCTAGACAGGTGAGAGCAAAGATCAGGTTCATTCCAGTAACAAAACTTAAGTAGCATCTTCTTCAAGCCAGGCTATCTATGCTGGGCACTAAGGGTCCAGAGATGAAAGAGACACGGACCTTGCCCACAAGGAGCTCCCAGTCTGAACTGGGGTTGGGGAAATAGGACAAGCACACAAACAAGCGCTTTAAGTATCACGGTGCTCTGAGAGCTCTTTGTACAGGGTCAGTGAGCACACAGCATACTTGGCTCTTGAATGATGAAGTCAAAAGAACTCACACCTCTTGAGCGGCCTACTATGTATCAGGCACCTGACATTTATGATCTCATCTGATCATGTGACTAGTGAAGGACCTGCTTAAGGTGAATGGCCAGTGAGTGGCAGCTAGGGACTGGGACCCATGCCGGGACTCTCTGCTGAACCACACTGCCTTCCAGGGCACATATCCCATTTTTTCCCTTCTTTCCCACATGTAGCCTGGGACCAGCACACTACAGGAATCTGATGGGACTAACCAACTGACAAAAAATGATAAAGAAGGAAAAGCTTTAAGTGGAAAGGAAGGATCTGAGGGACGGAGACACTCTTTGATTAGTTCTGCATTCTAGAACCTTCTCCCCTGGAAGAGACCCTCTTCTCCTAGACTCAAGATGAGATAGGCCCAATCCATCCCTTCTTCTTCCTCCACACTAGCTCCACAACTTTCATACTCACATGGCAATACGATGCTTTAAAATGGTCTTGCCTTTAGGTTAAAACAAGCTTGGCAACAAATCCAATCAAAAGGTTAAAGAAGTACAGCCCTGGTTCTCAGCAGGCTGGGCTGACTGCAAGCTTAACAGAATCCAGGAGTACCATGCAGCTGCCAAAAAAGCTAGTGCAAATTCAGACCATATTAATAGAAGCATGAAATCTGTAACAAAGGGGATGAACTGCCCTGCTCCTCACAATTGTGGTCATGCCACAATTCAGAAATGGTACCAAAACTCTGGGGCCATTTCATTAGGAAATGACTACGATGGGGAGAAGACTTGAAAGCACAGTTTAGGGAACCAAGGCTTATTTAGCTTGGAGTTCCATCTCCTAATATTTAAAGGTCTGGAACAGGAAAAGGAAGCTGTGTAGTCCTAGAGGACAGAGCAGGGGCTAAACAGGGCAGCTGCAGAGGAAGCTAACGCATAATGACAGCCCTCTAAGTGTCAAGTGCTAGGCCAGTGCTTTTACACATACTGCTTCAGAATTCATCACAAGATAAAATGTTTTTCTAATTCCAAAGTGCCTTTGTTTACATTACTCCAAATATCCAGAAAGTCTTTCCACTAAGCAACTTGTATCCAGATACCACCTTTCTCCAGGCCCAGACTAAACGCCACCTTGTCTATGAAGCCTTAACTTTCTTACATACTAATTACAATTCTCTTACCAGACTGCAAGTTCTTGAAAGGTAAAGGTCATCATGATACATGTTTATGCTCCTCCTCAATGCCAAATGGGGTATAATGCTTATAATGGGCCTTAAGAATAAATGCCAAAAAAAAAAAAAAAAGAATGAATAAATGCCAAAGGAAATATACAAATGGCCAGTAAGTATGTGAAAAGATGCTCAATGGATGGACCATTAACCATCAGGGAAATGCAAATAAAAACTACAACGAGATATCACTTCACACATACTGGATGGCGGTAATAAAAAAGACAGATAATAGTAAGTATTGGCAAAGACTGGAGAAATCAGAACCCTCATTCATTGCTGGTAAGAATGTAAAATGGTAGAGCCACTTTGGAAAATAGTCTGGCAGCTCCTCAAAATGTTAAACATAGAGTTACTATATGATCCAGCAGTTCCATTCCTAGGAATCTACCCAATAGATATGAAAACATACATTCTCATAAAACTTATACACGAATGTTCAGAGAAAAATCATTCACATTAGCTAAAAAGTAAAAACATAAACGTCCATCAACTGATGAAAGAATAAAATGTGATATATCTATACATGGAATATTATCCAGCCATAAAAAGGAACGAAGTACTGATACACGCTACAACAAGGATGAATCAAGAAAACATAATGCTGAGTGAAAGAAGTCAGCCACAAAAGACCACACTGTCTGATTCCATTTATATGAACTGTCCAGATAGGCAAATCCATAGAGACAGAAAGTAGATTAGTAGTTTCCAGGGTCTGGCGGGAAGGGAGAACAGGGAATGACTGCTAATAAGACTAGGGTCTTTTTTGGGGTGAGGGAGTGATGAAAATGTTCTGGAATGAGACAGTGGTGATCGTCGCATAATTTTATAAATATTCCAAAAACCACTGTACCCTTTAAAAGAGTGAATTTTATGGTATGTGAATTATACCTCAAAAAGAAAAACAAAAGAATAAAATAATGAATGAATGCTTGTTCAAGCAGAGTCCGCTTATCCTTCATGAGGAAGAGAGGGCCTCATACCTAGAGAAGCTCTACTAAGGACTGGATGCTTCCCAGCAAAAACCTCTTTGCGGGGGTGGGGGAAGAAAACCTAAACAGGGATTGAATACTGATGAGGAAGTAAGGCCAGAGACCAAAGTGCCTTGGATCCTATCTACCAGTGCAGGGGCTGTAACTAAGTGTCACCTGCTCTGGAAAGGATCCTGCCCTGCCTGCTGGACTCTGAACCCCTGGGAATTCAGAGGCCTCCCCCAATTGTTTGTGCTTTACATCCTGTCCCTGCTCACTATCCATCTGTAAAAGCTGGTCAAACACACAGACTTCATGGGGGGCCTGGGTGCTATCCCCCTCAAACAAAAGGGCATTGAGATGGAAGCCTCGGCTCAGCCTCAGCGTCAGAGAGGATTCTTAGGCAGCCTTCCTGGGCCTCCCATCCACATAAATGGAGGGCCCGGAGCCCAGCCAGCCTGCCCAGCTGCTGTACCCTCCTGCTGGGCAGCCTCTGGAGAATAAACATGGTTTCATTCGACCCATCAATCAACTGGCCGGACTATATCTGTACTGTGTGCCTTCTGAGTGCCCAGCCAGCCTTGTGTGACTAGATATGGTGGAGGCAGGAGGAGGTGCCATCCACCTTGCTGTGACAGCACAGCCTGGGTGAGGAGACACGGGCAGGAGAGGCAAGGAGGTGAAAACCCAACGTGATACCGTACGGCGGAGACTTTAAGGCCATGGGAATGTGATACGAAAGCTCACCGCAGGCTAGAACAAGTAGTGAACTGTAGTGAGAAAAGCACATACTTTGGGTCTCAGCTTAAATCACAGCTCTACTATTTACTAGCTGTGAGGTAGGAAGCATGAAATCTAAGCCTCAAGTTTTCTCATCTGGAAAATGGCTATAACACAATCTGTTTTGCAATACTGTAGCAACAAAGGAAAAGAATACACATACAGTATCTAGTACTCTGCCTCCCGTAGAGTGGATATTTAATAAATGACAGCTACTGTAATAATAGTGAGGGAGAGCCTTCTGAAGAGGAAGGGCTTGAGGTGGGCAATGAAGCATGAATTGGAGATAGACAGAAGGACAGGGGTGGAGCTGCAAGCACTGCAAAAGTTTCCAGGTAGGAGTAGTAAGCTGCAGGTCTGGGGCAGCAAGAAGCCACGTCTTGACTGGAACGGGGTTCTCGGTATGGAGGCGCAGGCCAGGCTTGACTGGTGGGGGTGCAGGGCGGGGGGGTGTTGGTGAAGAGCAGAGGGGAAGACAGAAGGCAGACAGAAGTGGTTCTCCCTCTAGCTAGAAAACACTTCCTGAACAGGAAAAGGGAGCCTGGAAGAGTGCAAGGCTCTCTCTGCCTCGGGCCTCCTCATCTGTAAAATGAAGGGGTATGCCACTTCCAAGTGGACTTCAGGCAAATTACTCAAGTAATCTGCATTTATTTCACCGTCTGTGAAATGGGGCCATTATTACTTGCACAGTTGTGAGGATTTAGTGATTAAAGCCTCACATAATACCTGCCTCAAAAGAGGTATTCAGTAAACATCAGCCACTATCAGTAATATTTAACAATATTATTAAAGTATCATTATATAATATTTTATATTACACATACCAGTATATATAAAAATTATATGCATGAAAAATTATGCCATTAAAAATAACCTATAAAAAGTAAATAAAATTCTGAATATATTTAAGTTCTAAAAAAAAAAGGAGTAAAACTAAGCATGATAGCCTGTGTGTTTTTTGTTTTTTTTAATGATTTTATTTATTTGAGAGAGAGAGAGAGTGAGAGAGAGCATGAGAGGGGAGAGGGTCAGAGGGAGAAGCAGACTCCCCGCCAAGCAGGGAGCCAGCCCTATGTGGGACTCCATCCTGGGACTCTGGGATCATGACCTGAGCCGAAGGCAGTCGCAACCACTGAGCCACCCAGGCGCCCCAGCCTGTGTTTTTTTTTTGCCCCACTTACTATTCATTTACCTTGGGTTCATTAGTCTGGGAGGTCTCTGAATGCTCACACTAAAAGCTTAAGAAACATGTATACAGGGTAACAACTTAATATTCAGAAAATTCTATCCATTACCTTAATTTATTTTTCTAGTTATGGGGCAGTGTAATTAGTAACATTTAGTAACAAAACCTACTATACACAGAGCATTCAGTATGCGCTAGGCATATAGCACTAAGCAGTTTCATTTAATTTTCTCACAGCAAAGGTGTGAGGTGAGGTAGGTCAATCATCATGTCACTTTGCAGAGGAAGAATCTAAGGCTAGAAGAGGTTAGGCAACTTTCCCAAGGTCACAGAGCTGACAAATGGCACAGCTGGAATTCAACCCTTGTTTTCTCAGACTCACAGCTGGGAATCAAACCTTGCTTTCTCAGACTCCAAAGTCCTTACCACTGGGATTCCTGCCAACGATAGGAGAGCCTCTGACAGACCCACTGATTGAGTCAGAGGGGAGAACCACTTGTTGCCTTAGGAGGAGTCTGGACCTGGGACTCCTGCTCAGAAGGGAGAAGAGGGAAGGAACTAGGATGTAAAAGAACCTCAAAGTTCAAAAGTGAGATTAAAAAAAAAGTGAGATTTTCTGAGAAAGCTTTCAAACAGGACAGGGACAGAGCAGGAACTGTGAGGCAAGAAGCTAAAGTGAGTATCATAAGCCCAGTGGCACATTTAGCTCGACTACTTTCAGTATTCTTGGATTTCTCTCCCTCAGTTTCTAGGAAAATTCCTTGGGAAAAAATCCAACTGGTTCTAGCCATGCTGACAGGATTTGTGTTATGGTCATGACTGAGCTGGGGTTTTTAAGTAGCAGCACTCGGGCCACAGCAATAGTGCTGCGTGGACAGAGCCTGACAGCTGCCCCTGCTGCGGGACCCCGGGGGACTGCAGCTTTGTGACCTACCCTGCCTCAGTGGCTGGATCAGTGCCAAAGAAGGTCCCGGCACACACAAGCTGGTGACACTCAGATTAGTTCCTGATGTTTCTCAGCCATCAGCAGAAAGGTTGTTGATCACCTCACCCAACAACCCCACCACCACCACCAAATCAGTTACCACTACTGTTAGAATAAAGACAAAGCTCCTCACTATGGCCTCTAACGTTTATTCTAGGGCGCGTATGCACGTGCACACACACATACACACACACGTCCTGCCCTTGCCCTTTTTAGTCCTTCACACTTGTCATCATTCCTCCCTCCACTGGGTCTTTGTAAATAAAAGGTCCTTCTGCCAGGAAAGCTCTTCTGCCCTTCTTCACCTAAGTTAACTCTTCACCAGAGCTCAAGCTTCCTCCGGGAAGCTTTCCTTGACCAGAAGAAATCCACTAGAGGCTCTAGGATTCTCTTTACCCTCCCTTGCAGCATCTGTCACAGATGTAATTTCTTTTCTTTTCTTTGCTTTCTTTCTTTAATTTTACATTTGCACAATCAACATCTCAACATCCAAGTAGGCTTTAAGCTCTGTGAAGTGATGCCTGTAAGTATTTTTGGCTTATCACTGTTCCATCAGGGCCTAGCAAAGTGCCATAACATAGTAGACACTATTTGTTGAATGAATAAAAGAGGTAATTCTCCATTTTTATATTATTTTTTCAAAGAGAGGTCAGTTCTCTGTTTATAGGTTTATTTATTTATTTTTAAAGATTTTATTTATTTGACAGATGTAAAAGAGAGAGACACAGAGAGAGGGAACACAAGCAGAGGGAGTGGGAGTCGGAGCAGGGAGCCCGACGCGGGGCTCGATCCCAGGACCCTGGGATCATGACCTGAGCCGAAGGCAGACGCTTAACGACTGAGCCACCCAGGCTCCCCTGTTTATAGGTTTATTATAACTGTAAATAATTATTAACATTTGCCTACCTCTTTACCATTTACAAAACACTTATGCAATATTCAATAAGTACTTGTTAACTATCTACATGAACAGCAATGAACAACAACAATGGTCTGCTATCTATGAAATTCACAGTTAAGGGACCAAGGCCACACAGCCAAGAAGCAGTAGGGCCAACACTAGAGGCTCCATCCCAGGGCTGGGCTCCCTTTTAGGGACATCCCTCCTCCCTACAAGTCACCCCCATAGGCTTTAGCTGTTCTCTGCTCCTGTGCTTGGCCAACCACCTGACTCTGCTGGGCTTCTGTGCAGTCGACTAGCTGCTTCCACAACTCACCTACTTATGAAGTTCAGAAACTAAGCTGCCAATATAGTCTTCCCCGATTACCTTCCATCACCAGGGAGCAAGAGAGCAGAGACCCAGTCACACACCTCTGCAGAACTGCTTGCCTGGTGTTTCAGCGTGTGATCTGGACCTTTCCAAAGGGACTCGGTTTTCTCTACAGAGCTAAACACTGGGAACTGTATTTCAAAGTTCTCAGTGGGACCCCCATTAACATGATTTGGAAACTAAGACTGAAAAAGGGAAGTTCTATGACTTATTAAGGGTCCCAGAGCCAGTTTGAAGTGGAACCCAGATCTGCTCATTCTAAAAATCTTGTATTCTTTCTGTAACATTATATACTGCCTTCCAACATCCCAGTATTTATTTATTTTTTTTAAAAGATTTTATTTATTTATTTGACAGAGACAGAGAGCGAGAGCAGGAACACAAGCAGTGGGAGTGGGAGAGGGAGAGCAGGCTTCCCGCTGAGCAGGGAGCCCGATGTGGGACTCGATCCCAGGACCGTGGGATCATGGCCTGAGCCAAAGGCAGACGCTTAACGACTGAGCCACTCAGGCGCCCAACATCCCAGTATTTAAAAAGCCCATGAGTGTTACACCGTAGCATTCAAAAACCAGTGTGATCATCTGAAGGAGCTCTCACAACAAGCATCAAATTAGAAGAGTGATGCCAGTTAGGACTTGACCTTTGGTCTAGAATAAAACTTATGTTTCAATCTACTGTAAACCACAAAGACATTTAAATATTTACTGGTTAAGAGAGCTGGATGTTTGGTTGCTCTGATGCCATCATTAATATCTTCCCATCCAGCCAAAATGATACAACAATCAATAAACAGCCTCTCTGAGAACCTGAGACAGCCAAATGTATTTACCAGCCAGGGTTTCTGTTAATTAGATAAAATCCCTGGATCAATGTGCAGAACATTTACCTATGCTGTAGCTGAGCACATTCTGGACACCTCAGTCCTGGCACAGGGACAGCAAGTGCCTCAAGCCGCAAACTGGGGCATCCAGGGACAAGAACCAAACTAAGCAATCAACATAAAGCTAGAATAAATGTGTTTAACTCTCAACAAAATCTAACCCTTTCTTCTTTCCTGAACTGTAAACCAAATCAGACTTTTTTCCAAAGGCATCTAGTAAACAAGTCTGAGCTGATATTCCTTGATTTTCTAAAACCATGAAACCAGAAACCAAAACAAGATAACAAAACAATCTCTAGGGGAGCCTGGGGTGTCTCAGTCAGTTTAGTGGCTGCCTTTGGCTCAGGTCATGATCCCAGGGTCCTGGGATGGAGCCCTGCATCGGGTTCCCTGCTCCATGGGGAGCCTGTTTCTCCCTCTGCCTGCCGCTCCTCCTGCTTCTGCAAGCTCTCTCTCTCTCTCTCTCTCTCTCTCTCTGTCAAATAGATAAATAAATAAATCTTAAAAAAATCTCTAAAGTGATCACTGAGATTTTTTTTTGAGAGGCAACATGGTATATACAGAGGGAAGAGTCAGAATGACGCATACATTCAACTGCCTAGTTGACATCTTTGAGTATCTCACTAGCATGTTAAATTTAGCAAGTTTAAAACCTAGTTCATAATCTTTTCCCCCCAACCTAGTTCTCGTCTAGCACTTTCATCTCAGGGAACAGAATCTACACAGCTGAAATTCATTCTTAACACCTTCTTCTCCCTAATCAGTGATATCCAATTCTGTTCATTCATTCAACATTCACTTATTAGTACATACGACGTATCAGGCACTGATACTGCTCTAACCACTACCCAGTCCTGTCTAGCTTACTTCCTCCATCTCTGCTGACATCTTAGTCAAGTCATCATCTGCCATCAACCTCCTTTCTAGACTATTCCGACTATTCCAGTCGCTTTGAACCAGTCTTCCTGCATCCTCCATGGCTCTCTATAAATCTGTTCTCTGTGGAGCAACTAGAGAGATCTTTTACAATGCAGATCTAGATCATGTCACCAGGTCTTTCTCTCATTCAAGCTCACGCTCTCTCTCTCTCTCTCTCTCTCACACACACACACACACACATGCATGAGCACACAGGCTTAAAATTCTTTAGTGGTTGCCCCCCGATCTTAGTAAAAATAAAAATCACCATGGCCTACAGACCCAGTGTGGTATGGTCCTCGCTTAACTCTCCAGCTTCAGTTCATGTCACTGTGCCCTTGCTCTCTAGAGTCCGGTCAGATTGGCCTTCTCTCAATTGCTTGATTTCTTCACATCTGTTCTTGACTTAGGGGCTTCCACCCTACTGTTCCCTCCAACCGAATCTAATTCCGCCTTTCTCTTCATCATTCAGAGCTCACTTCAATCTCATGTACTCCAGTGCTTTCCCTTACTGATACATACCCTCTCCTCCACTCCTCCTAGATCCAAGGTTAGATTCCCAAGTGCCTTGTAAATCCCTTTTTAAACAAGTCTGAAGATATAATTCACATACCATACAATCCACCCATTAAAAGTGTACAACTCTATCATTTTTAGTATATTCAGAGTTGTACAATCCTCACTACTAACTCCAGAACAGTTTCATCATCCCCAAAAGAAACTCTGGACGCATTAGCAGTCACTCCCTATTCCCTCCCAACACCAACCTCTCCAGTCCTTGGCAATAATTATTTTCTGTCTCTATGGATTTGTCTATTCTGGACACTTTATATAAATTGAATCATATGATATGTGGTCTTTTTTCTGACTTCTTTCAGTTAGAATAATGCTTTCAAGGTTCACTGATGTCATAGCATATAGCAATACTTCATTCCTTTGTGCTGATGAATAATATTATGCTCTGTAGCTATACCATATTTTTACTTATCCATTCAGCCATTTCTGGACTTGGGGGTTGTTTTCCTCTTTGGGGTATTATGAGTAACAATGCTATGAAGATTCATGTTCATGTCTTCTTTTCTCTGGGTTATGTACCTAGGAGTAGACTTGCTGGGTCATAAGGTAATCTATGTTTAACAAACTGAGGAAATGCCAACCCTTTCCATAGTTCCACCATTTCACATCCACACCAGCAATACGTGAGGGTTCCAATTTCTCCACATCCAACGAACACTTGCTATTATCTTTCTGCTTACAGCCATCCTAATAGGTGTGAAGTGGTATCTCATTGTGGTTTTGATTAGCATTTTCCTAATAAATAATGATGTTAAGCATCTTTACGTGTGTATACTGAATATCATGTGCTCATTTGAATATCTTCTTTAGAAAATATCTATTCAGATTCTTCGTCCATTTTTAAGTTTGGTTATCTTTTTATTGATGAGTTAAAGATTTCTTTATATATACTGGGTACAAATCTCTTATCAGATATATGATTTGCAAATATGTTCTCCCATTCTGCGGCAGAGTCTTTTTCACTTTCTTGAAGGTGTCCTTTGAACACAGTTTTCAGTTTTGATGAAGTCCAATTTATCTATCTTTTTCTCTGTTTTCTTGTGCTTTTGATGCTATATTTAAGATGGCTTTGCCTAACCCAAGGTCACAAAGATTTACTCCTACGTTTTAAGAGTTTTATAATTTTAGCTCTTACATTTAGGTCTATGATCCATTTTGAGTTAATTTTTGTGTATAGGTGAGGTAGGGCTCCAACTGCATTTTTTTGCATGTCGATATCCAGTTGTCCCAGCACCATTTGTTGAAAAGACACTGCACTTCACTTTGAAGTACAAAATTATGTCTGCATAATTAGTCCTGCTCCCAGTTAGACTACAAGTACCAAGAGGACAGGGACTGTGTCAATCTTGTTCACCACTGCATTTCCAGCATTCAGCCCAAAGCCTAGCCCCTAATAAGCACTCACAAACCTTGGTCAAATGAAGTATTATTTCTGCTATTAATAAATACTCTACAACTCTATGGGTTATAGGTATTATCTCCATGTTACCTAAGCTCATAGAAGTTAGGCAACATGTGCCTTGTTTTGCTGGTTCTCAATTTTGACTCATGTGCCCCATCCTCCCCTAGGAAGGGAGTTAATGAGCTCCTCCAGGGCAGTGATTGCTTCTCCTTCCTCATGGTGTTGCCACCAACATAAATTCAGCTCAGGGCTAGGCACAGAAGACAGGCCGGACAGATGAATGACTGAGGGACAAATAGACAATGCCCTCCACGGCCAGGTCTCTCCCTCTCTCCAGTTCCTCCTGACCTCAAACTGTGATCAAACAACACCAAACAATATATAATTCCCCCGCCCCACCACACACCCTAGGCTGTTTCTTGCCTCAGTGCTACCACTCATGCGGTCCCCTTTGCCTGGAATGCCTTCCCCTTCTATTTCCCAAGCCCTACTGGTATTTAAAGCCATTTCCTCTAGGATGCTTTCTCTGGTCTCCCAGGTTGGTTAGGGGCATCTTCTGGGCTCCTGTCTCACAGCACTGATCACGCTATGTTGCCACAGTCTTCCCCAGTCTCCTGCATTAAGGGCAGGAATCATGCATGGTCAGGGGTCCCTTGTGCCAAGCATAGGACCCAGCATATGACAGGTGCTCAGTAAATTTTGTCAAATGATCAAATGAATCCTGGAAAGGGCAGGCAGTGTGAGGTTCAAGATTGATATCACCAGGGTTCCTTCTTTAGAGAACGTTTGGGCTGATGAACAACTGAGCTATGCACTCAGCAAAGAGGCCCAACTCCCTGCTGGGAGAAGGGAAATGGGTAGGGGTGTTGTCTTTCACTCAAGTTTGTTCTGAAGGAAATGTGATCTCCATTGGGAGAATAGGAGGCCTCACTTCTCCCAGCCCTGATAGCTCCTCACATGGCTCAGCCCAAGCCTGGACAGATGTGCCTTCAATCTGCCCTATGCCCTAGGTTTCGGGTGAGTGATTCCTGCATCCAGAAGCCAGGCTTGGGTATGGGCTGAGCCCAGGAGTAGGGCCACCTGCTCATGATGCGGACAGGTGGGACAGGGGCCCCAGGACAGGGCTTCCACTCCTGAGTTGTCAGAGCTGAACACACTAACAAGGTTTAAGTGCCTTGGGGGAGGAGGAGGGAAATGGCTGCCACACAGGGAGAAAGGAGGAGATAAGGAAGGGAAGAGGAAAGGACCCAGCCTTCCTCTAATATAGCCAATGGACGTATGGAAATAAGACTCTGGACTGTCTGCTTCAAGTTTGCTGAGAAGTCAGTAAAAAGCAACTTTCCCCAAATTCTGTTGTGCTGGGGAATAGAGTATAAGATGTGGGGAAACAGACCTGTCCCTGCCCTGGGGAGGCACACAATCCAGTGGTTTAAGGTGAAGTCTAGCTCACAACCTTCTTAATATCAAGAACAGAATGTGGCGAGTGGCAGATCCTGCCTTGTCCCCTCTAGCCAGGCAGGCTCACGCCACACACGGTTAGCGAGCACCACATAAAGCAGGTCAACAGTGCCTCTACATCAGGGTGACTGTCCAGAGCTGTTGGCTTGATCGTCTCATAAGGTTGTCTATAAGGATTCCTGATTTGGGCAGCAGTGAATCTTGCTGCTTTTCTTGTTCATGGACTGAGTGCCTCCTCAGTCCTGACAGTCAGCCCTAGTTCTCTCACCCAGCCTCCAACTTCTCTTCTAGACAAGGATCACTCTCCTGCCGCAGGCTGGCATGGCCCTTTTCAGATGACTTTTTTTTTTTTTTAAAGATTTTATTTATTCATTTGACAGAGATAGACACAGCGAGAGAGGGAACACAAGCAGGGGGAGTGGGAGAGGGAGAAGCGGCCTCCCGCAGAGCGAGGAGCCCGATGCGGGGCTCGATCCCAGGACCCCGAGATCATGACCTGAGCCGAAGGCAGACGTTTAACAACTGAGCCACCCAGGCGCCCCGTCAGATGACTTTCATACCCTCCCAGACCAGAAGGGAGATGTGGGGCAAAGCAAGGGGAGATCACAGCCAGGTGGGAGGAGTCAAGGAAGGCTTCAAAAGGGCTGTAGCACTTGAGCTGAGTCTGGAAGGATTTAAGCAGAGGGTAATGAGCACTGAGTAGAGGGGGTGGTCTGTGTAGAGGGCTCATACCCAGGACCTACGAACTTCAGATTCCACAGCATCCTTAAAGAGGAGGATGAAGCACTTCCTCTCTGAGCAGAAGAACCTCAGGCTGCTGCCCTTCACTATCCAGAGCTTTCCCAAGGCTCTAGGGCTAAGGAAGGTTGGGGGACATCAAGGCAGAGATGCACAGAGCCTCAGAAGGGCAATGGGGAAAGAACAGTAAAGGACAGTATTATTCACCAGATCTGAGTTTTATTCCAAATACTGATATCAGAGACGATACTGATCACACACTTGGTGACCTAACCATGTATAAACTATGTTTAAGGGGTTTTTAAAAATTGAGAATGGGACTCTATCCTGCCATAGGCAGGTCTGTTGGACGGAGCTAAAAGCAGGATACACAGGAAGAACCTAAGAGCGGCATGAAGCACCTATGCAGAGTCTAGGGCATAGAAAAGCTGAATAAACACCAGCTGTAGGAATTCAAAAGAAATGTTCTTTTAGGGGCGCCTGGGTGGCTCAGTTGGTTAAGCGACTGCCTTTGGCTCAGGTCATGATCCTAGAGTCCCGGGATCGAGTCCCGCATCGGGCTCCCTGCTCGGCGGCGAGCCTGCTTCTTCCTCTGACCCTCCCCCCTCTCATGTGCTCTCTCTCTCTCTCATTCTGTCTCAAATAAATAAATAAAATCTTAAAAAAAACCCAAAACTGTTCTTTTAGCAAGGATGGCCAGGCTCTCCCCACCTCCACCTCTAGACCTAGCTCTATTAGCAGGAAAAACTATAGTTGATAGGTTACATGTCTGTTTCCTCGAGACCAGAGCCTGGGTCACGGCCCATCTCCAGTACCTTCCAGCAGAGGCCTACCCATTCATGCATAAGCAGGAAGTCTTTTGGGTGAGGAGGGGGTTCCTAATTCAGGCCTTTATCACCTTGAATTTGTCTTATTGAAACAGCCTCTCCTCACTTGTTTATTCTTCACCCTTCTGAATGATCCTGAGTCACTCCCCTGCTCAAAAACCTTCCATGTCTCCCCAGTGCTTATAGGATAAGCATCCTAGACTCCTCACCATGGGCTTTCTAAGCCCTGCACACTGGCTTCTCTCAAGCCAGCTGCCCTCCTTCCCCACCCCCTGCAGGGCAGTACACCTCAGCAGCACCCACAGGACACCGGGCCCAGCAGCCAGCCAGCAGCTCCTGTCCCGTCTTTGCTGTTCCCTACTCTTTGCTTCAGAGTGGGGGGGCACAGGGGGACGCAGGAGGTCAGAAGAGTAGGGGTAAGACTGCTGTGCTGAAAGTCAGGCTCTGTGCCTCGCTCACCTCTGACTCCCTTACAAGGGGTGAAGGGAGACTCTGAGTCATCATGACCAAAAGAGATGAGGCAACTGGAGGCAGGAGAAAAGCAGCTAGAGACTGGAGACACACAGGAAAGGCCCTTACAAATGCGAGCCACACAGGCAAGAAGCAATGTTCTGCATCACACACATCAGAAATTCAATCACTTCCTGCATTCTTTTGACGAGTGTTTAATTGCTATTAGAAAAACGTTTTTTTTGAGAGAGCTAAAATAATCAACACTCAGGGGCTTAATGGAATAGGGTAAACTCAGCCTCCCCTGGGTGACAGATCAGTGGATTCACGGCATTGCTGCTTTGCAAATACACCACCTAAACTGGGTTGCCAGAGCTAAGCAGCAGCCTGGCAGTCCTCAGCAGGAGGGCTGACCGATCACTGACAGGTGGCTTGAGGGTCAGCAAAGGCCTGGGGGGGCGGGCACAGCCAGTTTTGCCCCCTCACTCCCTTGTACTGCAGCAGAGGGAAGCGCGGCTCAGCTGTTTCTGGGGAAATGAAGATGCCACGCACAGCCGGCAGTTATGAATGGCTCTTATAACAACAAGCCGACATCTGTGCTTGGTTTTTAAGATGCATCGTCGCATGTTTATTAAACTATTGCTCCATCGTATTTATTTGGCTACGAAACAACTCCCAGCCCACACTTCCAAAAGTGGTTTATTAAAAACTAAGCCTTGAACATTAATACTCAAAAGCACCCCTGAGAATCAATAATAATGCTGCAGATAAAATGAAAGGGAATCAAAGCAGTAAGTCTTGGTGGGGGCTGCAGCTGACTTTCAACACTTTCTTATATGTTCAGGCAGCTGGAGTGAGAAGGAGCTCCGAGAGTGTGGCACTGAATGCAGGGGTAGCCACCCCAAACACAGGACTTCCTGTCTAATATGTGGACATGGTAGCAGGGAAGGGGGGTATCCTGGGGCCACCTCGCTTTATACAAAGGGCCAAAAAAGGCCAAGATGAAGCCCAGCGCAGGCCACTAGTTTCACCAAGAATAAAACCTCTGCCCCTAACCAACAGCCCCATACTGAAGTGCTGGGGTGGCACCAGTCTGAGCATCTATCCTGGACACAGACTGCCCAGCCCCGGCACCAGGCTGAGCCTCAGCCTGAGTCCTGTCCCTGCCCAGAACAAACCTCAGTTCCAACCTGCCAGTGGTCCTAAGGGGCCCAGCTGAGCCAGGCAGGCTGGAAGAATGCACTCAGCCCCTGAGCAGGAGCCCAGTATGTGCACCCCAGCCCTTCAGGAAGATCTTTCTAGCCCCAGAAGACCCGACAGAAAGGCTTCTTCCAGCTCCCTCCCAAATCCCCAAACCTTTCCATGGGTGCCCACCTGTACCCCATCCAGGCAGCAAGCAATAACACATGGCCAGTTCCACAAACATGTAAGAACAAATTGGAAGATTCAGTAAAGAACCCGCAGGATGTGGAAGGGACTCTAAACCATGCCCTGCTAAGAATAAGACAGTGGAAGGATCCAGAGATGTTTGGGGTCAAGAAAAAAGGAGACACAGGGCTGACTCCCCACCTTAAAAAATCTAAGGGTTGACCTGGGCCAAGGCAGCCCAGGTGACTGTGACTATAGGGAAGTTACAGGGTTCACTTTCCAGATGAGTGTGAGGATTTCCTCCAAGGCAGTCATCACTGGAGCAAGGGGTTCACCCAGCTCAGGCCCTCCTGTAGGGGAGAGCAAGTCCTGGGGATCGACACTCACCTGCTGACTTCTTGGACATTGTTGGTGCGAGCAGCTTCCATCAGGGCTGCATCTGAAAAGAAAGGGGGCACTTGTCAGATCCCTGGTCAGGACCTACCCTCAGAGCTAACTGTATGGAGGGCCCAGTAAAACAATGGAAATGGAAGAACTTCAGAAACATGGGCTTTGGGGTGCCTGGTTGGTGCAGTGAGTTAATCGTCTGACTCTTGGTTTTGGCCAGAGTCAAGATTTCAGGGTCCTGAGATCAAGCCCTGCACTGGGCTCCATGCTGAGTGTGGAGTCTGCTTGGGTTTCTCTCTCCCTCTCCCTCTGCCCCTCCCCCCCAAAAAATAAATAAATAAAAGGAAGGAAACATGGGCTTTAACGAAGGAAATGATGCCAAGGCATGTAAAGAGAAAGCTAATCATCCCCTGCCTACATGGTAGGCACTGTTAACCTATCTTCCACATCCATTACAGAGCCCAAACTTGTAACTCTTATCATACAGGTGATCCAGGTAAAGTGTTAGCAACCATGTGCTGCCTATGGCAAATGCGTGATATGTGAATCCCTTCACTCTTCATTAGCTAGAAAGCTCAGACTAATATGTTTCACATGGCTGTCATTGTTACTAGTCATCCCCCTACCTCATCCCACTTTCTCCCCCAACACTGATTTCTCAGCGTAGTTTTGAATCTCATGTCAAAAGTCACCAACCCTGCACAGAGGAACAGGCAGGGGTGTGGGCTCCTCAGTTAAGAGCCTTGACCAGGAGCCAGGAGGCCCAACCATCTGCCCCCTACTCCCTGGGCTGTGGCAGCCCCTTTCCCTCTCAACTCCAGCTTCCATGACTATAAAGTAGATGCAATAATCCTTGCCCTGGCAAGCCTCACGAGGATTCCAAGGAGATGAAATGATGGTTGAAAAACATGCCAACTCCTCGGTGCCAAGCTCAGCAAAGGGAGACCCAAAGCAGAGTGTTGCAATCCCTTAGCAAACACCTAGCAGAAAAGCAATGCTAAGCCTGGCCTGGCCTGAGCAGTCTGCAGGCTGTTGGCACCACCTTGTGGCCACAAAGAAAAACTTCGTGACTCAGAAAAACTATTAATAGTAGAGGCAAGATTTTTTCAAATAGTCATGGAGCCCTATGTGCCCAGCATGGTTCTGAGCTCCATTGTTGAACACTGGAGAGACTCATACCCAGCCCTGCCTCAGGGAGTTCTCAGTCCAGCCAAGAGACTCACCCAGCAAAACATGAGAGGAGGCACGGCAGTAGGGTAGAAAGAGCAGGATATGGAGAGACAGACAGACCTGGGCTCCCACCCCAATTCTGCCACTTACATGCTGTATGAGCTGGCCAACTTATCTAACCTCCTGAGCCTCAGTTTCCAGGGATAAGACAGCCACCTTGTCATGCATACACAAACCAGATCTGTGGTTCAAACATTAGTGTCTCCACCCCACCTGCCAGCCTAGAGTCCAGGGAGAGGTCTTTCCTGGTTATCTTCCCCCATGGTTCTCTAAGCACACATCCAGGGATGCTCAAACAGCCCTCAGTTGGAAGGGGAACAAAGCTTCCTCAGAGATCACTGTAACCACTCTTCCCTCATTCTGCAGAAAGAAGTGGCTTCTGCAAGGTCACAGGGGGAATGAGAAGGAGCTGAGAGTCAGGGCCTCCCGGCTCCTACAGGGTAGTTTCTACTGCACCATATGGAGGGCCTGAGCTTTTAACTCCAAATCAGGGTACAGCATAGGCTAGCAAAGTCTGAAGGGTTGGAAGTGATCATGGTTTTGGTCATTACTTACTTTAGAAAGTAGACAAAGTCCATATTGGTGCCCCCAGGAACCTCTAAGGCAAGACCTTGGACCCCTCCCCCAATTCATCTAAGCATACTAGCCTCAGGACATTCCCTGCTCATGAACTTTCCGTGGCTCTCCACTGCCCATGGGAGAAATTCCAAACCCTCCAAAAACCCTCCTGACATCCAGGCCCCACTCCATCTGCTCTCACCTCATTCCAAAGACCCCCTGTCCTCCAATCAGGCTGGCTAACCTGCCAGCCCCTGCACACACCATGCTGACTTGTGACCCCCATATCCATGAAGTCTTTGCATGCAATACAATCCAACTCAAGACACATTTACGGAGTACCTACTACGTTCCAGATGCTATGGTGGACAAACAATGTGAAAGTATTAGGGAAAGGAACTCGTATCAACCTGAAAAAAAGATAAGCTGCATTCCTCGCTCTCATGGAGCTCACAATGTCACTCCTTTTCATCTCTTGCCTCATCCTGCTGAGTATCTTACCCATCCTGACCCTGCTGGCCCTCGAATCCCCCAACAACACATTGTCATACCACTTACCAGACCCATCGGCCTAACTGCCTGAACTGTCTCCTTAAATGACTTTGTGCTGCTAGGAGTTCCACACCTCCCAAAATTGGGCTCACAGAGAGTATTCAAAAAATGCTCAAAGTTATAGAATTATAGCATGCCTAAGCTAGAAGAGCCCTTATAGTCTCTATTTCAACATCCTCATTTTGTAGATGAGGAAACAGGGCCAGTGAGGATGAGAAGCAAGAGTCCAAAGTCACAATGGGAGTTACAGGTAGAACCAGAACAAGATCCCAGAGGTCCTTACTCCCAATTCAGGACCCTTCCTTCACAGCTGGCCACATCCTGCTAAATAAACTTAGTTCAAGGTAGTCCCCATTCTTGCTCCCAAGTCTGAGAGCTTGGGATGCATGAAACCTATGAACACCATGCTTCCAGCTTTACCCCCTAAGGAACTACTGAGAACCTGAGTGGTTGGACTCATGCAGGCCAGAAGTCTGGCTGCCTGCTCTCCCAGTCCCTGCTCAACTCCTTGCACCCAGGTGAGATGGCAAGCTGGGTCAGCCAGCCCCCACGGTTGCTTTTGGGTCTCTAAGGATCCAACTTCCTTGTTTTTCTTCTCCTGCCAACTGCATGGCTTGGCAAGATCACCTCACACCTGAGACCAGGGACAACAAAACCCCGGGGACTCTGATGGGCAGACCCAGACTGCTGAACTCCAAGACTCAAAATAACAGCACTGTAAGAGTACTGAGAAATCATTCTTTACTGTGTAAGGGGGGGGGACGTGAAACCAGAGAGGAGCAAGGGGTGAACAGTGGCAACGCTGGTACTGAAACCAAGTTCCTACTTCCTTTCTTAGGCCACCTTCCGCCGGGAAAACTTCTCTGAACTATCTAGTAGTTACCGTTAGAACACACGGTGGTTTCCTGGAGACCTCTTAAGAGAAGAACTGGACCAGGCAGAATATTAGGACATAAAAGGACGATGCTCTAATTTTAGATGTATCATTCAATGTCTCCATCGTACAGATGGACAAAGCAGCGCCCAAAGAAGGGAGGTGACCTATGATAGGAAGTGATACAACTCAGAGGCACTGAGCTCTCCAGTTCACCACCCTGCCCCAGTGACCAGACGATGTCTGAGTCCTTCCAGGACTGAAGCTCTGCTGCTCTGAATCTATAAGCAACTCCCGCCCTCCAAAGATAACGGAGTCAGGTCACTCCTCCCGCCTCTATCTTCCTCGAACCCAGACTGCCCCGATAATCACCCTTGTTGGACGGGCTCTTGCTGTAACAGTGAACCACTAGCGCCGTGGCCAGGGCCCACATGCTCAGTCCGGCCCTCTTGGGGACCCCGTTCCAGCTGTCCTGTCCCGGGAGTGTTTCTTCTGGGCTAGGAAGGCGTCCCCATGTTGCGGCTACGAGGCACTGGGTCTCGGTGCGTCCTCCCTGGCGCCCCCATGTGGCTGCCCCTTCTCGGGGGAGGAAGGCCAACGATGTTCCAGGGCGCCCCCCGACGGCCGCCCTCAGCCACTGCGGCTCCCCGCGGCCCGCGGTGGTCACACTCTGGCTGGAGACACTTCCATGACTCCGGAGCGACGGGGACCTAAGCTGATGGAGGAGGAGCCGCGGCGCCAGCGCTGTTCTCCTCAACACCAGGAACCCCAGCATCGTGACAGCCGCTTAGATAACCCCCTGGTGCCGGCCCCTGCGCTGGCCGCGTCCAACATGGCTGCCGCGGCGCGTTCGAAGGCGCCGCGAACGCGGTGGGATACCGCACTACTTCACGGGAGTGGTAGTCCACAGCCTTAGATTTTTCTGCAACTGGAGAACAAATAAACTACATTTCCCAGAAAGCTGTGGAACATACGTCACAATGACAGACGACTTAGAGGAGCCTGTTGCATATTGGGAAATGGAGTTCGAGTGAGGGGGCGTGGTAAGAGGGGAAATGCCTGGGTAAGAACGTGGAGATTAGAATTAAGGTTAGAATCCCAGCGCCTCCTGCCAAGTTTAGTTAAAATATGCGACGCAGTTTCTGACTACTGCAAGTTAAACAGGGGATCTTCAGCAGAAGCCTATTATGAAACGTATGCTTATTTCTTTTAGCCTATTTCTCTTTTTTAGCCTGGGACAGCTTTTCAAAAACGATGTCTAGGGTAACCAGTACACCTGTAACAGCAATTCTCTTTATTTTCCTACACAGACTTCCTTTCTGTTGAAAAGCTAACTCCTAGTCTTGCTTTCTCACTTGTGTTATTTTCTAAGGGTTTTCACGTGGGTTGTCCCATTGAATCTCATGACAGCTGCATGTGGGGAAGCTGGGCAAGGAATGTTATTCCTGTCTACAGGAAAGGGAATTTCAGTTCAGAGGTGGAAAAAAATTGCTAATCAATCAATCAATAAAGCTCAGATCTTCTAACTCGGAGCCCAATACCTGCACCCCCATTTCTTCCTCTCTTTTCCAGACTGAACCCACAAGCAGGTAACGGAGGAAGCTCTTTTATGCCAGTCCCATCTCTTACTTCTGCCCTTCCCTTAGGTCTCTGCTCAAACTTCATATTATCAGAGCCTTCTCTGACGATTTTATTTAAAATAGCAATTCTCTTTCCCACATCCTTCCTATCTTGCCTAATTTTTCTTCACAGTACTTACCATCTGACATACTGAAAATTTATTGTGTTTAATGTCTTTCTCCAATAGAGCATGAGCCCCACAAAACAGGGACTTTGTTTTTTTCTCTCTTACATTACTAGCACTCAGAACAATGTCTGGAACAAAAAGAGATGCTCAATAAATATTCCTTTGGTAAAAGGATTACTCCTGCCTTATTATTGTGGAGAAATGAATATAAGCTTTGGAGTGCAGGCAGACCTGGATTTCAATTTTAACTCTTGCATTTACTATATGTGTGACCTTGGACAAACTTCCTTACCCTTTTCATTGTTAATTTCCTCATTGTTATCAAAGATAATATGATCTACCCTCAAGAGGATTGCTTGTATTAAATTAGATAATATGTAGACCACCACTGTCCCTGGCTTATATTAGGTCTTCCAGAAATGGCAGCTAGCATTGTTTTCCCTGCTCTAGGGGTGCACTGGATTCCCTACTCTAAACTTCATTTTAAGTTTTTATTTAAATTCCAGTTAGTTAACATACAGTATAATATTAGTTTCAGATGTACAATATACATCAGCCACTCTATATATTACTCCGTGCTTATCGCGGTAAGTATACTCTTAATACCCTTCACATATTTCACCCATCGCCCCACCCACCTCCCCTCTGGTAACCATCAGTTTGTTCTCTATAGTTAAGAGTCTGTTTCTTGGTTTGCCTTCCTCTCTTTTTTCCCCTTTGTTCATTTGTTTTGTTTCTTAAATTCCACATACGAGTGAAATCATATGGTATTTGTCTTTCTCTGACTTATTTCGCTCAACATAATACTCTCTAGCTCCATCCATCTTGTTGCAAATGGCAAGATTTCATTCTTAAAAATATGGAATACTTTACAAATTTGCATGTCATTCTTGTGCAGTGGTCATGCTAATCTTCTCTGTATCGTTCCAATTTTAGTATATGTGCTGCCAAATCGAGCACCCTACTCTAAACTTGAGGGCAGAGATGGAGTTTCTTATTTCCGATCTTTAGTAAGGCACTCAGTAAATAGCTGTTAAATGGACAAATGACTTCTTAAATTACTCAATAGCAAAAGCATTTTGACCTTCCTATTTTAAGAGAGTCCCAGGACATCCTGTTTTATTAGACACTCTACTCAGGATAGCAGCTTCACCCTCCCTGTATTCTTAGAATACTTGTGCTTCCCAACTTAGGGCTGATCTCAGCCAGAAGGGCGATCTCTGATGACCCATTACCAGGTGGGTCACAAGATGGTGTGAGTATGCATCACTCAGCCCCTCCTACTGCAGGCGCTTTCCAGCACCTTTCAGTTTACTGCGCAACTTGCAATCATTGGGTAATTCTCAAAGCACTTACCCATTGATTCCCTTATTTGATTTTCATAAATAACATTGTGGGGGGTGTCAAGGCAGGGTTGAATTAGAAGAAAACATAAAGTAATTAAACAAATAAATAGAGTAGGGAAGCTTTCTGGGTGTGACACAAAACTCAGAGCCCACAATAGAAAAGACCGATATATTTGACTCTACAAAAAAATAATTCTGATAGTGAAATATATATAGTGAAAAATATACACAGTGAAAAAATGACAATATGGGGAAAAAATATATTCACACCACAGTGATGAAGGGCTACGTAATACAGAAAACTCCTACAAAATATGCAAAAGGCCTACCATACAAGAGACAAATGCACAAGGGCAATGCCTATGGTAGCTTATACTGTGCCTTTGTGCAAAGTAAAGAACGGGTCTCCCTGAGGATGAATTAGAAAAAGAACCTGCACAGTGTGTGTGACTAGGTGAGCAGGGCGCTGCCGGATTTCACCCTTCCACTTCCATGAGCTGCATAGCCAAACTTAGCAGCCTCAAGCAAAGGACTTGACCAAAGAGCTCATGAGAAAAAAAAATACAAGTTGTATTTAAACATATGAAAATATGCTCAACTACACCTATGATAAGAGATGTACAAATTAAAGCTTTATTGATCCATATCTTACACCATAAACAAAAATCATCTCAAAATGGATTATAGACATAAATGTAAAACCTAAACTCTAAAACTTCTAGAAGAAAACATGAAGAAAATCTTCCTGATGTTCAGTGAGGCAAAGATTTCTTAGATATAATACCAAAACCATGATCCATTAAAAAAAAAAAAAGGTAAAATTTGACTTTGTCAAAATTAAGAACTTTTGCTCCTCAAAAGCCACTGTTAAGAGAATTAACAGAGGGGTGCCTGGGTGGCTCAGCTGGTTAAGTGGCTGACTCTGGATTTCAGCTCAGGTCATGGTCTCAGGGTCCTGGGATCTAGTGTCATCAGTCTCCATGCTCAGCAGGGAGAGAGAGTGAACAGAGAAACCACAAAGGGGAGAAAATATTTGTAAATTATACATCCAATAAAGACTTGTACCAGAATATAAAAAGGATTCTCAAAACTCAATACAGTAATAAGAAAATGACCCTATTTTTAAAATGGGAAAAATATTTGAATAGACACTTCACCAAAGTGAAATAAAATAAACACATGAAAAGACCCTCAATACCATTACTACGATTCATTAGGAAAATGAAAATAAAAAATTACCATTACATATCTATTAAAATGTCTAAAATTAAAAAGACTGACCCTACCAAATATTTTTTTTTAAAGATTTTATTTATTTATTTGAGACAGAGAGAATGAGAGAGACAGAGAGCACATGAGAGGGGGGAGGGTCAGAGAGAGAAGCAGGCTCCCTGCTGAGCAGGGAGCCCGATGCGGGACTCGATCCCGGAACTCTGGGATCATGACCTGAGCAGAAGGCAGTCGCTTAACCAACTGAGCCACCCAGGCGCCCTGACCCTACCAAATATTGGTGAGAATTTAGTGCAGCTGGAACACTCTCATGCTGCTAATGGTAATGTAAAATGGTAGAATTTCTTTGGAAAACAGTTTGGCGGTTTCCTTAAAAGTTAAATATACATCTACCATATGATCCAGCCATTCTACTTCTAGGTATTTACCCAAGAGAAAGAGAAACCTATGTCCCTACAAAGACTTGGTCATGAATATTTTATTCGTGATAGTTAAAAGCTGGAAACAACTGGGACCTGGCTGGCTCAGTTGGAGGAGCATGCGACTCTTGATCTCAGGGTTGTGAGTTCGAGCCACACATTGGCTGTAGAGATTACTTAAAAATAAAGTCTTTAAAAATAAAATCTTTAAAACAACAACAAAACCAGGTGGTTATTTAAAAAACATCTGCTACAAGCAAAAAGAAACAACCTAAATGTCTACTGAAACAAGAATACATAAAGAAATTGTAGTGGATCCATACAGTGGAATACTACTTAGCAATAAAAAGGAATCAACTATTGATAGATGACATGGATAAATCTCAAAATAATTATGTTGAGTGAAAGAAGTGAGATTAAGAAAAAAGACTGCAGGGGCACCTGGGTGGCTCCATAGGTTAAGCAGCTACCTTTGGCTCAGGTCATGATCCTGGGGTCCTGGGATCAGGCCCAAGTCAGGCTCCCTGCTTAGCAGGGAGTCTACTTCTCCCTCTTCCTCTGCAGCTCCCCTTGCTTGTGCTCTCTCTCTCACTCTCTCTTTCTCTGTCAAATAAATAAATAAAATCTTTAAAAAGAAAGAAGAAAGAAAGAAGGAAGAAAGAAAGAAAGAAAGAAAGAAAGAAAGAAAGAGAAAGAAAAAGAAAGAAAAAAGACTGCATGCTGTATTATCCCATTTATATAAGATTCTAGAAAATAAAATCTAATTTATAATAACACAAAGCAGACCGGCAGTGGTTGTATGGGGATGGGTGGGAAGGAAGGTGTGGGGGGAGGGGAATTACAAAAGGATACAAGGAAACCTTTGGGATGATGGATATGTTCATTATATTGGTTGTGGTGATGGCTCACAAGAGCACAAATGTCAAAATTGATCAAATTTATACTTTAAACATGTGCAGTTTATTGCATGTCAATTACACTTCAACAAAGTGTTCTTAAAAACTATAAGATAAGGGTACCTGGGTGGCTCAGTCGGTTAAGCGTCAGACTCTTGATTTCGGCTCAGGTCATGATCTCAGGGTTGTGGGATCAAGCCCCACACTCAGAGCACGGAACCCGCCTGAGGAGGCTCTCTTTCCACCACCCCCGCCCGCAGTGCTCTCACTCACACACTCTCTCTCTAATAAATAAAATAAAAATTACAAAATAAAATAAAAACTATAACATAGGGGAACCTGACTAGCTCCGTCGGTGAAGCATGCAACTCTTGATCTCAGGGTTATGAATTCAAGCCCCATGTTGGGTGTAGAGATTACTTAAAGGAAAAACAAACTATAAGATATGGTTTACCTATCAGATTGTCAAATATATACTTTAAATATATTTTAAGCATATATATTAAGTATATACGTAGAGTTAAGTATATTATATATATAATATCTGTGGCAAGTTTGTGAAGAAAAAGACACATTGTTGGTAGGAATATACAACCTCAGCAAAGGGCTAGCTTCCTGACAATATCAAACATTGGAATTTAAAATGTAAATAGACTTGCCATGTGTAAAATGAGGAATGATTTGGGCTATTTGTAATAGCAAGAGGCAAGAGAAATACCCTAAACATTTCTCTTTGGAAACAGGCTGAATATCCATCAATAGGAGTTTGATTAAATACATTAAGTTACAGCTAAACTATGGAATATTATTTTTTTAATGGAGTAAAGCCTAGCTCTTTTAATATAGAACACTCTGAGGTATTTTAAGTAGAAAAAAAAATCAAGGCGCTGAACAGTTGTATACAACCATTGGTGTTATTTAAAAACTAGATATATACATTTATGTGCTTAAATACTTAGGAGATCTATGGAAGGGTAATAAAAGCAGTTGCCCTTGGGGTGGACGAAATGGAGCTAGAGGATAAGGGAGAGAAGTTGAGAGGGAAGGAGGGGTTACTTTCCATTGTACACACTTCTGAATTTTGTACCATGTGCATATACTGCCTATTCAATTAAATCAACCAACCAATCAAATATTCACTTTAAATGAACTTCCAGCATCAGATAGTGGGAGTACATTTAGTTTCAGACTGCCGCATTATTTCTCATGTGGAAACACTGACATCTTGTGGACTTCTAAGATAGTGCTGCTAAATATTAAAATCAGGAAGAGTTTTCACCATTCCACTCCCCTCCAGTCCTTTTCTCCCAACACCTATTTGTTGATGCCTCCCTTGTGCATTTGTCCAACCTTTTAAAGCGGACAAAGTTTCCGTAATATTGAACCTCATTTATAGAACATCTGTGAAGTGCCAGGCACCGAAACCACAGTCCCTCCCAAACCAGGCTCGGAGCTCCGGACGGCAGCACCACCACAGAGCGGTAAAGTCCTGCAACTGAGACAATTCAGGTTTCCCTGGGAGCCCACAGCAGGCTGGGTAGCCAGGGAAGGCTTCCTAAAGGAAGAGACATCTGAGCTGAGTTCTGCAGGAAGAGACACGGTTGACCAGATAAAAGGGAATCTAGTAGCTGGCTGGAGGGGCACTTGGAAAATGGGTCACTGCAAAAGGAACACTCTGGAAATTCACAGAGGCAATACTTCTTTTTTTCAATGCATGTCTGAGGAACTGAGTGTTCAGTGTGGCTGAAGCATAGAGTAGGAGAGGCTAAGAGGTGAGAACTGAGGCTTCATTTCATAACCAGAGAGGTTAAAGCAACTTACTAGGTTCTCTCAGCAAGGAAACGCTGTACCAAGAATTTACACTCAGAAACTAAATGACTCCACTACTTCTCCTCTTTCCCACCATTAAGATTTTGCTCTGTGAGCCTTTCCTGGGCCCCATGCCTCATGCTCTGCTCCTCCCTCCCTTCTTCCCTCCCTCGCTCAGTTCCTTCCTTCCTTCCTTCCTTCCTTCCTTCCTTCCTTCCTTCCTTCCT
>NW_023270852.1:12908461-13098331 GCF_011800145.1 Mirounga leonina
CCTTCCTTCCTTCCTTCCTTCCTTCCTTCCTTCCTTCCTTCCTTCCTGCTTGTTTCTGCAGCCTCGCTACTAGGGAGGAGTAAAGGAAGGCTTTGGGGATCATAAAGTGATCATTCAGGTCTTAGAAGAACTCTCCACTCTGGTTTTTGCTGATTCTGGTCATGTTGATAAGGTTAATAGAGGAGAATGACTGGGCATCAGAGCCTCTCTCCATCCCTCCAGCTCAGCGTGGCCAGGGCGGTGCCGGGGTGGTGGGGGGAGCCTCAGCACTGAAAGCCGTGTCTCTGGGTGGCGGCCCTCCCTCTATGCACATGCAAATCAGTGTGTGTGTGTTTACTGACAGTTACGAAGAGCAAGACTCTACTTTGGGTGCTTATGATATATGATCTTGCTTAACTCTGACGACAATCCTGTGAGGACGATATTATCTCCATTTTACAGTGAAGAAAACCAAAGTGTGGGAGGGGTGATTACACCAGCGTCACCCAGCTTGTAAATGGCAAAATTGGGTCTCGAATGGCCTGAATCCAAAGCCCAGACTCTTTTTTTTTTTTTTAAAGATTTTTTTTGTTTATTTATTTGACAGAGAGAGAGAGTGAGAGAGGGAACACAAGCAGGGGGAGTGGGAGAGGGAGAAGCAGGCTTCCCACTGAGCAGGGAGCCCGATGCAGGGCTTGAACCCAGGACCCTGGGATCATGACCCGAGCTGAAGGCAGACGCTTAACGACTGAGCCACCCAGGTGCCCCAAAGCCCAGACTATTAATCACTCCAAAAAACCCCAGCTCACAGGAAATAGAGACACACGTGTAACAGACACTTCTGAAGTGTGCCTGAGGTTTGGAGGAAGAAGAACCCAAAGGATCGTCAACACGGTGCTGAGTCAATAGGACACATTCGGAGCTGAGGCATGAGGTGGTACTCCCTACTCCCGCATAACTGAACCAAAAGCATAGCACATGAAAACGAGGAGGAAAAACTCCCAGCAGGAAGGAATTCCCAGATGCTCGCTCTAGGGCCTGCCCCTCCTTGAGAGCTGGTGGAATGCCCACCACCACTTCTTCAAGCTTGAAGGGGCTCTGATCTCTCTGACTGACAGGCACAGTGCAAACCCCTTCTCATTTATCCGACATTCTTCAATACATAACTAGAAAGCTGACAGAAGAACAAAATCTTAAAAAGGCAAAGGAACAGATGAAATTCTAGAGTAAGGAGGGTGAACATGGCTGCCCCTTGCCCCAGGGTGCTTGGCTGCCCCTTGCCCCTATCTCATGTTTGTCTTGTTTGAACGGCGGAGCAAGCTCCTGTATCTCCTGTCACAAGATGCTTCTCTGGAAGCAGAAGCAGGAGATGGAGTTTGGGGTACCAGATGGTTATCAGAGAATGTGAAAAACAAGACAACAGGCCCAAAACAAAGTTGTTTATGCTAAGCCTACGTCACCAAACTGAGATTCTGTTTTCTTGCCTAGTGTAACTTCCTTGTTCCTGCTCCTTTCTGCCTTTAAAAGTCTCCCATTTTGTACAGTTTCTCAGAGCTCCTTTCTACATGCTAGATTGGATGCTGCCTGATGCATGGATCATTGAATAATGCCAATAAGATCTTAAAAACTTAGTCTGCTGAATTTTGTTTTTTCACAGGGTCCACATCTGTAAAGATAGGGGGGTGGGAAGAGGGAGCAGGGTTAGGCAGAGGAAGAAACTGAACTGCTCCACAGACCTGCCCAAGTCTTGGCCAACCTGGAGTTACTCTGGAATATTGCCTGTCACTCTCCTGTGTCCATCTGGAACGGCTCTGTCGGTCACTGGGAAGGGCTGCCGAGGCAGATCCCGAAAGAGCGAGCCGACAGCTGCATCTGCCTGCTGACTATGTTCTTTGCATCTGGGCAGCAAGTCCTTCCTTGAAGGGGGACCTGAGCAGTATATCTCTGGGACTACCAACACGCATAACATTATTCATTCATGTGTCGATCCAGGTGCTGGGCTGACTGCTAGAGAGCAGGACGGGGTAAGGGATGGAGCAGAAGTGAATCCTGTCCTGAGTTTTGTGGAGGACTCGGATACTTATGGAACAGGGTGGTAGATCCAGAGAGCCAAGAATGTCTAGACAAGGGTCGCTGCTCTAGCTGGGGTGACCTCTGCTAGGGCTCCTTCTCAGTCGAGCTTTTTAAGGTGTCCACATCCTGTTCTCTCACCACACCGTGCCATCTGTGTCCTCTTCTGTTCCGCTGAAACTGCTCTTCATGAGAATACCTTCCCGTCCATCTCTCTCCCCAGTGGCAGTCTGTGTGTAGTCTTCATATCTGAGTTTTGTGGTGGTTGTACTGGATTCCATAACCTCCTTGAGTCAGAAGGCGCGGAATGGTCCCTCTCTTGAACTAGCTGCAAAGAGCCAGAGGTGTAAGAGGGCAGACGGAGAGGGATTTGGGAGCAGGGAAGAGAGAGCCTAGGTAAGTGGGGTCTTGGAGCCCTGGAGAACAAGCTGCATTTGGGAAGCGAGATTTTGAAATACTACTACACTGCCTTGTTCTCCAGAGCTCCAAGACCCCTCTTACCTGCCTTCCCACTCTCCTGCTCCAAATTCTCTCTCCATCTGCCCTCTTACACCTCTGGCTCTTTACAGCTAGTTGCAACTCGTGGGACTGTAGCTTGTCTCAGTAATCCTTGTATATTAAATCTTTCACAGAGGTTGCAGCCGGCTACTATCTTTAACAGAATGGATTTAATGTGGAATACAAGGGGGTCTCGGCGGTGCAAGGAGTAACTGTATCAGAGCCTATGGTGTCCTGTGTCACATCTCCTTTGCTTACCTCTGATTTTAGCCATTACCATGGTTGACAGTTCTTTGTGATTGCAAACTCTTCTAGTGCTGACAACATCCCCCCCTCAAGCAGGAGTCTGTTTGCTTTGTCACTTATGTTTCAGTTTCTGATGTTTAGTCTCTGCCAGAACCCAGGGGCAAGTTAAGATTTGCTTTTCAAATGGACAACAACCAGCAGAAAAGGGTATAGTTTTACTTCAATCCCCTAAGGGTCTGCACTGTGATTATCTTATGGGGGTTTTGGCAGAGGCTGGCTCTCCCTTTTGTTACACTTCCCATACCATTGGGTCTGCTGGGTCTCAAGACCCAAGCAGCAGGGCAGCTTGAACAACTTATGCCTGCTGCCAAGCCTTTTCTGGCCCCAGGCCCCGCTCAAAACTGACAATCTTGTGGATTACTTGGTAAATGGGCTGGAGCAACACGCTCCAATGTAGTACATACGTTGCATCCAAAATCCAAACAGGCTTATCACCAAGCTCTGTGCCTCTTTAGTGAAGGTAGTCAATTCAAGATGAAGCAACCTGCCTCTCATTTATTTATTTTTAAAGATTTTATTTATGGGGCGCCTGGATGGCTCAGTCGTTAAGCGTCTGCCTTCGGCTCAGGTCATGATCCCAGGGTCCTGGGATCGAGCCCCACATCGGGCTCCCTGCTCGGCGGGACGCCTGCTTCTCCCTCTTCCACTCCCCCTGCTTGTGTTCCTGCTCTCGCTATCTCTCTCTCTGTCAAATAAATAAAATCGTTAAAAAATAAATAAATAAATAAAAATAAAGATTTTATTTATTTGTCAGAGAGAGAGAGAGCACGCACAAGCAGGGGGAGCAGCAGGTAGAGGGAGAAGCAGGCTCCCCACTGAGCAGGGAGCCCGATGTGGGACTCGATTCCAGGACCCCGGGATCATGACCTGAGCCGAAGGCAGACACTTAACCGACTGAGCCACCCAGGCATCCCCTGTGTCTCATTTTAATAGCTATATTTCAACATGCCCCAGGCAACTGGACCCCTAGAAACTTCATCCACGTGTCAGGTCCTTGAATTTTCATAGAGTTGATCTCCTATCCTCTGGAAGGTCCAATTAGCATAATATCATCAATGTAATGGACGAGCGTTATGATCTGTGGGTTATCAAGATGATCGAGGCCTCCTCTGGCTATATTATTCCAGAAAGCCAGAAGTTGACATAGCCATGAGGAAAAAATAGTGAAATAATACAGCTGTCATGCCACATTGGAGGCAGATTGCTTTGGGGCTGAAAAGAGCTATATAGATTTCCTCCAATAAAGATACCACATCCAGGTTGCAGCTGTAATTGGATTCACTAGCTGATTATGTTTATAATAATCCATAGTCACTCTCCAGAATCCATCAAGCTTTTGCATCTGCCAAAAGGACAAATTAGGTGGGATTGTGGTAGGAATAACTACTCTGTATCTTTCAAGCTCTGTCGGTGGCGCTAATCCTTGCAATTTCCTTGGGAATGCATTACTATAATGATGCCAGGGAGGAAGGTGGTTTTGTCCCCTCTATAGGTAGAATACATAGGTCTGGGCAACTACAAGGTGGTTGAAGTCGGATTGTCCCTGATCACCATTATTCCCAATGACCTACTTGTAGAATTCACGTTTCCTGTTCCGTTATCTTAGGCCCTGAGTAGTTCCTACTCCTGTTTGTGTGTGTACTCGTGCGTGCTTCTACCAGGTAACTGGAGGCTATGACCAGGGTTTGCTCACTCTGGGCTCCTCATGCCAATGGACCAGCAACGATGGTTCTATAGTGGCAGGGGAGGTCAACCCTGATTCACATGAATAGCAAGGGTTGCCATTTCATAATGGATAAAGAGCATGTCTGCAATTCAGGGGATTCACTGGGGCAAGTCTGGCTGTTTCTCTGCCCAGTGATTATTCTGGATGGGTAACTGCCACCATCACCTGGCAAGAGCAAGGTGAGGGAGCGGAAGGTCTGGATCATCCCCCAGGCAAGTAACCCAGATCAGCCAAGGTGCTGGTTGAGCGTGAGGGAAACCTAGAATGGTTGTTAGAGCAGGAAGATGATGAATATCAATTATGGCCCTGGGACCAGCTGTAATAAAGGGATTTAACTTGGTCTTATGGTCCCTTTTTAAAGAGATGCAACTGGACATCAGCTTGAAAAACTGGATTTACACTTCTCTCTTGGGGAAAAAAGTGACAGCATCATTTTTCCTCATACAAGCTCCAGATATAAATGGGTAAGAACAGACCTAAGTGGCACAACAGATGGATGGTACAAGATCCAGTTTATTTAACCCAGATGTGCTCAGTCTGACTTACCCAGTCCTCTCCCCAGGACCTAAGCCACTTGCCATATTTTCTGGCCAGACTGGCCCCAGGGATGGCTTATATCATTCCAGTGGTCATGGCCCTGACCACTGTATCTCCCAGCTCTGGTTGCCTCAGGCTCCCCTTGGGGTTCAGGACCAGGGGTCAGCACGACTTGTGTCACATCCCTGCCATGGGAGCCAGAGCAGCTCCCGCACCTGGTCTGACCCGACTGGACCCTTGGGTGCTCTGGCTTCCCCACTGACTTCCCAGAGTGGTCAAACAGGCAACCTGCAAATCGTAAGGAATTACTGTCCCATGGGGGGGATTTTGGCCAATGAGGGAAGGCACCCACAGATAAATGGCTTCCTTCTCCTCCCCCGATAGATTGTTTCTAGTTGCTGTGGTTCCATATGGCTTCTCTGGAAGGCTCCTGTAAGCAATCCCTGTTTAGCATGCCTGGAAAGATGGTCCCAGCTCAGTATAGCACCACCTTGTAAGTGTTCTCTTGACTTCTCTACCTGATTATTCCTTTTTCCTCACTCTTGCGTCTTTCCAAGAAAAGCATCAACACATGTTTTGCCTCAAGCCGGCTCTGTGCTCTAGAAAATCTGGGTTAGGAAAGAGGTGTAGTCAGAGAATGGAATACCTAAAATTGAAATTGTGGCAAGACTGAAGTCCCTGTAAGGACAAGGTCTAGAATACAACCATGGAAGAGAATGGCTTAGACAGAATGGAAGGCAAGTTCACAGAGAAGAGAGTATCAAGGAACTTAAGAGTCAAGGACACTGGAATAATCATTAATGTGGATATGGAAATCTCCAAGAATGATGCTGGAGTGTTGGAGAGAGTGATCCAGAGGCTAAAATCTTCTAAGCATGGGGAGGAGGGCAGAGATGCCTACATATAGAGGAGTTGTGGATAGTCTAGTCTCTTCATATTATGGAAGAGAGGGTATTTGGGATTAGCAATGAGGAACAAGGAGAACATTTAACTCACCTCTAGGCCCAGTGATACAAGGGCCGTAGAATAGCAAGCAAATACCTCTTGAGAGGATTTCAAAGAAAGCAGGATCTTCAGACCAAAATTACTCTGCAGAGCAAGAAGATGAAGAGAACATTCATATGAGAGGGCAAGGATGCAGAATATTCTGCTGCTGAGTGGCCCTGAGCTCCAAGGGCACAGTGAGAGTTTTCGGGAGATGAGGAGTTATGGCAGATGGGGTCAGAAAAGGCAATGCCACCCAGGGATAGGACCTGGGAATGAGGATGATTTGGAGGCTGCCTGCACAGGGTAACGGGACTGGTGAGAGCCATCCTGATGAGCCCAAGGCAGAGAGTGGTGGAGCAGCTGGGAAGGAGGGAGGAGGAAGGAGAGCAGCTCCTGTGCAGAGTATACATCTCTGGCCCTGCTGCAGGAAATGGGCAGCCCTGCAGGCTTGGGAGATGGGGCCTGCTCTGAAAGCACAAGTCCCTCTCCCCCCGCCCCCCGCCCCGCACTTCTGTGGGTGGGGAGGCCTCTAGGAGAACAGTGTCCTCCCTCCCTGGCTGAGTGGGCCTACTAGCCCCCTGCGGGTCATAGTGATAGAAACTCTGGTTGCAAGGGACTGCACGTGCTGACGGTGGGCCAACCGGTCTGTTTTCTGTCCTTTAGTTCTGCATTCTGGCAAGGGACTGTTTCCCTTTGCTGGCATTTGCTGGATGCCTGCTTATTCCTAAGACACCTTCCTATCCTTTTCATTCCTTCCCCTATTTTACATAATTCTTTTATCTTTATCTTCTTATGAAAAGGAGTCTATTTTTAATTTCTCGACGTTTCTCTCATAACCTACCATTCTTTTCCTGTAACGGACTCCTTCTCTTACCTTAACTGACTTCGTATATTTTGAGCATGCTCAGCCTTACTCGGCTAGCCCAGACTGTTTCTCACATGCCCAGCAACATTCAAACTCCCCTCCTGCTGCTGGCCAACTGTTCAGAAGGACTTGGTGACCTGTATGCAATAATCTGAACATACTGACCGTGCATTCGATTTAACTAACCTTGCTACTTCTAATACAGAATTCCTCTCTGTTCAACAAGTTCTCACCCAGTATTTCCCCACTTTTTACTTATATTTTTCCATCTTCCACAGCAGTCCCCTCATCTTCTATAAAATTCCCCCCCCCCCACCCTTTATAAGCACCCTCCTCCCATGTTTACCCTGTGTCTTTCCAGGATTTCTTTTCTCCTCAAACCTACTCCTATCGTTTATATTCTGGAGTCTGACCAAAATACCAGTGCATGACTCATACAGTTTGGGATGGCCAATATGAAATTTTAAATCAATAAAATTGCAAACTACTGTGCACGTTACTACCGCCTTTTCGTTCCTTTTGTGAAAGCTTCCTCTTTTAGGATTTTTGTGAATCCACAGTTCTTTTAACAGACTTACTAGCTCTGATTCACTGGGGTGTTTCCCTCTCTGGGGTTCATTCATGTAGGTCACTCTTTGACCACTCACAGCCCTGTTTTTGTTAGTTTTCTTTTTTTTAAGTTTCATTCATTATTATTATTATTTTTTTAGTAATCTCGCCACCCCAACATGGGGCTTGAATTCACAACCCTGAGATCAAGAGTCACATGCTCTTCAGACTGAGCCAGTCAGGCGCCCCTCACAGCTGTTTTTAAGCCCGTCTTTCAGACCTTGTCAGTTCTGCCCAAGTTATCTCTGAATGCATCCTTGTTTTCTTGAATAAACGACAGGATGCTACAGGCTGTTTGAAATGCTTCCTACCTCAAGAGATGGAAACGGTTTGTTTCTTTCCCAGAATCTTAGCCTTTTCTTCTGGAAGCAGAAGAAAAGTATTAGAGTCAAAATCTAGCTAGTGCCCCTTATCATTAGCCAGAGGAAGGCTTCTTTTTTTTTTTTTTTTAAAGATTTTATTTATTTATTTGAGAGAGAGAGAATGAGACAGAGCGAGTACATGAGAGGGAGGAGGGTCAGAGGGAGAAGCAGACTCCCCGCCGAGCAGGGAGCCCGATGCGGGACTCGATCCAGGGACTCGATCCAGGGACTCCAGGATCATGACCTGAGCCGAAGGCAGTTGCCCAACCAACTGAGCCACCCAGGCGCCCCAGAGGAAGGCTTCTTGTTGCTAGACTATGCTCAGGCCACTTTCTCACCATAGGAAGAGTTTTCTTTTCCTTTTGGCTTTTTACCCCCCTGTTTTGTAAGGAGTTATGAGTATATCATATCATGTCTCCAAGTCACCTTAACCAAAGTTCTTGTTACTTTTCTCTATTTTTTTGAGAGATACAGAGCAAGCCGGAAGAGGGAGAGGGGAGAGGGAGAATCTCAAGCAGACTCCCACTGAGCGTGGAGCCCAGTGCAGGGCTTGATCTCACGACCCTGAGATCATGACCTGAGCCGAAATCAAGAGTCGGATGCTTAACCGACTGAGCCATCCGGGTGCCCATGTTGTTAGCTTTCTCTAACATGGGATATTATCAGTCAACTTCCCCGCCGTTTTTACAGCTGATAATTTTTCCATTTTCCCACCAAGATTGACATACAAACTTGTCAAAGCAAACCACAGGATTTAGTTACGGCTCTGTTCCACCATTTTTCCGAGTCTCCACTCCACTCTCTTAACCCTTAGCTCAAGCATCCCTGGGCTCCAAAGTGTGCATGTCCCTACGACCTGATTCATAAGCATCGTCGCATCCCATCACCCAATACCCCTTCCTAGAGTAACTTTCCCCTCATGGAGAGGAGCACACACTTCACAAAGGTGAGTGGAGACATAGACCCAAGGCTTCCCAAGGCTCCATTTCAATTTCTCTAGTTTTTGCCTTCTGAGTCTTACAATTTAAATCTATTTTCTTCCCCTGTATACTTTCCTTTTTCTTTGGTGTTTTTGGTCATTGGTAGTTTTAGAACTGATCTCCATTTCCTCATAGATCCTAGGATACATATCTTTTACATCCCTTTCCGATCCTCCCAAGGTGCTTATAACATCATTTTTGGTTCCTGTATTTATTACATTCTTTTTTTTTTTTTTAAAGATTTTATTTATTTATCTGACAGAGAGATAGACAGAAGAGCACAAGCAGAGGAAGTGGCAGAGGGACAGGGAGAAGCAGGCTCTGCACTGAGCAGGGAACCCAATGCGGGACTCGATCCCAGGACCCTGAGATCATGACCTGAGCCGAAGGCAGACGCTCAACCATCTGAGCCACCCAGGCGCCCTATTTATTACATTCTTAACTTCAAATGCTAACTTACACCTTTATTTCTTGTTTTATCACCTATAGAACATATCTCTTGACCCCAACTCATAGAAATAATGCCTTTGTTCTTTGTTTACCTTTGCTTCTACCTTCTGTTTCTATCATCTGTACTTTCATTTTTGTATTTTCAAGATTAAAATTATTTATATTCTTGGAATGCCTGGGTGGCTCAGTCAGTTCATCGTCTGCCTTCGGCTCAGGTCATGATCCCAGGGTCCTGGGATCAAGTCCCGCATTGGGCTCCTTGCTCAGTGGGGAGGCTGCTTCTCCCTCTGCCTGCCATTCCCCCTGCTTGTGTGCTCTCTCTGAATAAATAAAATCTTTAAAAAGTATTTATAGTCTCGGGGCACCTGGGTGGCTCAGTCGTTAAGCGTCTGCCTTTGGCTCAGGTCATGATCCCAGGGTCCTGGGATCGAGCCCTGCATAGGGCTCCCTGCTCCACAGGAAGCCTGCTTCTCCCTCTCCCACTCCCTCTGCTTGTGTTCCCTCTCTCGCTGTGTCTCTCTCTATCAAATAAATAAAATAAAATCTTTATAAAAAAAGTATTTATAGTCTCTTCTGTTGCCATAATACATTCTGTTCAATCAAAAAGTTGAAAATCAGTAAGCCAATGTATAAAGTCTGTATGAGGTAAGAATATTTCTGTTTTATGCAAGAAGAAACTTGACCCAGATTCACTTAGTAAAAAGTGAGTTTATGGACTCACATAAGAGAAAAGTCCCCAAATAGGGTTGGCTATGGGTGTGGCTTAAAGCAGGAGCTCATAAAATATCATCAGGACTTAAGTCCTCTCCATCTTTTAGCTCTGCTCCCTTCTGTGTGTCAGTTTCAACCTTTCTCTGCCCTGTGATTTTCATATGGAAACCAGCAACTTCTAAGACTACATCATTCCAGATTTATGACAAGCAGGAAACTGAAAGTCTTTGCCTCAACATTTCCAGCTAACATCCTAAGTTTCCCTGTGACTGGACATCTGAGGGCACATGCTGTCTCTTAACCAATATTGTCACTAGTGAGTGCTTTCTATTACTTGGCTTCAGCCTGGCTTATATGTTCCCTCCCTTGAAGGCAGGGAGCCCTACCCAGACCAAATGGCTGACTGGAGAAGGACCCTGAGCTAGTTAGGAAACAAATACCATGTAATTCTTTATTTCTTGGTAGTTTTCCTTTCTCTCCTCCAGGCACCAACTTTCCTCAGCCCCAAAGCCTATCCCCGCTTCCCTCGCGAATATCAATTCTTATAAACAGAAGCCCGGGAGGGAGTTTCAGGCCTCCCACCCCCAAATTCTGAGTAAGTTCTGCTGGAACAGCCAGCTCCTGAGAACCTCTTGGAAAGGACCCTGAGGAGAGAATTATAGGATAGATTTATCAGCAAAGGATTTTGAAGCAATTTTTTTTAGAGAGGGAAGAAAATAGTTTTCTAGAAATAAACATGGCTTTCATCACCTCCTTAAGTGTCTCCAAATTCTCAAGCATAGCAAATCTCTTGAATCCGTATTTTCTGTAGCTTCACCTTCCTGGAGTCCCCCATCTTCCTGCTCTGGCCTGTTCTAGTTGCAGAGTTCTCACCCTCTGGCTCCCTTCATTATCCTCCTGGCTTGAATTGCAAGTCTGCATCTTTGTGGGTTTACTCACTGGTCTCATTTGAGTTTATCAGCAACATCCTCACCGGGGATATGTTGGGAGATCAAAGGTCCTTTTTTCTTGTTTGTCTGAAAATGTTTGACCCAGATTCACTATCGTTACACTTGACAGAAAATTTGTTAGGATATAAAATTAGAAGACTGAGAACATTTTCCATCAGAACTCTAAAGGCATTATTCTGTTGTCTTCTAGTACCTAGGATTACAGGTGAGCAGTCCCATGTGAGCCTAATTTTCAAGTCTAATTTGGAAGTCACCTCTTTTTCATCCATCTTTGAAATCTTTTAGAATCTTCTCTTTATTCATGGAATTTAAAATTTCACAATGATTTAGGAGTACCTAGGTGGCTCGGTCAATTAAGCGTCTGCCTTCAGTTCAGATCATGATCCTAGGGTCAGGGGATCGAGCCCCCCCATCCCTGCTCAGCTGGGAGCCTCCTTCTTCCTCTGCCTGCCGCTCTCCCTGCTTGTGCGCTCTCTCTCTCTCTCTCTCTGACAGATAAATATAATCTTAAAAAAAAAGATAAAATCTTAAAAAAATACATTAAAAAATAATTAAATTTCACGATTTATCAAAATGTGAGTCTGTTTTCATTCCTGTGCTTGGAATTTGGTGGAACCTGTTAGTCTGGCAACTTGTGTCCTTCGGCTCTTGTCTACCCTCTTTTATCCATTTGGAATTTCTATTATTCTAACGTTGTGAGTCCTTTTTCTCATATTTCCGTCTTTATCTTACAATTCTTCGTTGAATTGCTTATCAATTATATATTTAATTCCCAAAGGTCATTCTTGCTTTCTGGTTGGTCTTTTTCATAGCTGCTGCTTCTTGTTTTATTTTGGTTACTCTCTTTCATCTTGTAGGTTTTCAAATATCTGGTAATACTATTTTTTTTTTAAAGATTTCATTTATCTGCCAGAGAGAGAGAGCAAGGACAAGCAGGGGGGCAGCAGAGGGACAAGCAGGCTACCCAAGCATGGAGCCCGACGTGGGACTCTATCCCAGGACCCCGGGATCATGACCTGAGCTGAAGGCAGATGCTTATCCGACTGAGCCACCCAGGTGCCCCAATACTAATTTATTTCTAGGAAAGAGCCACAAAGACCTGACTGGGACTCTGTGAATACGTGCTGGGCTTGTTTATTGGAGAACTTGACTCTAAGCTGATCCACTTGTCAGCTGGCTGGAGGACAGACACTGGAAATACATGTTCTCAACAGTTGTTTGAGACACTGATGCCTGCCTGCTGGCGTTTCTGGGTGGGGATGGGGTGGGAGAGGGTGTAAGAAGGGTACAATGTTCTATCTATAGAACTTCAGTTACATTTCCCAGTTTTCATGCCCAAGTCTTCTTTCTTCCTGTGGTTATTCCTGGTGTTTCCGAGTCTCACAGTTCTCTAGGGTCCTGACTCTACCCAACTCTGTCTCCCACTCCTCTAACACAGTGCAGGCTGCAGCTTCCTGCACCTTGCATCATTAGGAACTCGACTCCATCCGCTTCCTTTCTCTCAGAAATGTGTTGACATTTCTGCTGCACTGATATCCCCCCTTGTTTTCTCTTTGCTGTGCATTTATATCTTTTTTCAGTCATATAATGGGTTTTCAGGTGGGAAAGGAGAAACTCGTGTTTTCCCTCTTGAATCAGAGTTAATAGATGATTGTGTATGAGCACTAAAAGAAAAAAATATAAAAGGACTCCCAACATTCAATACCACCTGTCTTCTTCGAAGGAAACTCTGGGCATGCTCCCCTTCAAGACAGAGGAGACTCACCATGAACACGCTGTAATTGGCTACTCTGGGCCATGGCTCAGCTCTGTAGGTCTCCATTTCCCTGTTGTGAGGAAAACCATAGGAAATGCTTGAGATGAAAGAATATTCCTGATGGGGGATGCCTGGGTGGCTCAGTCGGTTAAGTGTCTGCCTTCAGCTCAGGTCATGATCCCAGGGTCCTGGGATCAAGTCTTACATCGGGCTCCTTGCTCAGCGGGGAGCCTGCTTCTCCCTCTGCCTGCCACTCCCCCTGCTTGTGCTTTCTTTCGCTCTCTGAATCTCTCTTTTCTCTGACAAATAAATAAATAAAATCTTAAAAAAAAAAAAAAGAATCTTCCTGATGGGATGAATGCAACATCAATCACATTGGCCCAAGATTGTGACGGGGGCCTGATATTTTATAGGATCCTCTCTGTACCACTCCATGCTACCGTCTGTCCCGCCCCCATCACTCCTCAACAGTCCAGTTGAATCTGCCTCACTGGGCTTTTTATTCCCCAAAGCTTTCCCAGAAGAGGTGAATGTATCATTCATTACCTTATTTTTCTTAAGATTTAGATATGATCTAATACTCATTTACCACCGTGATTTAATTTCACATAGGGACTCAAGTTTAATAAACTATAACATACTTCTGACTGTATTATGTTGACCAATACAAAATGGTTCTGCATTCCTGATACATTCTGAGCCAAGACATATTTGTTATTTATATTCTGGACATTGCCTCTATGTTAAGGAAGAGGAAAACTATCTGAAGATAAGATTGTCATATATAAGACGAAACTGGCTTCATCTTTTAAGATGCAAACCCTCAAGTTTGGAGGACCACAAACATAACCTTATAAAATATTCTTATCCTAGTAAAGTGCATATTAGCCACAGAGAGCGCCTCCGATTTACCACCATTACCTGTCACATTGTGGGTGCTTGAGAGATGTTTGCTGGGTCAATGAGTATTGGGCCAGAACTGTTAAGGACCTTTGGCTTGGGTCAGGATTCATTCTAGAGACCAGAATGGCACTCACGGTGCAGGCAGCATCAGCTACTGTAAGCTGTGGGGAGACAGGTGTCAAAGAGGCTGAAGAATAAGCGGAACCTGTAGTTGAACGTTTGGAAAAGGGGAAGGAGCAATCATTAGCGTTTAACTACTTTTCACTTCTAGCTGAAGTGGATTCTGGTTCTGAATTCATTTAAAAGGTACAGGATGTTTAGAGAACATTATTTTTAACAGTGGAAAACCAGAAACAGAATGAATGTCTAACACTAAAAGAAAACAGTTACTGGATAGAATAATAATGTAGTCTTTTTAAAAATAGACTCTATTTTTTAGAACAGTTTTAGATTTACAGAAGAATCGAGATGAGAGTACAAGGAGTTCCTACATACCCCACACCCAGTTTCCCATATTACTGAGATCTTACATCAGTATGGTATATTTATTACAAGTAACAAATAGATACTGATACCTTATTATTAACCAAAGTCCACACTTTATTTAGATTTCCTTAGGTTTTTGCCTGATGTCCTCCTTCTGTTCCTAAAATCCCATCCAGAATACGTTATGTTTAGTTGTCTTGTCTCCTTAGGCTTCCTTCGACTGTAACGGTAGTTATAAAGTAGTTTTTAAAAATGATGAATTTACCGGGCGCCTGGGTGGCTCAGTTGGTTAAGCGACTGCCTTCGGCTCAGGTCATGATCCTGGAGTCCCGGGATCGAGTCCCGCATGGGGCTCCCTGCTCAGCAGGGAGTCTGCTTCTCCCTCTGACCCTCCCCCTTCTCATGCTCTCTCTATCTCATTCTCTCTCTCAAATAAATAAATAAAATCTTTTAAAAAAAATGATGAATTTACCAAAAAAAAAAAAAAAAAGAATTGTGAATGAATTTACATAAGGGAATAAAGACCAAAAAGAAACACAAGGAAACACAAATACTGTGTTGAGGCATCAAGGTTATGGTTGAAATGTACATATTTATATTATTTTCTTTTTTAAATCACGTTCTAATTAATGTTGGTTCAATTATAAATTCTCACCTCTTCACCTTTACTTCTCCTCATCACATTTTTATAGTTTTTGACTCACAGATAAACAGCCTACCAGATGACAGATCCAAAACAGCTGATGGGGATGCACAAGCAGGCCCCCCGGAGTCTCCCTTGAGGTTAGACTGGATGCCCTGAACTGTAAGCAGAATGACATTTCTTCTGAAGTCTTCATCTCTTCCTCCCCCCATCATTTTGAGACTGAGATAAAGTAGGTATTTGAACCTCACGTTTAGAAAGGCTTCTCAATTTTTGAGGCTAGCTGTATAATTCTTTAATACATTGAAAGGACGGATTACTTGCTCTAGTTAGGGAACAAACACCATGTGGCTTTTTTTTCTCTATTTTTCTTTTTTCTCTCCCCCGGGCACCTACCTTTTCCCCTGCCTTCAGCAACAAAGCACTACCCCTGCCATGTAGAACTAACCCGTGCACCTCATATGTCCAGGCTCTGCTTACACTCTGCTGGGAGACTCAGCCACCCAGAAGCGTGGAAAAGATTCAGTAGAGGGGAGAACAGAGCAGATTTTTTTGGAACTTAAAGGGTTTTGAAGCCATTTTGCAGAAGTGGAAGGCCTTGGGGGAAAAGAGTGGTCAGAAACTCACCAACTGGGGCGCCTGGGTGGCTCAGTCGGTTGGGCATCTGCCTTCAGCTCAGGTCATGGTCCCAGGGACCCGGGATCAGGTCCTACGTTGGGCTCCCCACTCGGTGGGGAGTCTGCTTCTCCCTCTCTCTCTGCCTGCCGCTTCCCCTGCTTGTGCTCTCTCTCTGTCAAATGAAATCTTTTAAAAAAAAAGAAAAAAGAAACTCCCCAACTTCTTTCCTCTTCTTCCTGGGAACACATCTGGAGTACACTGTCCAGCCTCTCACGCGGGTGGCGTGGTCACAGGACTGAGTTGAAGCTGGCAGAATTTGGGCAGAAGTGGTGTATGCCACCTCGAGGCCTGGCCTATAAATATAAGGTCTTCTCAAGTGAGGAATGTTGGTGAAACAGAAACCATCATGTTCACCCAGCCTACCCTGTAGCTGCTCAGCATACACGCCTGTCTTCTCATACACACAATGCCAAATACTCCATGAACATAATCCACATACCACCTCAAACTCACTTAGTCACATGCAACTTCTGCATCCAGCTCCGAGTTTGGGATCTCTGGGTACAACCCATATTGGGTCTGGATATTGTTTCTTACAACCCAACAACTCTTTTTTTTTTTTTTTTAAAGATTTTATTTATTTATTTGAGACAGAGAGAATGAGAGACAGAGAGCAGGAGAGGGAGGAGGGTCAGAGGGAGAAGCAGACTCCCTGCCGAGCAGGGAGCCCGATGCGGGACTCGATCCCGGGACTCCAGGACCATGACCTGAGCCGAAGGCAGTCGCTTAACCAACTGAGCCACCCAGGCGCCCCAATCCAACAACTCTTGAATGAAGTGATGAAGGCTCCCCGCTTCCACCCAGCAGTTTTGAAATTTCAAGTCTGTCACTAGCAACACTTCATTTCTGTATTATCAGGCCTCTTGGGTGACAGAAATCCAAGGTGTTTGGCAAAGTAAGATAATCCTGAAGCCAAAAGAGAATTAACTTGGTCTCTGTGGGATGTGGTATCTATAGCATTTAGATTCAGAATCTGTGGGGCAGTGACAGTCAGCCGAGGTTGGAAGATGGGAGAAGGCTGACTCTGGAGAGAAATGAATGGAGAGGCCTTGTACTTACAGAGCTTCCGCAGACAGCATTCAAATCCCGCAACCCCCAACCCCCACTGTCTGCTTACATCTCCCTCTTGGGTTCTCTGAAACACGGTTTGTATTTTTATCATAATTAATCCTCCCTTTCTGCGTCCCAATTTTTTTGGCTTAATTAATTTGAATTGGTTTTCAGAACTTGTCATTAAAGAATCCTCACTAGCATGATGAAGCAATGTTTAGAAACGCCAAAGGAAGGAGGCACCTGCTAAAGATTGGCAGCTTTTATCTATTTCTTCACCACAAAAGAGTGGATTCCAAACCCAGACATTGTAAATTCTTTAATGAGTCCCAGTTTTCTTTCTATGAGGGTGTGATAATCACCTTTTAGAAATTCCCCTGTGGATGGGGCGCCTGGGTGGCTCAGTCGTTTAGCGTCTGCCTTCAGCTCAGATCATGATTCCAGAGTCCTGGGATCAAGCCCTGCATCAGGCTCCTTGCTCCGCGGGAAGCCTGCTTCTCCCTCTCCCACTCCCCCTGCTTGTGTTCCCTCTCTCACTGTGTCTCTCTCTGTCAAATAAATAAACAAACAAACAAATAAATAAATTCCCCTGTGGAGATTTATAGGGGAGTAATATCTTTAATTAATTGACATTTCATTAAGTTTGGAGATCCCTGCTATAAAGAAAATCTTTGCTAACCCCTGAATCAGAGTTTTAGGTTAAAAATCCTCACCATCATTCATTCATAACCTCCTCATTCTTGCCTCAAAGGGCTGTGCTTCTGGAATATTACCCTGGTAGCAGATATAGAATGTGTATCGACAGGGTGGCATCTGGACACTAAGAAACAAATTAGGAAGCAACTGCAATGGTGAAAGGGAAAAATTTTCCCCCAAATCATGGCAAAGTAAAGTAAAAGAGGGAATGGGTTCGGGAGATGCACAGATGGGATTTAACAACTGAGTAGGTGTGAGATATGAAGGAGAGGTCTGAGTCAATGAGAATTCAAGGCTCCATCTGCAGCACTTCCATTGTATTAATGTATAATTAAAATTGCATTATGTTACTTTTTACCCTTCATATTGGCAAAAATTAGAAAGCTAATTAATGCTAAATGGTATCGGGGATAAAGGAATATAGGGACTCAGATACACAGCCAGCAGCAGAACAGGCTGGGGCCGTCTTTCTGGATCCGCATCTGGCAGTACCAAGTAAAATTAAGATGTGCCTTATTACCCAATTATTTCCCTCCTGAGCCTATATCCAAGGGATGTTCTCACACATGTTGTAAGGGGAGATGTACAAGGGTGCTCATTGCAAGCGTTTTCTTTAAGTAGTGAGTTGGAGGCAATCTACTTACCTGTCACTGGTGGATTGAATAGGTAAAATATGGAGGATGCACCCAATGGAGCACTCTGAGTCAACTAGAAGCAACAAACTAGATGTACTTCAGCACCACAGCTAGATCTCAGAACCACAGTACTTGATAAAAAAGAAGGAGCACCTGGCTGGCTCAGTCAGGAGAGCATATGGCTGGGGCAGTCTTTCTGGACCCGCATATGGCTCTTGATCTCGGGTTTGTGAGTCTGAGCCCCATGTTGGGTTGGGTGTAGAGATTACTTAAAAATAAAATTTAAAAAAATAGTAAGTTATAGCCTTTTACATAAATTGGCCATTTATATGAGTTAAAAATGTATGTACCAAACATAATACATTTTATAAGAAACATAATAAAAGGATACGCATCACATATATTAGAGTGTTGCCCATTTAGAGAAAAGAATGGAAGGAATGAGAATAAAAGAGAATAAATCAATAAATGAAAGAAGGGAGAGGCTTCGAGTGGACCAATAAGGACAGAGTGCCATGAACTCAGGAGCATTACAGACTCAACCCTCTGACCTGAGGTGAGAAGAGACTTCCATGAAGGAGGTAAATATCCCACAAATATCACTGAGACTTGAGGAAGCCATCGAGTGGCACTCTTCCTTGGAAGGTATGCTTTGATCAAAAGAAGCACATGTGGGAGAAAGGCAGTCAGAGAAGCCTTGCATATCAAGATGTGCTTGACCATGTGAATGGCCATGAAGCTCAGGTGATGAGCACAGTAACAGTTACTAGGCCATGATAGAGGAGAAAGGCAGAAAGCATGGTGGGAACAGGATCCAAATTTCTTGGCTGAATGAAGGGAATGGATAACATGTCCCTGAAATATACCAAAATGGGCATACTTGTTAGCAAAACTAATTTACACCGAGAAGCATTGGGGGTTAAGGAGAGATAGCAACAAGCAAGATATGAGTAATCAAGTGAGCCAAAAAATGACCATCATATTCATGTTGAAAGTGAAAGTATATATTTCCTCAAGATTATAAAGGGTCAGCCTTCAAAAAGAATCAGGTACCTGGAAGCTTTGAATTGGAGAATCTCTGGGGTCCATGAATAAGATGATGGAGTCTCGAGGAAATGAAGTCCTCTTATGGAAATGAGAATTTAGGGGAAGGGGAGGGAAGAGTTGAGGACTGGGGGATAGTTGGGAGTGGGTGTGGGAGTGAAGACCCAAATTCATACTCGGCAAGAAGTATTCCAAGGGAGAAGTAATATTCCTTTAGAAACTCTAAAATTTAACCATATCATGTAATTGTCCCCCAAACTCTGAAGCAGCTCTGCTGGTTACCTGAACCTCAGATGGCCCCTCATCAAACTGGTGGGACCCAGATCCTCAGGATAGCGGATGCGTATATTCTATTTCCCCAACTCTCTCTCATCTCCTAATTCAAGTTCCCCTGTGTCAACTGCCTCTTTTCTCCTTTAGTCAGATTTTTATTAGAAATAAAAACTGCAGTCAGGATGTTACAATAAATGCTCTCGGGGAGGGGTAATTTATAGAGGACGGTCATGGTTCTTGGACTTCCCGTGTCTATTTAGGCTCTGATGGAACATTCTGATACACTTCTCATGATTAAGTTTTATTGAGTCAGCATGGCGAGTATGGATCTGAAACAGCACTCAGAGACTTCAAGATGAGAAAATAATTGAGAACAGGAATCTCTCTCACTCGTCTTTGTAAGTCCCTGAGCCTAGTCGGGCATTGAGCACATACAAAGTATGAAGGCAGTGACTGAAGTGTCAATGAATATTGAGCCAGAAGTGCTTACCTACCTCACGCCTAAGTCAGGATGCACCCTGCCTGGATTGGGCTAAAAATGCAAGTGAGGTGAAGTTGGTTATGAAGAGGGGCTGCAAGAGCTCAAAACCAGGAAGGCTTTGCCAGTCTCAGAATATGGACGATGGCCAGTGATTACTAACTTCCCAATGTGTAATAGGTAAATATAAACAAGATATTTACAGAAAACTACTTAGGATAGTGAAAAACAAGAAACAAGTTTGAATAGGTACTAGAATGTTCCAGAGAAATTAAAAAGAAAGCACTGACATGAAAATAGTTTGTGACAGAGTGAAGGGATTTTAGGTGAAATTTTACTTATTTTTATAATGTTGCAAATTGTCATTTTAAACGTTTAAAAGAGAAAAGGAATTCATTGAACTTTTCACCTTGTACCTAGTCAGTGAGCAGATACTAACTTGAAAAAAGCACTTGGGAACCCACATTCAGGACTGCTACTCATTTAGGTTTCACCACATGCTCGGAACAGTGGGCAGAATATTCCCTCTCAATTTTTCACCTCATCTCTCCTGTATCATTTTGAAGAGAAGTAAAATGGGTATTTGGCATATTGAGTTTAGACAGGGATCTCGTTCCATTGCCTTGGAAGTTAGGTGGAGAATATTTTGTAGGTCCCCAGGGAGAAGTATCTAGGGACAGTTGGAACATAGGCAATACATCAATTTCAGTTTCCTATTTTCCTCTGTCTCTTCTCCCACTTGGTTCTGGACCACCTACATTCTCCTTTCCTTTAGTCACAAAACAGGTCAATTAATACAAATAGATGTTTGGGGGAGCTGCTGCCAAGTTCACACACTCAATATCTGATCAAGCTCCACTAGAAAGCTGTAGTGCATATAAGTTCTGGATGCCTAGAGGAAAGGAGCGATCAAAGTAAATAGGGCTGCCACGGTCCTGTTGTCCAGTCTGTGCACTGCCTAAAGATACCTGGCTGAGTATGTGAGTGAGCACAGTCCCTACTTCACCCCCCAAGCTGTGTACACTTACTTGTAGGAGCCGCATCAGAAGTGCCATTTTCTTCTTACAGAGTTGTTGTCCACATGCCAAATCTGTGGCCCCCAGGGGCCGTGTCTGCTCAGAGGAGGGCACTCTTGTCTAACTTGTCCACACAGAAGGAGTTTTCTTCCATTCATTCAAGGCACATACTCTTAGCAGACGTCTTGAGAGTGGGTTAGGGTTACTCAGAGAAATCTTGGGAGGGAAGCATTTCGAGACCATTCCGAAGGAAGAAAGGATGATTTTTTTAGAAAAAAACTAGCAGGGCCCAGACTTATCTCGAGCAGGAAGAGATACTGCAGTCACTCAGTGTCCTACCTGCATCCCCCTTAGACCTCCATCTCTGCATCTGATGCATTTCTGCCCCTGAAGGCTATCCCAGAACTGTGGAAAGCCGTCTTGTTCACCCAAAGTCAGCATTCTGGAAAGGCTGAGGAATTAACACTCCCTGGACCAGCCGTCAGCCAATGACTGATGAGACTGGGTGTAAAATACCCCAAATCCCCTAGTTCTCTAGTGAGGTAATCCCTGAGGTATGCTTTGCACCCTTTTCCGTAATTTTCCTGAGGGGTTAAGCTCCGCTTGGCCCCTGTGGCAGCTAGCTTAGTAACATACCCCTTTCTGGCAGCCTCCTCTCCCTGTGTCCCTCCCCCAACTGCCCTGCAGGTGGCGCCTGTACCTCCCAAATAAACTACTTGCAGAGGAATCTTCCCGTCAGCTTCTAAGGGCATCTCCGCTGAGGTAGTGACTGCCTTGCTGGAACAGACACTGGTCCGGGGTTGAGAGGAAAGTGGATACATGAGTGGGGCGGGAGGCCATTTGTTTAAGGACTTAAGAGACCAGACTGAGACTTTACACTTGATTTAGGAGACCACTCGTGTGTTGGGTGAAATAGGAGTATTTTTCTTACAATTTATTATTTTCACATTTGATGTGTTAATTCCTAGATTTCTATAAATCTTGCATTTTCCAGTGAGTTCTGGCTATTAAAATCTTGCCTGAAGTCAAAGACTGCAGCCTTCTTATCCATTAGTTGTGTGTAAAAAGAAACTCTAGAGAGAAGTCTTATTACAGTGTAAGACAGAGATGAAATTCAAAGCAATGAAGCCATTCTCAAGAGCTTGTTAGAGAACGATGAAGGCTGAGATTAGTCACAAGCCTGTAGGTTATAAGGCTACCCATGTGAGGATTTTTATTTGTAGCCATCCTATTCAATATTTTATAGCCTTTTTTTTTTAAGATTTTATTTATTTATTTGAGAGAGAGAGAATGAGAGATAGAGAGCACGAGAGGGAAGAGGGTCAGAGGGAGAAGCAGACTCCCTGCTGAGCAGAGAGCCCGATGCGGGACTCGATCCCGGGACTCCAGGATCATGACCTGAGCCGAAGGCAGTCACTTAACCAACTGAGCCACCCAGGCGCCCTTTTATAGCCTTTTTAAGAAGCAACTTTTTAAGGTTATCTGAAGTTTCCTTAAAAACATTGAGACTTCAAAAATTTAATATTATTTCCTATGGTAAGAAACCTCGAACCTCAAAGTATTGCATAATAATTGGTTGTCATGGGAAACCACATGATTGTAACTGGTGTCTGTAACTCCTAAAGGTATATAAATAACCTAAATCCCTTTGTTCTGCAGAGAGTCTCAAAATTCTATATCTGATTCTTCTCACTTAAGCCCAGAAAAAAATTAATGAAGTCAGTGACTCTGGCAGATTCTGTCCTAAGACAATGCATTTGAGAAATTTAAATTAGAAAGCTGGCAAATCTATCATATGCTCTCTGCCTTGTAGGCTTAGAAACCTGGAGTAATCTTTCTTAGAGGTATTTCTCCCTGCCACACAAGTTCAGAAACTTGGTATCATCTTCTATATGTGGACTCTTATCAACCAATCTCATAGGAAATGCCACATTAAAAAAAGTAACACTAGTTTATTAATTTACTCTGGAACTCTCTCTGCAGAGGAGACTAGAGACTCACATTCTCTGCTCAGAGCACTTTTGCCCTGTAGGCAGGCTACCCAAGGAATCAAATTATCATCAGAAGTTTGTTGGGGGGCGCCTGGGTGGCTCATTCAGTTAAGCATCTACCTTTGGCTCAGGGCATGATCCCGGGGTGCTTGGATGGAGCCCCACACTGGGCTCCCTGCTCGGCGGGGAACCTGTTTCTCCCTCTCCCTCTGCCTGCCGTTTCCCCTGCTTGTGCTCTCTCTGTCAAGTAAATAAAGAAAATCTTTTAAAAAAAGTTTGTTTGGTGTGGATTCAATCAAAATTAAGGGAATTTGATCATTTGAGTGGTTGGCATCAGACTAAGTTAGGATGATACTCTCATCTTGCTCTCAGGACCAGAATATTTGGTGGATTTCTTTGGTTCAGAGTCCTCTCTCCCATGGAAAGTGTTTGGATAGACACTATAGGGTTTGTCTTTGTGATTCTCTTTTTTCTATATTCATGCCTAACCAATAAACCCCCTTCTGATGAACACTTTCTTTAGATATTTTAAATACATTGGCCCAGTCCCAAAAGGCATGGGTTCTTAACTATGGCTTTATGAATAACTGGATATTTTTGAATACCTGAAAAGTGAATGCATATTTTATGTCTATGGACATTTTCTCTAGAGAGGATTCATAGCTTTTACCAGACTCTCAAAGTGATTTGTTTTCAAAACAAAGTTAAGAACCAGAGACAGAAACAAAGTTGAAGTCCTGCCAGCCTGGATACCCACTTCTTAGAATGATTTTCTCTATTTCCACTCTGACTCATTATGTGCTGTTTTAAAGCATTAACTCTTCTGGGGCACTCTTATTTCTATATTTAAGGGAAAGAGACAGTGCCTCCATATAACCTTGAAAGAGTTGATAGAAAGAAATGGAGGGTTTCTACAAGGAGTGATCAATGTGAGCCAGAAGAGAAGTGTCCTGTCTAACAGGATTTTAGATGGGCTTAAAAAAAAAAAAAGAAAGAAAGAAATCCCAATTTAGTTCTAAGTTCTAAAATTGATTTCTCTCTTTTAGTGGTTAGGCTGTATGTAGGTCAGAATAAGTAGGGATGGTTGCTTTAAATCTGGAAAAGCTGGAAAGCATGAATAGAAGTGGAGTGATTCTAAGTGCGTCAGACCAAAGAAGTGAAATGTGAGTTTGAATAGGCATAAAGTTGCGAATTACAAATGCGGATGTAGGCTATGATATTTAACTTGAGTACCCACAAGTGGTTTTAACAGCTTGCTTGGTTCGTTTATTGAAGCCTGGATGCAGTGGTGGCCTAGAGTCAATGAGGTTAAGGTGCCAAAGGTCCAAAAGCACAGGAACATGGCAATCTTGGAGTGGACCTAAGTGTGGGATCTCCTTGGCCACTCTCATCAGTAACCCTAGCAAGGTCCGGAGGCTGCCCCCTGACCATAGCATGAGCCGTGCACAGGTGACGGAAGCACCCTGAAACACAATGCCAAAGACAGGAGTGGCAGACACTGCGTCTGAACTGGGGTGGCTGATTGCAGTGGGAACAGGCTTCTGGATTGGCAGAGGCCGGCTCGTGGCCCTTAGCTTCGGGCTCAGGTTGGGTGAATTACCACAATCAGCAGCAGGGACAGAAAGGCCCTTCGAGTGTTTTGACTTTCAGAGATCTGTGATGGCAGCTAACGGATCATGGGGTTCTTAGGAATGAACAGATGGGCCGTCTACTAAGGTGTGGCTTTAGCTATGTATTTGGAAAACAGAAACCTGATTTAAGTTGCCACAGTGGGAATATGTTGCCTTATATCCAATTATCAAACCAAGCCAGATCACAGGCCTAGAGCCCCTCAATTAAGGGGAAAGCTGGGTCCCTTTAAGGAAGGACCCAGCAATGTGGCTGTATTATAAATTTTCCTCCAAGCCTGCCCGAGAAAGACCTACAACCAATTATTAAAATGACTATGCACTGGAAGGGAAAAAAATCTGTTGGGAGCAAGTAGATCCTGTTTTAGTTGATGTTATTCACTGGGGGTACAAAATACCACCCCGGTTAGAATGTTGGTGTGTATATATATACTAGTATAAAGTAGACATACTTGATAATTGGCTGAATCCCTCGATTGGTTACCTGAATCCTTCCTTTATTGTCTCTTATTCAATCCAACCTATGGCCCCATGACAGGGATGGACTGGAGAAGAGACATGTAGATGGGCTTCCTGGAATGGGCATAGAGTATATAAAGACAATCATGTCCCACAAAAATGCCCAAGAGGAGGCATACAATATAGTTCAGTCACTCAATAATAGTCATGTGGAAAAGATGAGTGGTCATGTAGATGTCAGTTAGCCTCTTATCCCATCTGCCTCACTGACTGCCCAAGGGGTCAGGTACAAAGTGGCATGGTGGTGAAGGAACAACATAAATTCCTCTCATCAAAGTTAATTTGGCTACCACCACAGGTGGGTGCCAAAAGCAGAAGCCAACAATGAGTGCCCAATATAACACCATTCCCTAGGGAGACCAACCAGCCAACTGATGTTAAATTTATTTCACAGAAACCCTTCCTTCATTGAGGACTGAAAAATGTCCTCATGGGAATAGATCTATTTCCAGATTTCTTTCCATGCTCCCAATGCTTTCACCAGAATCATCAAAGACCTACAGAGAATATCTTATGAAATACCACCATGAAATTCCCATACGATATAACTTCTGACCAAGAAACTAATTTTACAGGTAAAGGGAGGTGGCAATGGGCTTGTACCATGCAATTTATTGGTTTTGGATATACGTTATTACCCAGAAACAAATGGCCTTAAAGAACAGTGGAATGAACTTCCTGGAGACTCAGTGATGGTGACAGTAGGAAGACAGCACGCTACCAAGTTGGGGAGCTATCCTCTAGGAGCAGCACGTTTTAAACCAGCAACCAATATTTGATGTTGTTTCCTCCATAGCTGAGACACACATGTACAGGAAGAAAGAAGGTGGATATAGGAATGGTCCCCTTCATGAGTATGTCTAATAATCCAGTTCTTGTTCTCACAATCGTGGTGTGGGCAGGTTTAGAAGTCTTAATTCCTAAGTGAGATGACACTTCCAACAAGGAACACAGCCATGGTCTCACACAATTAGAAGCTGAGACTGCTCAGTTGCCATTTTGGTCTCCTCATGACACTGAGCCAACAGGCAGACGTGGGTTTTCTATTGTCTAGGATACCTATTCCTTTTTTTTTTTTTTTTAAAGATTTTATTTTATTTATTTGACAGAGAGAGACACAGCGAGAGAGGGAACACAAGCAGGGGGAGTGGGAGAGGGAGAAGCAGGCCTCCCGTCGAGCAGGGAGCCCTATGTGGGGCTCGATCCCAGGACCCTGGGATCATGACCTGAGCCGAAGGCAGACGCCCAACGACTGAGCCACCCAGGCGCCCCATAGGATACCTATTCCTAGTTGTTAAGGGGTAAGTGAGTTATTGGATATTTCAGGACATAATAGTCTAAGGAAGCATCAAGGAGAAATTCTAATTTTGAGTTATCTCTGGTATACCAATTATTTTAATTTTTAAAAGATTTATTTATTTATTTGAGAGAGACAGCATGAGTGGGAGGGGCAGAGGGAGAGAGAATCTGAAGCAGACTCCGCGCTGAGTGCAGAGCCTGACATGGGGCTTGATCTCATGACCCGAGATCATGACCTGAGCCTAAACCAAGAGTCGGATGCTTAACTGACTGCACCACCCAGGTGGCCCCCAATTATTTTATTTTAAATTGACAATCAGGGACATGTGGTCTAATATGAAATGCACAGAGGTGGGAATTCCCTTTTAAACTTTGATCTGGGGAAAGCCTATGAAAGGTCAACCCAGCCTACAGATAAAAAACAGAAAACTCAATCTTTTGCAAGTCACATAGGAAAGATAGCAGAAGTAGAAAAGCACAGTTTATGATCACCAACTGAACTGACAAAGTCTTCTGACACAAAAGTAGTTCAGAAAAAGAGAGCAGGGAGAACTCAAAGACCACAAAGAGGCCTACCATGAATACTCAGTCCTGGTCTGACAGGGCCCCTTCACCGTTCCCAGGCTCTGTGGTGCTCCAGATTCATCCAAGATGTGTCCGATCATGGTGGAAAATCTGACCACAAATTCAAAGATGGTAGTAAGATTGTGTTATTAAATACAAGCTTGATGCAGGAAGAAATGGAAAACACCAGAGCAAAGCAGTTCCTTGACTTGCCTTGCTAGATATGTGGCTTCTATCTTCCAAACAGAAAATAAAAGGTAGAGGATTTTCTTTAGATGCACTAAATCATGAGACCAATTGCACAAAGCAAATGATCATACCCTTGAGAAATTTTCCATGGAACTTCCTTAAGACTGCAACTGTCCAGGACGCAGGTGTAAATTCAAGCCTGGAGTTCTGGATCCTAGGGTGGAGGCTGAAAGTCATTCACACAGAAAAGATGCAGCAGCAATGTAGCTAACGCTGACTCCCCATTCTCACGGTCTTATGCTTCTTTGTAGTCCTTGTTCAACTTGTAGGTAACATGAGTGTTAGACGCAAGAGTTCTCCTTCTGATCCCAACTTGGTGCTGAATAGTACAGATAATGTTTTCCAGTCCTGGGCCCACCTCCTCCAGACAACTACTCTCCCTTCATATTTCATGGGGACAAGTTGATCCCCAGAGTGGAGGCATAAACTAGGGTGTGTTGGAGGTTGTGGATCCTAAATAGGAAGAATTTTTTATTTTATTCATTTTTTAAAAAGATTTTATTTATTTATTTGACAGAGAGAGCATGAGAGAACACAAGCAGGGAAGGAGCAGAGGGAGAGGAAGAAGCCCAATATGGGGTTCGATCCCAGGACCTTGGAATTATGACGTGAGTCAAAGGCAGATGCTAAACCAACTGAGCCAGCCAGGCACCCCAGGAAGAAGTTTTTAATGATAAAGCTAAATAAAAGCCATACAATTTAATTCTCCATAGGGAAGTTACTATGGATTTGTTATACGCGTTGCATACATGAGCTCTGTGGCAGGAATGCATGAAATTTCATGCTTAAGCAAGAAGTCCATGCTATGGGCTCTGCATGGACATGGTTGACAACACGGCTGATGCCTGGTATGTAGGCTCTACTGAAGAAATGGATGGAAAGTCCCCCCAGCTGTTATAAGAACTAGAAGCAAATAAAAACTTTAAAACCAAAAGTAAGGGGCACCTGTCTGGCTCAGTCGGTAGAGCACGCGACTCTTGATCTCAGGGTTGTAGAGATTACTTAAAAATAAAATCTTTAAAAAAATAATAAAGTAAAACCAAAAGTAAAAGGGCAAAGGGGAAAACAGAAGAGAAAAAAACAAAAACCCCCAAAAAACCAGATTAAGCAATGCAGCGATCTCCCCAAAGCAGCCCTAGTGACCTACACTGGGCACATCGCAACCGAATTTAGCAGCACTGTAGAATTCCATCCAAATTCACATACCTTTCAGTTCAAAGCATTGCAGTCATTATTATTTGACAGGAGCTCTTCAGCTTTTCAATCTAGGGAAATGTTCAGTTACAGAGGCTCTAGCACCAACTTTCAAGTTTCATTACAGTGGAAGAAGAAATCTACATTTTGGGCAATTTACCTTACATCTTGTTCTCGACCAATAGCTAGCCACTCATCCACCTTATTTTAATGGAGAGGCCTCCTTCTTTGACATTAGAATCTTCTTAGGAATTTCTATTAAAGAATGTGTTTTTTTATCCATGTGAAGATGAAGTGCTGGTTCCAGATTATGAGGTGTTCTAAAACATCAACATTAAAAGAATAGTATTAAATATTAACTTTGGACAATTTTTCTAAAATGACAATAATTTCAGGGGCACCTGGCTGGCTCAGTCGGAAGAGAGTGTGACTCTTGATCTCAGGGCTATGAGTTCAAGATCCATGTTGGGTATAGAGATTCCTTAAAAATAAAAATCTTTCAAAATAAAAATAAGTAAGTAAATAAATGACAATAATTTCAGCTGCTTCTCTGGAAGCTCAGGTGACTCTGGGATGGTGTTCCAGGTGGGAGTGGTGAGGCCATCATGAACTAGAAGAGGGGGGCTGCTCTGCTGTCAGAAACCACCAGGGTAGAGAACCACAGGGCCTCCAACCAACTGCTGAAGAGTATGAGGTTCCTAAAAAGACAGGGCTGATATCCTGGAATAGAAAGCAGTTCAGGCAGTTTCTAGTCTAGCCAAGCTCCTAGCCCCTCTGCTGTGCAGAAAGCTCAGAGATCTGCTGAGCACCAGGGAGCACGAGTCATTGAAAATACCAGAATGTATGGCCATGGAAAGGGTTAGGGGGGTCGGGGGACATGGTTCTAGGCATAATGGTGTGGTTACAGCAGTAATCCTGGCCAATATCCAGATGCCTGAACTGAGGTGGTGGCTGTGGTAACTGAGAGAGGTTGGGGGACTGGGGTTCTCTGTAAGGGGTTACAGCAGGAAGAGAGTGAAAGCTGGTGGACTGAGGTGTCAGAAAAAAGGATGCTGGACCCTGAGATTTCCAGAGTGGATAGTCTGCAGATGCTGAGTTGGTTGGAGGACATTTCCTAGAAGCGGTTGGCTAGATTGAAGAGTAGGTGAATAGTGTTGGAGCTGAGAAGATAAAAAATCGGAAAGGTTTTGCGTGAGTGGGCTGTACAGCGGACCACGTACACAGGATGGTACCTTGAGTGACGAAGCTTAGAGGCGGTAAAACCAGAGGACACAAACCTCAGTGATGGCCAATCCATAATGGCTGGAAATAGGAACAGAGAGCACAGAGAAGGGTTTCCCTCTCCAGCCCTGTGAGAGCCTTGCTACCAGGGGCAGCCCCCCCTCTACCCAGCCCTTCCCAAGGTATTCTGGCTCTAGGGTTCTGTGCATTTCTACCCATTGTTCCTTCTGGCCCGAAGTCTCTGACTTCATGTCCTACTTTATCCAGTCTAAGACACTATCCCTTCAGTACAGTAATTATCTTTCAAGACCTCCTCCCTCAAACATCACCTCCAATGTTAAGCCTTCCTCAATACTTTCCGGCCAAATTAAACGTCACACAATGCTTCATGTCCCAGGTGTGGGGTCAGATGACGTCGATGGTAATTCAGGCTCAACCACCACCAGTTCTGTGATTTGGGGCGAGTTACCTGAGTAATCTCTGTCTCAAATGCTGCATTTGTAAAACAAGCTCAGTAGTATTTCTATGAGAATTTAAGGAGCAACGTTCATAATTTACTGCCTGGGGCACGCAGACATTGCTTCACAAATACCATCTTTCCCCCCCTGGAGAACCTTATATGCATCTTGGCCATACACCCACCATCTCATGGATAATCATTTGTTTATAGTCTGGTGATCTCTTTAATGCCAGAGCCCTTGTCTCCCCATTCCATCTATCAATGTCTGGCTTGAATCAAGGCTCCAGCACATGCTGTTGAAGTAAGGTTAGTTGAGATGACAGGGTCCAGCCAGAAGTGGATCTGTGCTGCAGAAGGACCAAGTATCCAGCAAGTTTCAACCAAATTATGCTCCAAAAGGGTGTTGGAAACAAGAGAAATGTTTCAGGTCGAAATGGGACCACAGAGAATGATTACCAGGAAACTCTGAGCTTTCACACAGAAGGATTTTGAATTTGGATCAAGCCCAATGAAAACTGGACAGCCATGTGAACAATCCAGCAGAGGGAAGCTGCAGCCTGCCATCTTGGGTCCAGTGGTGGGTATTCATCCAGATGCAGGCAGGCTGAGACTGAGAACCCCAGGAGAGGAAGCCAGATCCCACCAAGAGTCAGAACTCCAGTTAACACTGGTTAGTGGAGAAAGGAATGTATACGTTGCTGTGAAAGATGAACTTCCAGACCCAGAAACATATTCCTGGGTGGATGAAGACAAGCATGGAGAAACTCCCATGGTGGCCAGGGAGCTTCAAGCCCCAGGTAGGAAAGGGCTTTCTTTTTTTTTTTTTTTTTTTAAGATTTTATTTATTTATTTGAGACAGAGAGAATGAGAGACAGAGAGCATGAGAGGGAGGAGGGTCAGAGGGAGAAGCAGACTCCCCGCCGAGCAGGGAGCCCGATGCGGGACTCGATCCAGGGACTCCAGGATCATGACCTGAGCCGAAGGCAGTCGCTTAACCAACTGAGCCACTCAGGCGCCCGGAAAGGGCTTTCTTACAAAGGCCCCTGGGTAGGAGCCTGGGAAGTGGCAATGGGAGGGGCTGAGGGTCCCATTAGACCCACTTTAGGTGACCTTTAAATTTAGAGAACCAAAGGATCTGTCCTCACAGTCTGAGCTCTCTGGCATTCCTGAAACTTCAGGAGTCCCCGACAGGCAAGAAGAGTCCTCCCAGCCAAGGACAGGGAACACTGAGTGCCTACCCTCTTGGTTTTTTGACCCTAGGCTGAAGGCTGAAAAGCTTGGGAGGGGCCCCTATCTTGAGAAACCCCCTTTCCCTTCTCCTCCTCCCATCTGCAGGAATGAAAGAAAGCCCTGCATTCATCTTGCTAACGTCTAGCCTCCTCACCCTGCTGCTCCTCCCTGCTGAGCTACAGAACCCTGCCCTGCCTGGCACCCGGTTCTGCAAGGGGTCTGTAGAGAGGGGTGTGGGAAGGAGGTAAAGGGGTAGGTAAAGTGGCTGGCTGGCCAGCATCAGGATTGGGAAGGGTGGTAACACAGGATTATTTCTGTGGCCTGCATTAGTGCTCACATCCCCCAAGACTTCGAACGCATCTACTGGTTCTGATTGCAAAAGTGTGCACTTTCGGGGCGCCTGGGTGGCTCAGTCGTTAAGCGTCTGCCTTCGGCTCAGGTCATGATCCCAGGGTCCTGGGATCGAGCCCCGCATCGGGCTCCCTGCTCCGCGGGAAAGCCTGCTTCTCCCTCTCCCACTCCCCCTGCTTGTGTTCCTGCTCTCGCTGTGTCTTTCTCTGTCAAATAAGTAAATAAAATCTTTAAAAAAAAAGAAAGTGTGCACTTTGTTTTCAGATTTACCCCCTGAGATAAGTCCCTAGTCTCTTGACACTTCACTATGATTAAAAAGCAATATTTCTACGTAGTGTCAGCAGTAAGTCTTAAAAATGCAATTGAATTATGATGAATGTTATCATCTAAAGAAATAAACCATTTATAATCACACCTTGCTTTTCTGGGACCAGTATTCTACAGGTTGTATTATTTGCTCAAGAAATTCTCTCCAGGCATTAGTTCAGAAGGTTCGTGACTTATACTTCTCACAGATATCCTTGAAGCCCTGATTGACTGAGCCAGAAATATAAGAGCTGTCTTATATAAATCCCTCTCCCTACACTACCTCACCAGAAATCCAAGCAGTTACCCAGCCCTGTCAATTAACTTTAATAATAGCTCCCAAATCTAGTGCTTGCTTCTCACTCTGATTATCTCCGACGAAATGGACATGCACGTTCTGATGTGCAGACAGCCAGGATGCCTAGGCCCAGAGTCTGGCGCTCTACTCGCCAAGAGGGGGTTTGGCTAAGAGGCACAGAACTCAATTCACTCTTCATTCCCCATTCTCCATGCCTGAAGACTACCCTGCCCTCTGTCTACCCACTAGTGAGACATATGACAAAGAAATAAGTAAAATCATATGGTAAAATGGTAGAATAACAGACAAAAAAGATCATGGGAGAGAACGAGTCAAGAAGAAGACCCACGTAAGCATGGGCACTCTGGATATGGCAGGCCACAAGTCAGGGGAAAAGGACGACTCAGTGAACAGTGTTAGGACAACTGGCTTTGAAAAACAAAACAAAACTGAATTTGATTCCTGCATAGAACTATACACAAAAACAATCCCAAGAAATTAGCAACCTAAATGTGAAACATAAACCTCTAAGACTATTACAAAAATGTGGGAGAATATATTTTTTTAACCCCACAGCAGGAAGTTCTTTCTTATCAAAAAATAAAACAGGCAAGAGTTTGTTTCTTGCTCATACCTAATTCAGGCCACAACGGGGCACTGCTCGTCACTCAGGGAAGCAGGACGCTAAGGCCCCATCACAGAACATGCTCTCAGGTTATGGTACTGTGGCAGGAAAAGGGAGCGCGCTAAGTGGGTGGCTGTGACCCTATACCCCAGCCCGTCCACTCCAGTTCACGCATCCAGTGAAGCCACACACCACATCTAACTTCAAAAGGGGCCTTACAAGGTGCCTGGAAGGAGAAGAAAATACTAATTGGGGAAATATTCTTAAATAATGCCAAACACACACATACACACACACACACAAGTAAACTGTAGTAATAACAATAAGTTACAATGAACTGGGTGCTTACTGTGAGTCAGGCACTCATTGTTCTAAGTAAACACCGTCCATGTTTCCTCATTTGGCCCTCATGATAACCCTTGAGGTTAAGTTCTGCTATTTTCCAATTTTATAATTGGAAATTAGTTATGTAAATGGATAATGAATAAAACAGAGCTAAGAAACAAGGGAAGGGAACATATCAGAGAAGGGGGGTGGTGGTAGTTAACGGTTAGGAGGGGCTATGTTAACTAATGTATTCTTAAAGCAAGCCCTTTGTGACTATATGTGTTGCAAATATTACCCATGCTGTGGCTTACTTTTCCATGCTCTTAATGGTATTTTTTAAAATAGAAAAAGAGGGGCACCCGGGTGGCTCAGTTGGTTAAGCGTCTCCCTTCGGTTCAGGTCATGATCCCAGGGCCCTGGGATGGAGTCCCATGTCCTCCCTGCTCAGCGGAGAGTCCGCTTCTCCCTCTCCCTCTGCCCTTCTCCCCTGCTTGTGTGCACAGCTCTCTCAAATAAATCTAAAGAGAAAAAATCATTCATTTTAATGTAGTCCAATTTATTCAGTCTTTTATGATTGGTGTTTATTGTGCCCAGTTTAAGAAAATTTTCTCTTCCCCAAGATCAAGACTTTTTCAAATGTACCAGTTTGGCACAGTGATTATTATTATTTTTTTTTACGATTTATTTTAGAGAGAGAGCACAAGGGGAGGGGCAAAGGGGGAGAGAGAGAGAGAGAGAGAGAGAGAGAGAGAATCTCAAGCAGACCGCACTGACCTTGGAGCCAGACATGGGGCTTGATCTCACCACCCCAAGATCATGACCTGAGCTGAAATCAAGAGTCAGATGTATAATTGACTGAACCACCCAGGTGCCCCGCATAGTGATTATTTTAAATAAAAGTTACTTAAGAAACAGCTGGTGCAAAGACACTCAGATCCTTCTCTGTGCCTCTGAAAGCAGGAACTAATCTCCCATAGGAGAGGCACCTTCTCTGTACAAAATAAAAAGACATCCTTATCACCAGATATAGGAACTTTAAAGCCGAGAAAGCTGTAGAAGCAAATCGTGTGACTTTTTTTCTAATCTACAACTTCAGCCCAAATTCCGCTTAGAATTCCTTATTAATTCATGCTTCCAAACATCTGTTTTCTTTATCCTGTCAATTCCTCACAAATGTGTTGTGTCTTTGTCTAAAAAGTATAAAAACTGCCTGCCTCGGTCATTTCTTTAGGGCCTCTGTGTGCATGTAATAAAACTGTTTATTTTTTCCTGTGAATCTGTCTCAGGTAAATTTAATTCTTAGTCCAGCTGGAAGACCCTGAAGGATAAAGAAGAATTCTTCCTTCCCTACGTTATCTTCTAGGAGGCTTGTTATTTTGTCACATACAGATCCCCAACCCACCTGAAATTGATTCTGGAGTATGGTTGAAGAAGTCAAATTTCATTGTTTTCCACATAGATAGATATGCAATTAAGGTCAGGGTTGGAGTAGAAAAGGAACCTGCTGCTCTGTGTTAACCTTAAAAATAAAGATGCCAGTTATTTTGTGAGCAAAAATGGGTTTATTCAGGACTAGCGGAGAACTGCAATCAGGGACAAGCAAGCTACGGCAAAACCATAGGAAAGTCTGCAGAACAAAGGAAAGGAACGCTGTGAACCAGACTAACACCATCTTGGACAAATCCTCCACGATGACCGCACTGTGACCTGAAGCCTAAAGTACAGCACCAGCCCCCCCCACCCCTCCACACACACACATTCTTTCTTTTTACCCAACCACTCCCTTAAGTTCGCCCTCAGGGCATAAGGTCCTTGATCTGCTCTGGAGATAGAACTACCGCATAGCTATTCTCAAACATTTCCTCCTGGGTGGTCTACTGGCACGTACTTCCCAACCTCTAAGTCTATAAAATCGGTCTTACCGGAGATGGGGCTGCACAGATCTACACGTCTTGCCACCGCACAACACACACTTCTGTCCATAATAGTCCCTTTCATAAACTATTTCCCGTCAAGCTGGACCTATAGGCCTTTTCCTTCAGCATTCTGCCTTCAAAGGTCATTTTGGGACTACCTCCCTTTCAAACAACGCATGAACTTTTATAGAGGAAAGGGGATGTTGGGATGGCTATTATAAACAAAAAGCCCACTGGTATAGACTAGGAGTTTGAAGTATAGCAGCTCTTCATTGGCTGAGTTGTGACTCTCATTGGCTGCACGGCAGTGGGAAAGGAGGAACAATTTCCTGCTCTTGCTGGAATAGTAAAGAAGGATCCACCTGTTGGGTCTGTAATTGACAAGGAGGGCTAAGGCTTCGGAGTTTCCTCTGCTGTATCCCAATTTCATTCTAAACTAGGTTTCTTTTTGGGAACGCGGGGAATTTCCTGGAAGCGGTCCTACCCTCCCGGGATCCCAAGTGACAAGCAAAGCATTGGTCCCTGTGTTGAAGAGAAAAACAGAGATCATAGCAAGAAATCATTAAATGGGTGGGGTACATTTACTTACAGTGAGAACACAGGATCTAAGACTAGAAAGCCTCAGCACCTGTCAGCCATTTGGGGACTTAGCAAGGCTCGGTAAGGTCCTTTCCAATGAAGTTCCAGTGACATCTTCCTTTGATAAACCTTATGTGATCTCAGTCAAACGCTTTGCCATTACTCTGTCTGTGGAGGTCAGTTGGTATGTCGCACTTGGAAGAGGACACTTAGATACGCATCATTAGTGCTTTAAAATAATCGACACAACATCGTCTGGCCCACAAATGCCCTGGCCTTGGGGGAGTAACCAGAAATTGTACACGCCTCCCACCGATGATGGATCATGTATGAAGAGTCCTGGTTTTCACCTTGCAGTACATGTCATGCTCATAAGAGCTATGGAAAGGGCATGTGGCCACTCTAGTCCAGTTTCTGCTTAAACCCTGACCAGTTTATCTATGTTTGAGTCCCCATTTTGAAGTTTCACCACTTTCCCTGACTCCAGACAACGTGAGCCATAAAGGCATTCATGAATCAATAGGCTTTGCATCTATTCATAGGCAAGGGTAATCCAAGCTTAAAGATAAACCTTTAGAGGGGCACCTGGGTGGCTCAGTGGGTTAAACATCCGACTCTTAATTTCGGCTCAGGTCATGATCTTAGGGTTGTGAGATCAAGCCCATGTTGGGCTCCGCACTGGGTGTGGAGATTCTCTCTCTCCCTGTCCCTGTGTCTCTCCCCTCCTCCAAAAAAACCCCCCCAAAACCAAAAAAAACCCAAAAACACCCTTTAGAAAACCTTTAGAACTCTTTCATCAACAGACACAGTATCAATTCTTGTGCTTGGGCTTGCTTTAAAAGTGCATAAATTTACTAAAATCTATTCATGTGGTCAACACTTCACTTGAATAAAAGCAACTGGAATAAAATGTATTATCATCCTCCCAAGGTGGGTTGAGTCGCTCTCCTCGTCTTGACAGGTTTTCCCACACTGCAGTCTTAAAACACATGTAGTTCTTCCAGTACTGTTGACAGATTCTGAAAACTGGTGCATTCCAAACATGCTAAGTGTTCCTGGAATTCCCTTTGTGTTTGTGAGTGCCATACCTTGGGTGACACATACAAAGTGAAAGAGAAAACACTCGGTGCTGCCAATCAACGGTTCAGGGAGCACTGAAGACAGTCTGGACAAAAAAACGCCGTGGTCTGTCTCCAAAGGCGATGACTGTGGACCCTTAGAGCAAGGCAACATCTGCAAGAGAAGCTGGAAGATGTCAGTTGATTACAAATGAGAACGAATGTGCCTGAGAACAGTAATGGCTACAGTCCATTGTTATCCATCAGAGGGACAGTATTTTATGATTGCCATAGAAGATAACAAAAGCACCGTAAGAAATATTGGCTCCTGTATTAGTGAGGGACTGTTGGTTTTTTTCCACTATTGTCTACAGTCACGAAGTACTCAAAAGCATTGTGAGAACTGATACAAATGCAAACAGACTTTTGAGAAGGGAGAGTACAAGTGCAGGGAGGCTACAAGTTTGCTACCTGAGCAGAAAATAGAGACGAAATTTTTCTACCTCATGTTGAGAGCAGACTGCATAACCCAAGACCATTCTTTTCTCTGAGCAATCAGTCACTATTCATGAGGGTTTTTATAACCATTAACTTTAATATGCCTTGATATGTATACATGTGTATTACGTGGAACACCTTTTCTGCACCACTTCACATTCTCTCAGCCTCGCTTACAGTTTCCAGTCTCAACTGCAGTGACCGGTTCCTTGCTGGCTCCCGTTGCCACACGTCTCCTCAGGGGCGCACTGCCTCTCCCTTCCTGCCTTTCGGTTCTCTGACGCAGAGGCACAGAACGCCTGGGAGAACCCACTCTGCATTCATACCCATGCAACTCAGAACTGTGGGCTAGTCAAAATTCCATGGGGCAACTCTCCACCAATGGAGGACCTGAACCAGAGGATAAAAATGTCTCGCTTTTGTCCCCCGACTTAGATGATTCTGAGACTCATTTCATAAAGCTCCTCAGAAGGCCCCAGTGGGATGAAGGCCCAGTTGCCCACAGTAGTGGTCTACTCCATTATGTACCCTTATGTTGGATTTGTTCCTTTCCTTTCTACCCTCTAGGTCCTGCCCTTCTGTTTTCTAGGATCACTTCCTAAATAAGCCACCTGAATGTGTAGGCAAGGCATAAAAAATCCTTTTCCTCTACCCTCTTATGGTCAGTTCATGACGCATGTAAATTAAACCAAAAGAAGACAGATTTATGAGAGAAAAAAACAGAGCATATTTATGCATGTGACACACACACAACACATATACACAACGTGTTACTCAACAATGAGTAACTCAAACAGGTGGTTAGAATTTGGGGCTTATGTACCTAACTTAGCAGATGAAGAGGAAAAAGAGAAAGGACACTTACGGGAAAAGAAATGACTTTTTGGAAAGATAAATGAGACTTTGGAGAATAGATGAGAGACATGATAGTCTCATGACAATGTCTGCTTGGGTATGGTGCCAATTTCTAGTCTCCAAGATTATATAGAGAGTTGTTCCCAAGACGGGATTTATGACAATTGAGTTCTGAGAGGCTCTGCTTTTAGGCAGATAAGGGATTCCAGGAACTCAAATGCTTGCAGCTCAAAATAATTCCTATGCCAAAGTGGTATGTTTTGGGTGGCATACCCTGATCCCCTTCAAATGTAAGCCCGTGTCTCAGGTTAAGCACAGAAGCACATATAATCGTGTTAAACAATATGCATAAATGACAATATCTATTTTTTTAATCATAATGAATATTATCAATCATATTACAAAGCAATGTTTACAATACATTGATTAATTTGCCCTCTGAATTTGAATATTTCAAAGACCAAATGTATTTATACATAGAAAATAATCCATAGGTTAGAAATCCACGTGGGGGTTATATAACCATATACTTTATTTTCTGTCTCTGGATTTTAATTTCTTTACAAATCTCCAGATAAACAATGGTAATGTATTAATCTACTTAATATTTTATCACCTGTGATTCCAACTCATTTACAGGTGCTAGAAAATACGCTAAGTTAACATTAATCAATCATGCTGATTATAAGGATTTGTAAGGGAAATATGGTAACAAAACATACACTTTTAAGTGAAAACTATAGATTCACATAATTTGAGTAATTCACAAAATTATAGTAATTCACAAAACTATAGATTCACATTATATTGGGTAAATATTATATAAGTTCCAGTAGTATAGGAAACAATTTATAAAATACCGGTTCTTTATTTTTTTTAAGTTTTATTTATTTAATAATCTCTACACCAAACGTGGGGCTCGAACTCATGCCTCCAAGATCAAGAGTTGCACATTCCTCCACCTGAGCCAGCCAGCTGTCCCTAAAATACTGGTTCTTTAAAAGAATTAAATTTCATTGAATACTTGTGTTTACATTTACATACTCTTAAATATTAGCGTAAGTAATAATAATTGGGAAATTTGAACTTTCCACTTCATTTAACTTTTGGGGGGAAATTAAAAAAATTAAATTCAAAGTCTTGCAGGAACTAAAATACTACATTTGCATTTTCATTTCCTACTGTGGTAAAATCAAGAAGACCTATGTCATCTTTTAGCTAAAATTCACAACATAATTTATTTTATCAAAGGGTTTACCTTGACTGAGAATATTAAGGGCATACATATTAGCATTTAATTTTTTTGCATTTATTTATTTTTCCATTTTATATCTGTTTATTTGAGAGCTTTGCCTGTAAAACTCCTCGTTGATAAAGGCACATTGTTGCAATATACCTCGGGGACGAGTAAGACAGAACCCCATCTGATAAAGAATGTACACAGGCAAGATTAGATGGCTGTTGCTTTCTTCTTTTCTCTTTCCTCCCCCAATTCCAAATCACAAACAGCAGCTGATTCCAAAGCCTCACCTGCTCCACTGAGCCCTGCTCTGGCCCTGAGGGCTTCTGCTACACTTGTTTAAGATTAATTCTGAAACTGAGAAGGATTTTACGAAATGCACATTCATATCCGGAACACGTTCTTCCTCCTTAACACAAGGATTCTCAAAGAGTCCGTGATTTAGGATTCTGGCAAGATTCTTGGTCAAACAAAACCAACATTCGGAAGACATTCCCCAAGGGTGAGGGTAAGAGTTGCTGGAACTGAATCAGTAGTTGGTCCACACCCCTGAGCTGGGCAGCGAATGTCCTTCTGTCTTTGGAAGACATATCCCTGGCTTATGCTGCAGGGAAAGCTGGGCTAATTCAAACACCAGATACCGATTCAGCAGAAAGCAACATATTTCTCCTAGAATTCAAACTGAATTGTTTCAGATACTTCCTTAGAAAGTCATACAATGAGAAACATGCAGGAGATACACTGGCTAACGTGTCTGTGTGCAGAAGGTAGAAGACTTCTCACCCACAGAGCCCCTTTGTGTACAGGTTAGAAAATGCTCAGGAGTTTATTTGAATCAGGGGAGGGAGGGCTCCCGCCCTCATCCAGACACTTATGAGCTTCTCCAGGATGTACAGGCAACTGGGATTGCTCACTAGCATGGAACAGTCTACCATTATCAGCTCAAATTGTGGCCACATGCAGCCACCAGGGGATTAACCCCAGCATTTCCCAGCACCTAAAGCAACATAAGCATCACAAGTCTGTCGGGGTGGATCTGGAACTCTCAGACAGGCCAGTAGCTTGTTTCCCTTGACTTGGGAAAGAGGTGGGTCATCAACATAAAGTAAGTGGCAAAATACCCTTGAAGGGTCCAAAACTAAGACACTGATGAGCAATGTTAGTGATTGGTGTACCCATTGTCATTTGCTGGTAAGATTCTCCAGATAATTAAACGAGGGACAGATTACTTTAGAAAATGGGAACTCTGGAGAGAAAAATGAGGGAGCTTGGGGATTTCCCAACAGGAGACTCCAAATGAAGACTATGCTGCATTTCTTTGTCTTCGGGAAAATATAAGCTGGGTGGTAGTGCCTTGTGCAAGAACAGCGAAAGGAAGTCCCATAATTCACAGACCTTGGGAGGAAGCACCTGGGCCGTGGTTGCACGCAGACCACTTGGCAGAGGGGATCAAGGGCTTCCTTATATTTATTTTATAGAGTAACGGAATTCTCTGAACCTTGATTAGAAGTCTTAGTACCGAAGAGTCTCTTAAAATCTTTGCGAGTGCTGATTTTTGGCCTGGTGTGAATTTGCATATCATTGGGCCTGATCTGCATATTTATTTTATAACTCAGCAGGGACCATGAAGCTATTAAACCAAAGTTAGATTTTCCCCGTTTCCCATCCAAAAACATTTTGAAGAAAGGGCTTAGATTTGAAAACAACAATAGTGCTTAAATTTGTATTTGTTTATTTTGTATGTTATTTACACATATTTTGTTTTATTCTTCTAAGAATGTAAAATTTACCTTTTCCCAAAGGTTTTAATACTCAATTGAGTAGTTTCATTTTTTTCCACTGGAAGTCATTTTTTTCTAAGTGAAAAAAAAAACCATTAAAAGATTCATCCTTTTGAAGACTAATTTCTTTAATCTATTTAAATGTATTAACATAAATTACAGAGTGCAATTTACAGCTCAAGTCTTCTTGTAAACACGGTGTTCTGTGATTTGGAAGGTTTTCTTTTATTTTTCTCTCAGCCTGTAGGGCTTTTCACAAAAAGCTAGCACATTTAAAGTATTGGAGTTATGGCTTGATTTCTTAATTTTTCACCCTGGGAGACACTGAATCCCTTTATCTGAGATTTATATAAGTGCTCACTGATCTCTTGAAACCAATACAAATAAGAAATTCACTGAGGTTGAGAGACATTAGGGAAGTATTTTCTGCAAAATATTTTCTACAGAGCAGGCCTAATTAATTCAAAAGACACTTTGATATCAAACTCATTTCCTGTCACCCATAGTGTGTCCAGACCAATCCTCCAGAAACCAGCAAACTGAAATATCTATTGGGGTTCCAATCCCTTGGATTCCCCACTCCTGATCCTTTACTTCATACCAATTCAAATGCAATTCAGCTGGGCTTTAACATGGGGTAGAAAATCTCACTCAAACAACCGAAGAAATGTTCAAATCATTAGGCAATCTAGGGGCGCCTGGGTGGCTCACCCTGTTGAGCGTCAGACTCTTGGTTTCGGCTGGGGTGGTGATCTGGGGTCCTGATCTCCCGATGGTGGGACTGAGGCCCTGCCTGTCCACTCTCAGTGGGGTGTCTACTAGGGATTCTCTCTCTCTCCTTTTTCTCTGCCCCTCCCCCCTCAAATAAATAAATAAATAAATAAATAAATAAATAAATAAATAATCTTTTAAAAATTATTAGGGGGCGCCTGGGTGGCTCAGTTGGTTAAGCAACCGCCTTCGGCTCAGGTCATGATCCTGGAGTGCCAGGATCGAGTCCCGCATCGGGCTCCCTGCTTGGCGGGGAATCTGCTTCTCCCTCTGACCCTCCCCCCTCTCCTGCTCTCTCTCTCTCATTCTCTCTCTCAAATAAATAAATAACATCTTAAAAAAATAAAAAAATAAAAATTATTAGGTAACCTAAAGATTAAGCTGTAGCATCTTTCCCTAAGGAGAAGAAACCATGCATACATTCATTAAAACAGCGACCCTGAGCCTCCCTGAACCATCATACACACATTTATCCTCTAGGGGGCGGTAGTTCCCTGTTTCTGGGGGAAAACAACCCTCTCTGGGCCAGAGTTTTGCAGCTCTGAGCCTCCAGGGAAAATTCACTTAGCTAGACCATAATTTGAACAGAAAGAAAACACTCCAGCTTCGAATCAGATAAAATTCTAACCCAGAAACTAGAAGCATTCATTCCAGGAGACAGAAGCACAAGAGCTCTTCCATCCGCTCTGACTGCAGGCAGGCTCATAAGTAAGACTCTACCTGTATTGTCTGGATTCATACCCATGAACATCTGGCAAAAGGCACAAGACAATAATCCACAAAACAGGAAACAGAAACTGCAATTTTTCACTTCCCAGTGCTCTACAGATGTTCTTAGGCAGTCACAACTTGATGTCCTTCTTAGAAACAGATCTCAGAGACAGGTACCCCAACAAGACCCAAATGGATCATCATTGCCTGGGCTCCCTCGGTAAACAGAGCCTGAGACAGGGACTTACCTGGAAGGGCTAGAGCCATGGTGCAGGCGTGAGGAACCGGTAGGGTGATCAGTCATCCCTGTTTGCTGGGGACTGAGGGGGTTCGCAAGGTGTGAGACTTTCAGTGATAAAATCCGGGAAATCCCAAGCAAACTGGAACAAGTTGGTCATTAGAGGAACTGGGGAGCTAGCCCCAGGGAAGGAAGGAAATCCAGTGCAAGACTGAGTGATGCATTGGTTTGATCTCATAGGACCGAATGGGGTGCATCTCAGAATTAGGGAGCATTTATCCATGGGTTCTCATCCCCTAGTAGACAAGCATTGCCCCCTGGGGTGTTCATTTGTCCCACATCCAGGGCTCACATGCATGAATGAGTGCCTATGAGTTCGCACAGGCATTTCTCACTGTGTCTTCCGAGAAGCCGTGGGCAGACAGTGAGAGAAACACGATGCGGCTGAGGCCCCCTGCTGTGGGGTCTCGCCTACACAGATCCGGTTGCAGCAGCAATGGCTGGAGTCAAAACTGGACTGACGGGGTGCGAGGGGGGGCAAGAAGTGTCCACTACATGAAGGTTAATTTGGTTTCCCCTTGGTTGGCTCATATTTGAGTTCCACTTGGGGTCACCAACCTCTGCTCTTAGCTTCACATCAGTTTATCCATTTAAATGAGATTTAGGAAAAAAACCTCTCAAATTCTTTGTAATTCTGGGGGCGTCTGGGTGGCTCAGTCGGTTGGGCAACTGACTCCTGGTTTCGGCTCAGTTCATGGTCTTGGAGTCGTGGGACCCTGCCCTGCGTTGGGCTCTGCGCTCTGCGCAGCCTCCCTTCATCTCTCTCCCTCCCCCGCCCCCCCAACTCGTGGGTACGACTGTGCATGTCTGAGCATGCGCACTCTCTCAAATAAAGAAAATCTTTTAAATAAATAAATAAATAAATAAATAAATAATAAGTAATTCTACAGAGTGGTTTTATTTTCCCTCATGTATATTGAGGAAGGTGCCATTCCAATGATCCCATCTTGGCAATAATAATAATAATAATTCACAGGCATTTGTACCTTCCAAAAAATCTGAGGGAATTCAAGTGTCATCACTAGTGTAAAACATCATCAAGACAACTGTATTAAGAAGCTGGGGCTGGTGTATTGAATTAAGAATATGCGGACTATGGCACAAGGCACCCACATGATCAGCAGCAGGTAGCTCCCTCAGTATCCAAGCTCCCACTTTGGGGGAGTGAACCCCATGGTGATCTTGCTCGAAGGTGCAGTTTCAATACACCCCACAAAGGATAGTCCTCTGTCCCAGGTCAGGAGCCAGTGGGAGATAGAGAGCAGAGTAGCAAGCACCTATTGCCTGTAAGTGGCTGAGGCAGAGGTCACTTTTTGTGGGCTTAACTCCATATGATTATTTTAGAAGGTGCTCTGGGAAAAGTAAAGCGGGAACTTATGGTGGGAATTCTAAACTTAACTCCTTATCCAAATGTCCAGACTCTGGGTGTGAATAGGGTTATCATACTGTAAAATGCCTAGACAGCAACTCAGAAAAACAAAAGTTACTTTTCTCATCAACAAACAATCAAAATTACAGACTTTAGAGGTTAAGGCACACTGTCACAAGACATAGCAACAATCTCTGAAGCCTAGATGTCTTGTAAAACTTTTTGGAAATCGTATTTGCAAGCATGACTTATATGTATTTATATATATAAATATATATATTTTTTAATTTTCATAGTTCTTTTAAGCTCTTTATTACAGAAAATTCTTAGAATCTCCTTGTACTATCAACAACCATCAGATTTTAGCTGTTCTTTTTCCACGTCCCTCTGTTAAGAACACATGAAGCAGCTAGCCACAGAAAAACTAGTTATGTGATCCTAAACAAACAAAAGCACTATTTGTCTCGGGTAACATAAAGTCTAGAGATAGGCAATCCAAGCTGTAAAATTAAATGATGTCTTCAAAAAATTGAGCTCCTTCTATTGCTTTGGTCTTCCATCTTTAGAATATGGTGGCAAGATGACTGCTAAGCCTCCAGAAATCACATCCTTGTTGCAGAACAGAAGAATGAGGAAGGGTGAAAAGGACCCAAGGATATGTCAACTGCCTCAGGGTTCCTTTAGAAACCTTTCCCAGAAGCTCCCAGAAGTTACTTATATAAGTGATTTTTACTTATGTGCCTTTGGCTGGGACAGGTCACATGGTCTCTACTTGCTACAAGGGAGTGTGGGAGGTAAGCAATTTGAGCTGGGGACATAGCCACCCTGAATTAGATCAGGGTCCTGTTAATCGGGAAGAAGAGGCCTTGACCATTTTGCCAATGATTTTCTCTCTACTTCCAATGCCTTCCCTCCCTTGACCACCCAGGTTATCCTTTTTTTTTTTAAACAAATATTTATTTAATACTCTCTTCCTGGGGCGCCTGGGTGGCTCAGTCATTAAGCGTCTGCCTTCGGCTCAGGTCATGATCCCAGAGTCCTGGGATCGAGCCCCACGTCAGGCTCCCTGCACGGCGGGAAGCCTGCTTCTCCTTCTCCCACTCCCCGTGCTTGTGTCCCCTCTCTTGCTGTGTCTCTCTCTGTCAAATAAATAAATAAAATCTAAAAAAAAAAAAATACTCTTTTCCTGCTAGTCCCATGGCCAGGTCCTGGGGCTCTGAAGAGAATTAAAATGTTGTGTTTGATCTTGAAAAGGTCCTAGTTTAATCTTTAGCAGGAAGCCAATACACAATATCTAAACTTCGTAAATGCAGAGCCACACAAACACATTATTTAAAGATATAGAAGCTACACCTCAAAGATATAAAACCAGAAATGCTTCAAAGGGGTTGCCTATAGAGACCAGATTGGGACAGAAAGGTGCAGAGCTGGAGACCGTTGATACCTTTATAAGCTCTTCTGTTTTGCTTGCCTTTTTTTTTTTTTTTTTTGAATCACATGCCTACATAAATTTGATAAAACACATAAATAATTCTGAAAAATAATACTGCAGTAAGCACCCTTGTGCATAAAGAATGGTTGCCATTTTTGGTCATGTTTGCATGGTATATTCTTAGAATTTCTGTGTTAAAGATCACAGACACAAATTTGTTTCCAGAAAGTATGCAGGGGTGCTGAAGAGTTTGAACAGAGTGATATCTGTAAACTACCAAGCACATAGCAGGCCCTCAGTACACGTTAGTTAGGAACAAGTAAATCACCCAGTGTTTTGTCTGGATTCCAGCTCCTTCCCAACAGCTGCCACAAAGAAGAATTGCAGCTCTCTCGATGATATTCCTCTGGGTCTTTTGCTAATACAAATACTACTGCAGTGAGCAGTCTTGTGCCAACGTCAATTCAGGTTTTTGCCAGCATATATTTGGGATAGTTTCCTAGAAATGGGTAAACGCATATGTCATTTTGCTAGATGTTGCCATGTTCCCCGCATAGGGGTCATACCATTTTGCACCCTCCCCAGTAATGTGTGAGTGCGCCTTTCTCTCAAAGCCTCCCAAGAGAAATTGTTGTCCAACTGTGGGATTTATATTCATCTGCTGGGTGAGAAATGATCTCTCAGTGTAGTTTGAATTTGCATATCTAACTGATACTTGTCATTTCCCACTGCCACTGCCCATTCTGTATTTCCCTCGCCCTTAGCGAGCCCTTCAGCTGGTCTAGCTGCTTGCCAAAGGGATGACCTAGACCTTTGTCCCTGAGGGCTCTGAGCCCTTGGTGGCCTTGGCTTTCTTAGGCCACAGATGTGTCCGTCACCCACGCAGTGTTACTGCTGAGCACGGAAGCAACAAGATGCGTCCTAGGGAATCGCCCGAGCTCTGGATGTTCTCCTTTCTGCCCCGCTCAGTGCCAGCAACACTGCCTCTTCATGAAAATCAGAGGTGATTATACCCTGCCACCATGGCAAATCCATTTTTGCCTTCTGAGCCACCAGCATGGGATCCAAAAGTGACCAGGCGGCAGGTGTACCTTCAGGTTCAAGGGAACTCTCCGGTGTCCCTTGGTGGAAGAGCCCCTCCCTGGAAACAGGGACTTCTTTCCAGTGTAGCCTAAAGTTGTAAGAACACAAAGCCAAACTTCTGCAAGTAGGTCACGGGAAATGATGGTAGGAGGGGGCCCCTCCTCCTTCTACCCTTTGGTTCCTGGACCTCTGTTTTCTAGCTGATGGGGACAGAGAACCACATACCAGCCGTTAGGTCAATACAGGTTGCATATCTTCCAGGACAGCACCCAGTCCTGCGAGGGGACATCCCCAGGCTAGCTGCCTCACTAAGCCTTCCAGGTGATTCACTGTGACAGAGGACCAGTGAATCCTGTGGGACTGTGCCCCTTGTCCTGTCTTCATCATAAAATATGGCCATTAGGCTAAGACAGCACAAGGCAGAGTGCTTTGTCAGGAAATCAGGGACACAGTCACTCTGAATTGGTGCTGGCAGAGGCCCTGTAGGCCGGGAAGACAAAGCCACACCCAGAGCTAGTTTAAGTTCCTATAAGAAAGAATTAGTTCCCCTTCCAGGTTAGAAGGGATATGGTATAACCAACTTGCTTGAGCTCTGGGGATGGAGCAACACTGGAGACCGCTGGTGGCAAGTTAGATGATCAGATGATCAACAGAGGCAGTAGCTAGTTGGCTTTGGTGAGTGTGAGCCCCTGCTGCTGGGCTTCTGCATGGCCTCCATCCCTGCCGCCATGACTCCTCCATTTATGGGTCCCCTGCCGCAGCACTGGAGTGGCTAAGGACGGAGGCTGGCTGACATGGTCCAGAGGAATCATCCTATCCTGTCTACTTGGCTGTTGCATGCTTCCTCGAAGGTGGATGCTTCCTAGTGAACATAGATGCAAGACACAAACATCTTCACCCCCCCCCGAACCTCCATAGGTCTTCTGATGATGCTTTCCACATGCCTCTCTCCTGTCTTCTGATGATGCTTCTTTCTGGCCCCTGACCAGCCAGCCAGTGATTCACCACTGCTCAGAAGTGTGTGTCTTTATCTTTGCCAAATCTTACCCCCCATAACACTTACGGCTGAAAGCACTGCTTGGAGCTCTGCCCACTAGGAGGATTCTCCTTCTATACTACCTCTTAGGGCCACCCCTGCTTGGGGCTACAGTGTGGCAACCGTCCATTTCTGGCTCACATCAACTTACAGGTGGGCCTCCCCATATGTGGACCAAGCCTGGATGATTTTTCTCCACTGTCCGGTCATAGAGAAGCCCCCATGAGGCCATGGGCTTGAGTGCAGGAGAGACGTCATTGCAACAGATTACTGACACGGGGCTCTGAGCCACCTGCTCGTATGACTCACTTGTGTCTTACAGACCTCCTCAGGCCTGAATGTACCATTTCCATCATACAGTGGATTGCTACTGGGCCTGTCTGCTCTGACTATGACTCCATGGATCTAATACCAGCTCACAATAGCTCCTCTCTCCTAATCACTCAGTGCACTTCTGAGTGCACCATGTGCAGTCTCTACTAGGGGCTGGTAGTCCGTCAGGAGCTGCTTTTCAAATATAGTTCTCTGATGCAGAAGGCATGGCCTAGCTAGAGGATGTACGCCATGCATCTCCTATGGGGCTCGCCAGAGACTCCATCCAGCATCCTATTTCCGTGGACAGCTCCAACACTATAGCCCCTGTAGCCGAGGAGCTGAGCTGTTTGTACTGCAACCTTGTCCTAATGCAGAGCCCTCTCTTCCTCAGGGCCTCACTTGAAATTGTTAGACTTCTGACTACCTGATAAATGGATTGGGGTACTATCCTCAACGTAGCATCTACTGCCTCCAAATTCCAAAGGACCCACCAAACATGTGTATCTTGCTCGGCAATAAGGAGTATAAGGTGCAGTAATTTGTTCTTTGCCTCAGAAGGATGTCCCAGCATGTCTCAGACCTAGTCCCCCTAAAACCTTCACTTATGTAGCAGGCTAATGAATCTCTGTAGGCTTTTTCCCACACCCCCTGGCACATATGTGTCTTATTCAGACATTCAGAGTAACACCATATTCCTGTTTACCAGGTCCAATGAGCATGACCTCATCAATATGGCGGACCAGAGTGCTATTCTGCAGAAAGTCGAGGTGACCAAGGTCTTTCTGACAGAGAGAAGGAGAGTTATAGTCTTGGAGCAAGACTATAAATGAATACTACTGCTCATTTATTTGTGAACTGCTTTTGGTTCTCTACTACTGGGGATCGGAAAGAACACACTGACAGAGTTAATGGCAAGTGCCAGAGATTGTGCTGATCTATTCCAATAAAGATACTACATCCACATACGAGCTGCATTTGAGGTTATCATTTGTGGTTATCACATGAGCCAACATGAGCCAACATGTCTGGAAATGGTTTTTGCAGACACTAATACAGGCAGATTAAATGGGGGAATATAATGGGAACTACCATCCTCTATCTTTTTAGTCTTTAAGGGGGACAATATCTGAGCCCAAACAAATTGCCAACCCACAGATTCAGGGACTAAATAAATGGTTCTCGTTTTAAGCTACTAAATTTTGGGCCCAGTTGTCATGTAGCCAAAGCTCCATTGCATACGCAGGCTGGGAATATAGAAGAGAGATCTGAACAGGGCCTATAAATGTAGGAGTCCTACGACGGTAACTGAAGTGGATGAGGCTGTCTTGGAAACTCATGGGGCGTACCAACAGCTTGAAGCTCCCAAAGTCAACATTACCAAACTGAGTTCAGTGATTCCTGTCTCAGAAAATGGTACCACCATCTACCCAGGCACCCAAGCTGGAGACCTGAGCCTCTAGCAACAGACATCATGCCTTTTTCATGATCTGGCCCTGCCAGCCTAATCTCTCTCCATCAGGCATCCTACACGCCAGCAAAACAGAACTTTGTGATGCTCGTCAGCTGCACTGTGCTCTCTTCCCACCACTGTCCCACTGCCCCTGCACTTTTGGCCATCTGGAACACCCTCCCAGCCCCTTCTTCATATCCTTAGCCGCCATTGCAACCCCACGTGTGACTACTTCTGGGCAGCCTTCCCTGGCTGCCCCCAACCAGAGTTAGATGCTCCTTCTCTCATCTCTTTCTATGCACAAGCCATAGCACACATTATTGAGACGACAGCTCTATCTCAGCCAGCCTATCGCATCCTCCCCGCCTGACTATGTGGTTGGGAAGGCATGGACAATGCCTTTTACGTCTGTAGGCATCCGTGTTTATGTATAACCAAGAATGTAGAGCGTCTCCCTGGGAACAAATCTAAACAGGGTCCTGCTTGCGCTGGGGAGATTTCAGAATGGCCCGTCGGAGTGAATGACAAGCCTGATTAGTTTTCTCTCTCTTCCTTCTATAGCGTATACAGCAATAACTGTTGGTGGCCTCATGCAACACCCATTCTCAAGTCACTTTTCCTTTGTCGCCTTAACTATAGAGTCTGGAAAACCTAGCTGTTTTCTCAGGCTCTTTTATTGAGTGCGGCCAATAAAATGAAGCAGAAGTCTGCTAGAGGCCTCTGGGAAAGCTTCTGCTTTTCGGATCAAAAGGACACTTGGGCTAGCCTCCCCCCTCTCTCCCATCTTCCTGCCTGGGTTATAGACGTGAAGCCTAAAACTTCATCTTGTACCGGGAGGCAACAAGCCAGCACGCTCAAGGTGGCAGAGCGGAAAGTCTGAATCTCTGCTGGCCTCTTGGGAGCACTGCCCCCGCCTGCCCCAGCCTGCCCCCCGCCTGCCCCCCGCCTGCCCCCAGCCGTCCCCTGCGCGAGATAATTAAGTGACCTGAGCGTTTAAAGCACTCCCTGCCAGGTGTTCCGTCGCAGACCAGACAACCTCCCTAACGGAGACAGAACACACAGAGCAGCAGGACTAACCGCCAGAAGAATGCACCGCGTCAAGGTCATGCTGGACCAGGGTTCAGAGTAAACCCACCAATTAACAAACACACGGGGCTGCTTTTTGGTTTTTGTTCTTTTCAGCTCTTGGTGCTGTGGGGGAGACCTGGAAACAGAGATGTAGCCTCTGTTCTTGAAGAGTTTACAGTCAAGTGGGAGGAGGTCTGATGAAACACCACGCTGAGCAGCATGCAGTTAAGAGCTGGATTTTATCAAGCCCAGAGGAGAGGAAGCTCAGTGAAGGGGAATTGTTTCCTGCAGGTGGAGGGGCTTGACCGGGGCCTCAGCCGAGGAATGGCATTTGTTGGGTTGTCATCAGCCCTTCCGTGAGCTCTGCCCCGGAGGTGAGCTAAAGGAGGTGCCTGCTGGTCAGCCCCCAGCACACAGTAGAGGCTCATTAAGTCTTAATGCCCTTCTGGTTTAGAAAGATGTTTTTCTCCCTCTCATGCATTTATTCAACACGTATTTATTGAGCCTTTGCTACGGATGGGGAACTGCTCCAGGCGCTCTGGATACAACGGTGGGCAGAACACACACAGTACCTGACCTCAAAGAGCTTCGGGTCCAATAAGGGACACAGCAAACAAAAGAAAAAACTTGGGACTGGAGCGGCAGGATTAACAAACTCAGGACCGGGCTGCTTCCTTACCTTCCTTTAGGCCTCTGCCTTCCCAGATGGGTTATACATCCAGCATCCGGTTCCCATTGCCCAAGCCACTCATTAGACAGTCCTGCTTAATGGAGTAGGTAGAACTGGCCCAAGGGGACACCCGCTGTGGGTGCTGTGTGCGGCCTCCGGGCCCAGGCTACCCTTGTGTCGCTGCAGCCTGCGAGCCTGTCATTCCTCTCTGCCCACCCAGGCTGATGGCCCTGTACCACCCCCCCATCTCCCTTTCCGAATCACACGTACAGCGCGTGCCACAGCTGAGCTCCATACCCCTCGGTCCTCCTGCCGCACTTCCTGCCGCTCGGTACCCTCGCTGCCGCCCCAGCCGGCTCGCTCTGGCCACACCTGTCTGCTGGGGGCGGGGGAGACACGGCTCCCTGATCCTGAAGAGCCCCTCACTTCCCTTCTGCCAGGAAGCCCTCCTCCTCTCCCAGAGCCCAGTGATGACACAGGATGCTTTTGGCTGCAGGTGGCAGATATTCGTGGGTATTGTAGTTTGTTACTGTCGTAGCAAGAACTCCTGAGCTAAGCACTTGTAATACAGTGGTGTCCTCAAGGACCCAGGTGCTTTCCACTTCAGCCCGCCATCTTGAGCGTGCTGCTTCTCTCCTCTCGTGGTCACAAGATGGCTACAGCAACTCCAAGCATAGTACGGAGAAACAAAGCCTTCCAGCAAAGAAGGGCATGTCCTGCCATGTATGTCTTTACCATTTATTCTTAGCAGGGAAAAAGTTTTCCAGACCACCCCCCCCACCCCAATCCCCATAGAAGTCATTTCCTTGGGTCTCAGTGGCCAGAAGGGTCACCAACCATCCTAGTCTGCCCGGGGACTGACAGATTTCCAGGGACTCAGTACTTCTAGAACTAAAACGGGGACATTCCTGGGCAACTTCGAAGTTCATAACTGGGTAGGAATGGACCACATGACTGCCTAAATCAATCATTGGATAGGGGAATGGAGTTACCATAATTAGTTTAGACTAATTAGGATTTATGCCCTGAGGCAAGAGAGGGGAACCGCTTTCCTGAATATGGAATGATGAACACCCAAATAAATCCTGCTTTCTTGCAGTGAGGAAGACGGAAAATGCCATTGGCTAGGCAATCCGCAGGGCTGCCTTATCTGTAAAATGAGATACAATGGTCATTCTCTCAAGAGGTTGTGGTAGAGATTAGATGAAATGACATATGAGGGGCGCCTGGGTGGCTCAGTTGGTTAAGCGTCTGCCTTTGGCTCGGGACACGATCTCGGGGTCTTGGGATTGAGCCCCACATCGGGTCCCTGCTCAGTGGGGAACCTGCTTTTCCCGCTGCCCCTGCTTGTGCTCTATCTCTCTCTGTCAAATAAAGAAAGAAAATCTTAAAAAAAAAAAAAAAAAAGACGTGATCAGGCCTTACATAAAGAACCAACAACAGCATCTTTTTTTTTTTTTAAGATTTTATTTATTTATTTGAGAGAGAGCACATGAGAGGGGGGAGGGTCAGAGGGAGAAGCAGACTCCCCGCCGAGCAGGGAGCCCGATGCGGGACTCGATCCCGGGACTCCAGGATCACGACCCGAGCCGAAGGCAGTCGCTTAACCGACTGAGCCACCCAGGCGCCCAACAGCATCTTTATATTAAGCACTTGCCGTGTGCAAAGCACTGTGCTAAAGGCAGTAGGTCGTGTTGTGGCTAGAGGCACAGAACATTCTAGGGGACAGGGCTGTAAATCCCATTTTACAGATGATCCTGAGACACCCAGAGGTTAAGTGATTTGCCCAAGGTCATAGAGCCAGGAAGCTGTAGAGCCAGGTCTCAACACCAGGTCTGTTGCACACCATGATGCCCAGCTTAATCTCGCTAGCCTACTGCCTTGCAGAGTTGTGCATCAAAAGCTAATTTCCTTCCCTTTCATCTCTAGCACTTGGCACAGGGCTCAGCATATAGCAAGCGTTTATTCAATATTTTTTTAATGAGTGGGTGGTAACAGCTGATATTCCTGCAACCATAGGGTTCACAAAGAACTTTTCCTGAATTAAGGGTTTTCTCCTCCAAATCTGGTCCTCTTCCAGGGCGCCTTCTCCCAGCAAATGGCACCAAGATCTATCTAGTTGCACAAACCAGAAAACTAAGAGTCATCACCAATCCCCTTTCTCCCTCCCAGACATCACCTCCCACCCATCGCCAAGGCTGTGTCTCCAATCCGTGCACCTCTCTCCATCCTCCGTGACCTGGGCCCATGTTACTACCACGTGCTCACTTGAGCTGCTGCAGGAGCTCCCTCCCTGCCCAGGCACCCAGCTGCTCCCCCAGCCGGTGCTGCCACCAGAGTGCGTGTCTCGGTTTCTGACCAGGTCACCTCCCTACTGCAGACCCTTGATATTCATTCCTTTTGGGATAAAGCTCAAAATCCCTAACAGAGTCTGGCTCTCTTGCCTCATCTTCCACACTCCCTCTCATAGTTCATAGTCTCCCAGCCACCCACCCCTGACCTTCCTTAAGACCCTCCTTCTTGTGCTGCCTCCTGTCTTGGGATCTTTGCACATGCTGTTCCTTCTGCTCTTAATTTACCTCAGGCCTTAGCCTGGGTGCTCTCCTTCTGCTAAGACCCACTGACCACCATGACCAGTTCAAATCCACCTGTCAGAGGCTCTTGTAGCATCTACTTTTCCTTAATGGCCCTGTTGGAACAATTGCCATTTTACATTTGCTTGTGAGTCTGGTTGGTTTTTTTTTTAAATAAGCTCTATACGGGGCTTGAACTCATGACCCCAAGGTCAGGAGTCGCATGCTCTACCAACTGAGCCAGCCAGGCACCCCTGCCTGTGAGTCTATTTGATGAATGTCTATCCCTCAATTAGCCTATGAGTTTGGTTTCTGGGTTTGTTTGTTTGTTTTTTAAGATTTACTTATTTGTTTGTTTAGAGTCCAGCGAGCGCCAGCACGGGGTGGGGCAGAGGGAGAGGGAGAATCTCAAGCAGACTCCACGCTGAGCGTGGAGCCCCACACGGGGCTCAATCTCATGGCTGAAGAGTCGGATGTTTAACCGACGGCGCTACCCAGACACCCTGGTGTCTGGTTTTGTTGATCTCTGTAGCCTTTCCGATGTCCAGGTAGGGACAGCACATAGTATGTTTTCAACAAATGTGCATTTCACTATGAACTAGTTGATGAATCAATTAATGTTTCACCCAGGTTACTCTGAGCTCCCTCCAGGGGGGACCCCGCCTTAGTGCTTCCGTGTCACCACCCCTCCCCTCAGCAGCTGGCGCAAGGCTGGGCTGGGCAAGTTTGTCATGAACACTCTGAGGGATGGTGACCACACGCTGACGGAGATGGGAGTGCTTGTCAGAAACAACCTGTAAGGGAGTGAGGCAAACAGGACAGGAAAGGGGAACAAGCTGAGAATGGATAGGGTCTAAGGACACCCTAGTCTCGGTCTGATGGGAGAAGGAAATATGGAACATCAATCAATGATTGCACTGAGGAGTTGTTCCATCCCGGGGCAAGGACGCTAAGCGTTTGTGTGTGCCGTGATTGGGCTGTCCTGCCAACTGGACCCAAGACACCAAAGTCGGAACATGGTCAGCTGTGTCCCCCCTCCCTCCGATCCACCTGTGCCCTGTGCCCTGAGGCATCCTTTCCCGGCCACACCCCCTGCGTTGGTCTCCTTGGGTTGCAGTAACAAAGCACCACAAAGCGGATGGCTTCAGACCACAGAAATGTGTTGTCTCATAGTTCTGGAGGCTAGAAGTCCTAAATCAGTGCTGGCAGGCAGGCCATGCTGTCTCTGAAGGACCTAGAGGACGATCTTTCCTTGACTCTCTCTCAGCTTCTGGCGCTGGTGGCCCTGCTTGGTGTTGCTTGACTCGTGGTGGCATCATCCCATCCCTGCGTCCATCTTCAAATGACCTTCTTTCTGTGTGTCTCCGTGTCCACATTTCCTTCTTGTAATGACCTCAACTGAGTCACATCTGCAAAGACCCTATTTCCAGAGAAGGTCACATTCACGGGTATCAGGGATTAGGACTTGAACATACCTTTGTCGGGGGGCACATTCAGTACACTAACCCAGATCGCCACAGGTAACCACGTCCAAACTCTTTTGAAACTGCTCTTTCTGTCCCTGAGGCCAAAGCCCTCTTCCCGGGAGCTCTCCTCCCACCCCTCAGCCTTTGCCAAAGATGAAGTTCTCTCCTCATTCCCTGATGAAATCCTGCAATTCACACCCCTGTAGCTTTGACAGGGGCCAAAGGCTGTCATGTCTTTTCTCATTTAATCCTCACCACAGCCTTGAGAAGGCTTATGATCATCCTCCCTTTACAGAGGAGGACATTGAGACTCAGGGAACGTAAGTCCTTACCCGAAGTCACACGGAAAGGAATGGCAGGACAGAGATCTGAGCCAGGTCTGCCTGATGGCAGACGCCACGCCCTTAACCACCGGGCTCTTACTGCCCAAACACTTCCCTTGGCGGGATATCCGCCAGCCGCCGAGAGGGTCCATGTAAACCCATCTAGCAACTTAGAAGAGTGTCACGAAAAAACCTCTAAGAGAATAAGAACATAAAATTGGGGGTCTGTGTTTGGCACTAGGAGGACCCAGGAATAAGGAGTCACAGATCGCATTTAGAGATGAAAACAAATGCTTAGGGCAAGTTCGGGGTGACATTTCTTTAGGGGGGAGTTTTCCAATTGGTGAGATTTTAAAATTTATTTGATGATTTTATAGTATGAATTCAATGATTTTTCTCTGTCCTTTTACATGCCCCACTCATGGTGAATATCACTGCATCCTGGAGCCTGCTGGTGTTCTGGAAGCCAGTTTGTTTCAAATGATGTTCAGCGCTGGTCACACGAGCATGACTCCACTATGCCTGATTGTTCGTCATGCAGGCACGGTTTTACTGAGCAAACTCTTTTCCTCAGTTGAATGAGATAACTCTTGCACATCCATGATCGCAACCGAGATACTCCTCAAGATATGCAGGCCAGCCCCAGATCCCTCAATGGAGGCAGTCACGCGGACTGGATTTACAATGACTCACATTTCATTTAAGCAGTTAGTACACGTTTGCTGAGTGCCTACTCTGTCCTAAGCTCTGTGCTGGGTACTAAGGATACAGAAATAAGCCAGACTGAGTCCCTCCCCTCAAGGAGCTCATGTTTTATTGGGGGAGACAGGCAATTACAACCAATGGGATCAGTGCTTTGAGAGGACTCTATCAGTTGAGATTCTTAGTTGTACACACCATAAGCTACATAGGCTTAAGTAGAAGGAGAAGAGAATCAGGCTCAGTGCTACACAGTTGAAGGTCATGGCCAGCCAAAACGCCCAACCGGTTTTCAAGTGGAAACCTCACCATACAGCTACCTATCGCTCGGCACCGGTGTGAAGGCTTGCCGTTTAGAAAGCCCTCCGTGGGTGCCTCATACAGTGCTTTTCAGGTGATTCTATCCACCTGCTTGCAGGCATCAATGTCCATTATGTACTTCCACCTCCGTGTCTTGGCAAGGACACCTTTTTTTTTTTTCGCTCTCACACATTAATTAGGTACCTACTGCATACCACGGGAGAAGACCAAGCTGGAGAACATAACTAATCCTCAGGGCAGCTCTGGCCCTCATCCTGTGAGCCAATGGACTAGAAGAGGTGGGAGCAAACACAGTACCAGCAAAGTGACAGAGACGACGGGGGCTGTGGTACCAGTGGCAGCTGGATGGCAGGGGGCTCCCTGCAGGTGGGAAGGCAGGGTGAGAATGAGGAAGACCCCCAGGAGAAGAAGAGCAGGCCCAGGCGCAGGGCTTCAGGCAGCTGCAGGCCAAACAGTGTCTGGGGCATTTGGGAGAAATGCACGTGGTCAAGGCCAAGCTCAGAGAGTGGGTTGTACGCCAGGTAGCCACCACCGGAGGCTTGGAGCGAAGAACAACACGGCCAATGGCCTCTGGCCACCACGTGGGGGACTCGCTGGTGGAGTGGGGGCCTCTGTGGGGGCCGGGCAGATGACGTGGCCTTTCCCTTGTCTGGCTCGCTATGTCTCACCTCCCGACAGCACAGCCCGCCGGGGTAGCCCTCCTCCAAGCCCTTCCGACACCTTCCTGATAGAACCCAGGTCCCATGTGAAACCCAAGCTGGAGTGGAATGTGGGAAATGTCTTCCAGCCCCTATACCACAGGAAGGCAATCTAGGAGGGATCAGACAACTGGATGCTTGTATCTGGGATTCAGGAAAGACACATGGACCAGTGAGCTGGGCCGTGTCACAGGGGTTTTGCCTGGGTGCCAAGACTGGTGAGGGTAGTGACCCGGACCAGGTACAAAGGGGCTTCCACTTTGATTCACCACTGAAACAGCAAATGAGCTGGCAGAGATAGAGGCACGGTAGGAAGGTAGATGCCTGATGTCTTCCTGACTCGTCATACGGGTGCACTCGAAGCCTGGTAGTCGAAGAAAAGAGCGAGAAATCCACCGCCGGCTACCCTTTATTTCACTGAGCTGGAACTCACCACTCAGGGATCTACTTACTGTCACATAGGGAATTCCAAAATCCTATTCTGATAAGGAGCAGTTCTAAACAACGAAATACTGAAGTGTCCTGCATTAATTACAATGTAAGTGTTTATGAGAGGCAAACTGAAGCCAGAGAGACAGAGACAAAGTAGTTTTTCCTTCTCACCAGCCACTAGGCAGAAGGTAGAAAGCGTTGCTTCTAGGTCAGGATATCTGGTCAGGGACAGATCCTCGGTTATAGATCAGGAGCTAAGGACAGAGACTGCGACTGATGACCCTTCTCCTCTCCTGAGGGGGGTGTGAGTGTGAACCCCAAGGATAAGAATCTAGTGGTCAACATAAAATAATTTCCCCCTTATCTGCATCACTATTTTTCTCTTGTGTATCACAGGATTTCAGCAAAATTTCGTAGAATACTTTCTTAGCATGCTTTGGGAATTACGGGAAACGTACTTATCCATAGCCGATGAAGACTGGATTGAGGGGAGGGAAAAATCACCACGGATTCAAGACGCGTTATGAATCTCAAACAGGAGAAATACAGAGAAGGGGCGCCTGGGTGGCTCAGTCGTTTGTTAAGCGTCTGCCTTCGGCTTAGGTCATGATTCCCAGGGTCCTGGGATCGAGCCCGCATTGGGCTCCCTGCTCCACGGGAAGCCTGCTTCTCCCTCCCCCACTCCCCCTGCTTGTGTTCCCTCTCTCACTGTCTCTCTCTGTCAAATAAATAAATGAAATCTTAAAAAAAAAAAAAAGAAATACAGAGAAAACCATACATAAGCATACATAAAACTGCTGAAAACCAAAAACAAAGAGAAAATCTTAGCAGCCAGAGAACGAGATGCATTATGGTACTTTCAAAGGAATAAGAACAAGACTGCTGTCTGGCTTCTCATCAGAACCCATGGCAGTCAAAAGAGCATCGAATGTGATCTCCAAAGTGCACGGAGTCCCAACCTAGACTTCAACAGCTGCAAAAACATCCCAAAACAATGAAGGAGAAACAGACATTTTCAAACTAGTCCAATCCGGAAGGATTCAACAGCAGCAGACCTGCACGAAAGGAGACACTAAAAGGGTGTTTTCAGGTAGAAAGGAATGGCTCCTGATGGAAGCTTAAAGATATACATCAACAGTAGAAATAGATAAATATATATTCATACAATGGAGTACTCAAAATATATACATACACAAGAACATCCCTGGGAACATTGTTCCTAACGGCCAAGATATTAATATCCAAATGGCTGTCAACATTCATATGTGGAATACTATACTTCAATAAAAGTTAGTAAAATAGACTCACACTCCCATCCAAGGCAGAGTAATAAAGGCTAGATTTACCCGTCTCCTTGAAATAACAACAACATAATGGACAAAATGTATGAAATAAAGGTTTTCAAGGGGTCGGGTACCAGACAAGGAATGGGATTGTAAGAGAAAAGAAAATTGTGGTAAGCTCTACAATTGCCCAGCTTATAGCCTAGAGAGAGTTTCCAGGCCACAGTGCAGGGAGGGGGATCCCCGGTGAAGCCTGGAAGTCTCCCTGAGTTGAGAGGATGGAGTTGTGAGTCTGAAGAGATCCAGTTGGCTAGAATTTATAGGGCAGAGTACCAGAGATGGAAGAGCTGCATAGAGAGAATTCTGGAGATTTTCAGAGGGTCTCCCTCAAGTGTTCAGCTGCGTTGTGATCAATGCACGCACTGGAGTCCTGACTCTGTCACTTTTGATCAATCAACAGGCCTCTTTTGAGCACCTTCTGTGCACCAAACTCTGAGTAGGGATGTGGGAAGCCAGAGCCAAGGCAGATCTGTTCCTGCCCTTGAGGGGGTCCCAGTCTATAGGAGGAAAGCAAGCTCGTGCACCTGACGGGCACACACTGCCTGGCGAGTCTAAGCTGAGAGCCACATGGATGCTCAGAGGCAGATGTGGAGAGAAAAGGACACCTACTGCTCTCACTGTCCTCCCCCTTCCCTGACCCCAGCACTAGGCAGATGCAGGGGTGCTGGGATGAGGGAGGAACAAAGCAGCTCACCAGGACCAGGTCTGCGGGGGGGTGGGGAGGAGCGACATGAGGCCTGATGTTGGTGACTCAAGGAAGCAAAGACTGCCCTCCCTGGGACAGGGACAAGACCCTCCGGCCAGGGACTGGGAGCTGGTACTCAGCCCCGTTCCTCCTCTGTATCTTGTATGATCTTAGAGGTTTCTGTCCTTTCTGAGGGCTGATTTCCTCATCCGACCCTGGGGATGCTCTATAAGCAACTTCTGCTCTGAGGGAGGTTGCTGCTAGCTGAGCTTCTGGGCCTCAGTTTCCCTTGTCTCTAAAGGGGACAATAATTCCCACCCATCCTTGGGAAAGCCTCCCCATTAAGAGGTAGTTCTTTTCCTCCAGCCACTGCCCAAAGGGGATAAAGAAGCCCCAGGAGTTTGTGCAGAGGTGAGGGGACAGGCAATGGTTGACTGTCCAAGGCAACATGGGGTGAGGCAAGTGCTTTCCTCCAACTCAGCTTCTCACTTTTCTCTCTCCCCAACTCATCCAGAATTGTTAGTTCCCAGAATGCCACGCTCCTTGCTCAGTTCTATGATTTCTGCAGGGATGACTGAGGAATGGAGAGTGACAGCCATCTTGGCAGGAATGACAACACCTCCCATTCTCACACCTGTGTCGTCCATCTTCAAATGGGACCGCGTACTCTTCTTCCTGTACGGACCCATCCTATAAGCCCTCAGAGAACGGTCTGGCCATGGCGTCTATGTGCAGATTTCATTCACACGCAACTCCTTAGAGGTAGAGCGGCTTCCCTCCCAGCACACCCTCCTGTCTCCTGACAGCCTCCAGAGGGGCCTCTTCATCCCAGTTTGTGGACAGGAAAACTGAGGCCAGCGAGGGAGAATCTGAGTGCTCATCCCGTCAGGAGAGAAAAGAAAGTCCTGGCGGGATTGGGTGTGTCGTGACAACTCTTGTTTTGTGTTTCAGGAGAGAGAACCCAGCAGCGCGAATTGCTGTCAGATGGGAGGCCTCCCCTGACATTCCTGATCCTCCCCAAACCAGCCATGCTGCCTCTTCCTCCCCACTCCTCTCATTCCCCTGTCAACCCACTCTCTTTTCTCTTCCCAGGCACTGTGCCGAGTCTAGCTTGGACGTGTGGCTGCCCTGCTGCCCTGGGGCCCAGCTCCTGCTCAGAGCAGGCCTCTAACCCCTTCACCTCCCTGCTCGGGGCCCTTCCAGGACACTGCAGTGGAGCCTAAGAAAATAGCATCTCCCTGCTGTCCTCTCGTGGCATGCCCCTCCCCTGTCGGGCCACCTCCCGACATCTTTGGCGGCTTGCACTCCCCACCTCCAGGCCCCACCCACCCTGCCTCAAGGAGAGAGCCCTGGGAGGCCGAGCAGTGAGGGAAGGCTGAGGCCTTGGGCACAGACCCTGTATCTCCCCACTACCCAGCCTGCTTTCCTGGCCTATGTGCAGTGCCCTCACCTCCTGTCCCAGGCGTCCCATCCAAACGTCAAGAGCCCTGAGCCCAGCCTCCTCTGGAGGCCCCTGTGCATTCCAGCTAGCTCCCGCTCTGACCCCCCAGCTTCATCAGCACAGGACCAGGCCTCACAGTGCTGTCTCCTGGAGGAGAGTTTCCACCCACGCCGGATCACAAGGCTGGTCCTGCCTCCCCAGGGATCCTCATGCAGAGGGAGGCCCCTCGGCAGGCAGACACGCCCCAGACATGGGCTCTCCCTCAGGTAAGACTGACGGGCCTCAGTCCTGTTCAGAGAGCAGCTAAAGGGGCTAGAGGCCCCCAAGAAACATTTCCCATTTTCCCTATGGAGTCTGTACCCCGTGTAGACTGTGTTAAGTCAGCCTCAGGAGTGTGTCTGCCTATAGAATGAGCAGGTGAGTCTGTGTGTGTATGTGTGTGTGTGAGAGAGAGAGAGGGAGAAGTCTGTGTGTGAGAGTAGGAGAGGAGCGCGCGTGAGTGGATGGGAGTGAGGTTAGCCCCCACAACCCCCCCTCCGCCCCGCACCGGTCTTAGACCTGAGGAGGTGAGGTGAGCAGGGGTTGAGTGCCATCTAGTGGCCATGAGCTGCACTATAGGCCACCCACCCCTTTACCTCTTCTCTCTCCCCACTCTGGGCCTCTGCAACACAGAAGCAAAACTGATCCCAGATCCTTCTCTGGGGCTCCAACCCCACTTGCTCACCACCCCTACCCCCCACCACAGTCCTGCAGAGACAGACAGAGACTCTGCCCTCCTGAATCTCCTTTCTCTATCCCAGGGAAAGAGCCATGGGAGGGGAGTGAGGCAGGCGGGGCTCACATCTCAAGCTTGGCAGATTAGTCAAGCTCCCTGAACCTCAAGCTGCTTGGCTACAGAATGAGATACGGTATCTACTCCCCAGAATCATAGTAAGGTTTATGTAAAATGAAACTATTAAGTTGGGAGGGCTGGGCAGCTACGAGAAGCCATGGGGCCAAGCCTCGTGTTCTCAGATCTAGTGAGAGCTGCCGGGGAGAGCAGCACAGAGACTCCTCCTCCTAGCTGTCTTCCCATTTATCCAGCCGCCCCTCCCCCAGCCGCCCGAACCGCTGCCCCGCCCATCCTCCCGCGAGCTCACCTCCTGCTGGAGGCGCCACCCCACACCTGGCTGCAGGTAAGAGTGGCATGAGCGGCCACCCAGGGCGGTTCATGGGGCCACGTGGACCCACCTTCCAGGCCACCTCCCAGGCCTCCCTCTGCCCTCACCTCCATCCAATTGGTCACCAGGTTCTGCCAATCCAACATGTCTTGAATTCCTCCTTCCCTCCTCCGGCCTAGGGCACGGAGCATTAGCTCTAGAAGGACCCCTGCCCCATCTCAATCCTGCAGTCCTTTCTCTGCTTCCCAGCAGGATCTTTCTAAAATCTAAGGCCAAGTCACTCCTTTACTGAAAACTTTCCTGGGCTCCCCACTGCCCCCGCAGTAAAACCAAACTTCCCAGCCTGGCATTCAAGGCCCTCCCTGGTCTGGCCATATCTTCCCTCTGTCTCTTCATTCCCTGTATGTCTTTGTATGAGCAGTCCCTTCTACCAGGAGCGTCTGTCCCCTTTTTGCCCACAGGAAAACAGTACCTGCTCATCTTCCAGACCTCACTGCCTTTTCTCTGGGGTTATTTTATGATCCTGCCTGGAGCCCCATGGCCAAGAGTCCCATGGAGTTGTCATGTCCTGTGACCATATCTCCCTGGCCAGGCTGCTAGACCTTCCAGACCAAGGACAAGGAGAGTTAGCTCTGGGCCTCAGCACAGGGTCCTGCATGCATGAGGAAATATTTGTGAATTGTTCACTCAGCTGGGTGGCAAGGAGGGATGTGTCACAGCATGGGCCTCAAATGGGATTAAATGTCCTCAAGGGAGGGTTGAGCTGGGGACAGACAACAGATGCAGGGAGGGGGAGCGGGGTCCCTGCAGTGTGCACACAGGGGACTTGTGCTTTCCCTTTGTCCAAAAGCTGGTAGAAGAGGGACACATACACACATTCAAGGTTGGGGGTGGGGTGGATCCCAGGCAGAGAAGCACCTGCGCCAACCCGCACTGATGCTGGGCTCAGCTGCATGTCGTTCGAATAGCCAGCCCCGGTCAGCCGGGGGCCCTGTTGCGCACTGGCCTGCCCCTGCCTGGGTCAGCCTGGGTCCTGTGCTGCGAGAGGACAGGGACAGCCTGGGGGCCCAAAGCAGGGGCTGGGCAGGGGAGGGGACTGGACCCCAAGCTCCTAAGGGAAGGCTAGGTGTCCGAAACCATTAAGCCCAGAAGAGCAGGTACCAAACCGTGAGAAACCAATCGGCTCTGTGGTCCCAAAGGCCGGCACCTGGGGCACCGCCAGTGGTCACAGGATAGCCCTAACCATCTCCTCCCAGCCCTCCTTTCCTCTTTCTCCCAAGAAAGGAAATCCCAGTGTCCAGCACTTAACACAGCAAGCTTTGCTGATCTGGAAGAGAGATGAACAGGAGAGGAAATGGCGGGGCAGGGGGTGTAGGCAAGAGAGGGGCACGGTCTAGAGATTTTACCTGTCAGAGCCTCCTTATGGTCCAGTCTGGCATCTGCCTCTCTGTGCAGAGGCAAACACTCTCACAACCAGAAAAGCAGGGAACTAAATCGACACAACTCGGGCTGCATCTGGTGTAGAATCAGACTCAGGGGTACTTCTTCGGCAGGACTTATGGGGACACAGATAGGGAAAGCCAGGAGGGGTTTCAGAGGCTTAGGCCCTGGCTGTATGGGCACTCATGACCAGTAGGCCAGCAGACAGAGGGTTTAGGAGGAGCTTTAGGCTGCCTCCCCCAGGCAGCCTCCTTGATTGCTTCAGCCCCTCAATTCTTTCTTTCCAGTCCACAATCTCTGCCAGCCAACATGTCCTCTCACTGCTCCATGCCCAGGCCTCCTCATCCGCCATCCACCTCTAAGACCCTACAGTCTGGTAGAGGACTGGTCCAGGGGTACCCTGACAGGTCTATGACTCTCCTAGAAGAGGAGCTAGGCACAAGGGGTGGGGGCTCCGGTAGCCAAGGAGTTCTAAAGAGCATTTTCTGGCCCCAATTCTGTTTCCCCCATCTCCGTGCACAATATCTGGAAATAGCCCCATGGGAGAGGGTTGGTAGAAAGAAATAGATTTATTCTCATGTACAAAGCGGTCAGCCCACGGGACCATATACAACAGTTGCACAGAGTCCTAGAAAAACGCATCTCTCTAAAGGCAACTCAGAATAGGTAAGGCAGGTGGCCCCCCTCCCCCCACCCCACAACACATACAGAATAACACAGAGGAGGGAGAAGCCAGCAGCCGGGCTGACCCAAGAGGCCCGGCCCTATGGGGGTCTTCCAAGCCCCAGGGCACGGGTAGATATGGCCTTGAAGAAGATAGGAGCCCTGCTAGGGCTGAGGCAGCCCTCTCTGGCTGCAGGGATGGGGAAGGGACTTGGGCTAAGAGCGGGGGACACTCAGGGGGCCCCTGAAGGACTCAGGGTCGGCTCTCTGCCCTAGGGTGGCAGGGACATTCCACAGCTTCTCCTGGGACTCCACAGAGCCAATGGGACTTTGATCTAAAAGGGGTCTTAGAAAATGGATAGTCTCACTCTCCTGTCTCACCCAAATAGGGGGAGTCACTTGCCCAGGGTCACACAGCCAGGAGGAAGCATTATTGACTCAACTGGAGCCTGTCTTCCAGCCCCGGGATCCTTCTGCCCACCATTCCCAACCTGCTTTCTTCCTGAGCCCCCTCTGCTCAGAGCACTGAGCCGGCCCTCTGGCAGCTTTTGTGTGGGGCCCGGGCAGCTTCCCAGGTTCCAATGCCCACCATAAGTATAGTGGCGATCCTAAGGGGCACCTTCGGCCTCATGGCTATTTCTGGTCATCCAGCAGAGCTAATGACTGTTTCTAAGAGCCACTCTCTGCTCACTGAGACGTCCCACCTCCTCCTTGCAGGAGGACCCTGGAAGAGGGAAGAGGGCCAGATTTGGTGGAGCAGGAACGTGGCCCAGGAGAAACCATCCAGGCTGCCTCAGAAGAAAGAGTGGCTGCGGAGGACTTGCCAAGATGTGGTCAGGGGCGCAGAGCAGGGCCCACTGCTCCTCAGTCACCCCTGTGCTCTCGGAGGACAAATGACAAAGTCTTGGTGAGGCTGGAAGTCTTGCTTCCATTATACAGACAAGAAAGCTGAGGCCCGGGAAGGTCAGTGCTTGCCCAGGGTGGCACGGTAAGTCCTGGATTAGAACCTAGGACCTGTGGTCCAGTGGAGGGCTGTGAGGAGGAGGCCTGGGCAGGGAAGGGTCCCGGGGAGGGGCTCATTCAGCATCAAGGCTGCAACAGCCATTGACGGGGGCCCCAGTGCCATCCAGCTCAGGCATCTCGTACTCCTCGTCCAGGAAGTCCAGCGAGTTGTTGCTCGGGAGGCCGCGGATGGTGAACTTGTGAGACACCTTGGTCCAGTGCTCACGGTTAGAGGCCACGCGTTCGTACAGCTCTGCTGCCTTGGGGAACAGGTCCTGCAGCAGCCTGGGGGTGCAAGGGTGCAGGAATAGGATCAGAAGTCAGACTGTGAGTAGCAAGGGAGATTTGGGCTACACTGCAAGTAGAACTTGCACCCGAGTGTGAGGCATAGGACTGGACACTCAAGGAGAGCATGAAGTGAAGACCCCATTTATGGGACAGAGGGAGACGGCTGGACCCAGAGGCCGCGGGGTGGGTCAGCGGGAGCTGGGCAGGCCAGCCCAGCACCTGTGTCTGCCGCAGCCAGCCCCATCCCCCCAGCAGGCTCCCTGAGCTCTCTCACTTGTAGATGGGCATTGCGATGTGCTCCATAAAGCTGATCTGCAGCTCGGGGATATAGGCCTTCTCCCGGTCCATCATCTCCATCGGCCTGTTGCCCATGGCCTTCTCCTGCAGGCGCAAGTTGTCAGGCCTGGCCCCTTCTCCCTCCATCAGGCACCAGGATGAAACTAACCCAGCCCTTCCCAGCCCCAGGCCAGGGACCCTCCCCGCAACCTGGACGGCCGAGGTCTCTCCCCACGTACCAAGTCTCCCTGGGAGAAGAACTCTTTGTAGATCAGCTCCTGAAAGGCCAACACTCTGGTCATACTCTGTGCGTGGGATCCGTCCGCCCGAGCTCCTCTACAGCTCATTCCCAAGATGGCAAACTGAGGCATCCCTCAGCCCCACCTCAGGCCCAGTTTGGCCGGGGGATGGCCCCAGATGGGAAGGAGTGGCTGGGTTCCGGCCCCCCTTCCGCCAGCCACTGACATGCTGTGTGACACCTGGTGAGTCCATGCCCCGCTCTGAATCTCCCCATCTGTCGCCCTGACGTGGTCTAGGTTTCTGTCTCCCCAGAACTGAGCCAGGCTGAGCTCGGCCCAGAGAGGGTGTTTGGGCGGCAGGAGCCGCACAGAACTGGGCCGGCTGTGAAGCCTGCACCTCCTCAGGGAGGGGCAGCACTTACTGCGATCTTCCTGGTAGTCTTCCAGCCCTTGGTCTGGTCAGAGAGGTCACAGGAGGTCATAAGGAGGCAGAGGAGGAGGCTATGGTGCTGCTTGTTGGTTCGGTCATAACCCACTGTTGGGGAGAGGGTGGGGTCAAGGACCCAGTCCCCTCTCTCTGAGGGCAAGGCCCCCAGGGCCCACCCTACGTGCGTGGTCCAGGAAATCCAGCACCCTGAATGGGAGCCAGAGGGCTGGTGCTGGATCTGCCTGGGTCTGATGGCTCCATGCTGGAGGGGGTGGGTCTAAACACCTGGGGCTGCTCTCTAGGCACATCACCCTCTTGGTGATCCTTTCCCAACCCTGAGGCCGGGTTAAAAGCAGGCACCTTCAGCCATCTTCTGGAGGTCTTTGAAGATGCGGAGGTGATGGGCCAGGTCGGTGGCCAAGATGATATCCCGCATCAGGTCCAGCATACGCTGATAGTCCTGGGCCGGGGGGGTGGGGGGGAATGTCAAGACCTCCTGCCAGACACTCCCACCCACTCCCTCGGCTCCTTCTCCTGCCTCAGGCCAGCTCTGGGCTCCCACTCCTTCACCCCCACCCCTGGCCCCGTCACCTTCCGGGAGAAGTGGTCGAAGATGTTGCAACCGTGGGTGTTGAGGATGGCGATGGCCTGAGCGAAGTGGTGTCTCTGTCGGGGGAGAGGAAAGATGGAGGCCTCGCGGGGGTGGGGGATGTTGCTCACTGCTGACCCCAAGAGAGGGAGCAGACCTGGTACAGCCCCAGCCCCCCAAGGTGAGCAGAGCAGGCAGACACAGGGAGTCTGGGGACCTGGTTCCCTTTCTGGGCTCTGTTTTGGCTCTCTGTGTGACCCTGGGCAAGTCCTTGCAGGCCCTGAGCCTCAGATCCCTCAGCCGTCACAGGGAGGGACACAACCAGGCAAGCTCTGAGAGCCTCTCAAACTGGAATCATTCTGAAATGATCCCTCGGAGTCCTAGACACGAATTCATGCAGCAAACATTTGTTTGCTGACAAAGAAAGGCAGTGATGAGGTGAGGGCAAGGCCCCTGTCTCCAGATGCTGATGGGCTGTCACTAGGAGGAGGAGCAGGCTTAGCCTAGGGCACAGAGGGCAGAAGCAGGGCTGCCAGGCAGCCTCCTGGGAGGGAGTGAGCCCCTCATCTCCCGGGGGCATGCAAACAGGGGCAGTCTCCAGTGGGGTGTTATGGGGGGCAGCGTGGGGCAAGGTGACCTTGCAGGTTTGGCTTCTACTCTGTGCCAAGCCCTGTGCCAAGCGCAGGGAATTCAGAGATGTCTCAGATTTTGTCCCTGCCCCAGGGAGCTTCGATCTGGATATGGACAGACCCAATCCAAACAACCTAAGGCAAAATTGGGAGTGATGGGCAGAGCAATCCTAGGCCTGGTGGGGTGGGGGTTGCACAGGGCATTCCCAGATACGCAAAGAGAAACATGCTAAATACAAGTCCTCCCTGTGCAGACCTGGGCTCGGGCAAAACCTGCAGGCTGACTCACACCCCCATCCACACCGGCACCCCTCCAAGCCCATCCAGCAAAAGGAGCCAGACATGTCCTGGGGGGCTGGCTACAGCCCTCAGGGCCTGTCTGGAGAGCAGGGCTTGGGAAAGGGAGGAGCTGGGTCACAGTAACTATGTAAGTCACCAGCCTTAAGAGAATGGTGGGTACAGGGCTATTGGGTGGAATGGCGGTACCTCCATGACAGAGCCTTCGGAGCTGTAGAGCGCAGCCAGCACCGATTTCTGGAAAAGCCGGGGAAATCTCCATCACTCCTCCCATCAGATGTAAGTGCCTGCCATATTAGGCTAGGCATTGCCCTGTCCTCCCTGCCCCTCACCACTCTCCCATCTTAGAGCCCATGCAAAGCCTCGGCGAGCCTCCTCCCAGCTCTAAACCAGCTCCTGGTCTCACCAGCTCCCACCTCTCCTCAGGCTGGAGGGGTGAGACTCCCAGATGCCCCCAGGAGGGTGCCCACTATGAGGAGGGCAGAGTCTCACCGAGGCCACCTGGAAGGAGTTGTTTGTGCCTCTGTGGTCCAGGTCATGACACATGCAGGAAATAAACAAGGCGAAGATCTCGATGTCCCTGGTTGTGAGGCAGATGGGAGAGGGAGATCAGCCCCCTCCCACACATCCAGAGGAAGAATGGCTGCATGAGATGTCCAGGAGCCACCCGACAGGAGCTCAGGACACCTGGGTCCCTTTCTTGGGAAGCAGCCCTGGTTTGGAGTTCGACAGGCTCACTGCTCCAGGGGTATGTGACTGTGAGCAAGTCCCACCCAGAAAATGGGGCTATGCAACCTTCCTCACGAGACTGTTAAGAGGGTCCCAGGAGGTGATGCATGTCGAGGGCCTGCCACACTGGAGGTGCCTCCCTATCCCAAAGAAGGGGACTCTAGCAGCTGCCAGACTGGGCGGCCAGTGCAGCCACTCACTCGAGGTAGTTGGAGAGCTCCAGATTCTTGTAGAGCAGGTAGCAGAAGTGGGAGACAGAAAAGGCATGCATCCAGTTGTGGTAGGGGGGATCTCGGTAGCCCTTCTTCACCATCAAGCAGAACCTGAGGGGAGGAGAAAGGGCAGTAGAGGGGCCTCAGGCTCTCCTCCTCCAGGAAGCCCTTCAGGCTCTGCCTTGCCCCGTTCCTTTCCTTTACTCGTGGTCCCAGAGTCTGGGAATTGCCTCTCACTCAGGGATCTGCCCCACTCCCACAGATCGGGCCATTCCCAGTCATCCACAGAGACCCCTGTCCAGAGCGCTGGGGCAATGGATGTGAGAACAGAGGACACAGGGAGGCAAAGCCCAGGGCTGCCTGCACGTGGAGGGGAGGGCTGGGGTGCGCACCGGGCCAGAGTTGGGCAGTCAATTTTGTAGTTGTTGATGAAATTCATGTCCTGCAGCATGCTCAGAATGGCCTGGAGAGAGCAGAAGGGAGGGATCAGAGGGACTGTCAGTTCTGCCTTGGCCCTTGAGGCCTCCAAAATTTGGGAATCTTAGAACTTTAGGTCTAAACCAGAGAACCATAAAAAACAAAACCAAAAACTTAGAGAACCATGAAATGATAGAGCCAAGCATTCTCAGTGCCATGAACTTTCAGAAACGGGATCTAAGGACTCTTGGAACCTAGCTCACACGAAATCTTAGAAACCCAGGGAGGAGGTGCCAACCCTGAGGCCACACGCCCTGGACACTGTTGGCTCTGGAGCAGCCCTTGGCGATCATCCAGTCCAGCCCTGAGCCCTGGGCAGGCCATGGGGCCCATGCTGGCAGACCACACACCCACTCCATCCCTGAGGGAGGCTCTCTAGCCTTTGGTGATGACTGTCTTGCCAGGAAGTTCCTATCCACATCTAACTTAAACCTCTGGCTGCACACCCTCTGCCTCTTGCAGGAGGGCCAGCTCACCATGGAAGTGTCATCCTCGGGCAGAGAGCGAGGGGTGTAGGTGAAATTGGCAAAGTTGGAGTCAATGGCGGCCACAGGCTGGATTCCGTCATAGAGGAGTTTGGTGTATTCATCATCAGAGACCTAGAGAGAACCAACCAGGGTGTTAGAAGCTGGCCTCCACCTCTATCCAGTGTCCTCACCCCCAAAATCCCACCGTGGGAGGGGGTACCCCCACCCAGAATGCACCCTCACTGGGCACAGATCACTGCTGTCCAGCCCACCTACTGTGCCTCCTTGCCTGTGAGAACCCCCATCTGTAACAGTCTATCCTTAGCAAAGACAGAGAACACCCCTTCATGAGCCCCCCCCAACAACGTCAGCCTTTCACAGACACTAACTTGAGGGTTCCTTCTTTCGGGGGGGGACCTCCCAGAGTCTAACCTCAATCCTTCCGGCCACAGCTTTGACTCTACCCACAAGTCTAGGACCCTTTGATTTGGACACAGGTGAGAGGAAAATGACCACCACGCACTCAGAACTAAAGCCCGGGACCATTTTTCTGAACCAGAGTCTGGGAATGAGACAGAGTATCAGCAGACTGCGGAGGACTGTAGGACCACTGTACCTAGGGGAGCTGGGGGAAGGGCCCTCAGTGAGCTTCCTAGCCTTCAGTAATTCTCAAGATGGGAGTTCTCCCCGGATGTGGAGAACACCCGGCTGAACCAAGTTGTTCCCTGGGCTGGGTCCTGCTGCCAGCCTTGGGGCTGAACCAGAAACTGCTTGGGAGAGGCTGCCTTGAAGGAGAGCAGGAGACAGGAGGCCAGGCATCGCTCTGGGTCTATCTTCTTATCTTCAAGAGAGGGCAATCAGAAAACCCAGGCTGGTGCTGGGCCCCCGAGGAATTGGGAGGCAGAGAAGCAACAGGTGGGCTGCGGGGGACCCTGGGATCCTGAGAAGGAGGACAGAAGCTCCGTGCAGGCCTCACCTTCATGTGGTACATCATCATCTCATTGGCTAGGTGGCTGCGATACTGGGCCTCATTCACTTTCTTGTATAGGAGGGACTAGGGGAGAGAGGGAAAGATGGGGCTCAAGCAAGATGTCTATGAAATCCCAGAATGCCCAGGAAGGGGATAAAGGGGTTAGATAGAACCTCCCTTCCTGTCCCATGCTGGCCCTAGTCCAAGCCTTCAAGCTCCAGCCCAGACTAGGGAGCCTCCTCCAATTTTCACCCAGACCTCCCTCCCCTTGCTCCTCCTCCTCCCCAGATCCTCTTGGCATTTGATCTGGCACTTTGAATCCCCTCCTGAGCCTGCCCCAGTCTTTAGTCATGGAGCCTGAGTCCCATAGCAGGGAAAGAGAAGCAAGGGAGTGGGAGAGCCTCAGGAACCTAAAGGTTGGATTCCGCGAGTCAGAGCTGCCAATTCTGGACAATGAGACCCAACGTTTCCCAAAAAGAAGCTAACCAGGGGCTTGGGTTGAGGTTCCTTTGGGAAGAGGGTGGGCAATAATGACAACTGGCATTTTCCCTGATCCTAGGAGGCTAATGGGACAAGATAGAAATAGTATCCCCAATTTTCAGATGGGAAACTGAAGCCAGAGGTGACCAGTAGGTACGGCAGCAGGAACAGAGCTCTGAGTCATGGACCCATCTGGACAGAGTCAATGTGGAGAGGAGAACAGAGAGTCCTGCGCCGGCCCCAACCCTGTCCCCACTCACATGGGCTATGCTGATGCCACAGTAGATGGAGAAGGCTGTCGCCAAGTCCTCGTCGAACTTGCTGAACCATGGTCCGTTAATCTTGTTCACCAGCTCGGCCACACCGATGACCTCTGGGGACCGGAGAGGGGCTAGGACCGGCCGGTGGATGTGTCCGGCGGCGTCTGCCCGCCCAGGGTGTCCTCAAGGGACGTCCCGGCCAGGGTCATCCCGGCGGCCTTTCTGCTCCCGGACGCTAGGGCTGGGGGGGACGGGGGGACGGAGTCGCCGACCCTCCGCTCGGCTCCGCCCCATCCTGCTCAGGCCCCGCCCCCGGCCCGGCCCGCCCCGCCCCCCTTCCCGGAGCTGCCCGGAGCTCGCACCCTGGTTCTCGTTCTTGATGGGAAAGCAGAGGATGTTGCGCGTGCGGAAGCCGGTGCTGTCGTCCACGCCGCGGTAGAAAAGCGGGTGCGCGTACGCGTCCGGGATGTTCAGGATCTGGCCGGTGGTTGCCACGTGGCCCGCAATGCCCTGGTCAGCCGGGATGCGGATCTCGTAGCTCTGCCGGGGCGGTGATGGAGTAGGGAGGAAGTCAGCGGCCGGCCACAGAGCGGACCATCGACTGTCCCGCCTGCTCCCCGGCCCCCAGGACTACGGCCACACACGCCCTCCGCGCGTCCGGGCCTCACCTCGTCATCCACCACACCCCCGTCGAACACCTTGGCCACCAGCTCATTCTGATCCAGCAGGAACACGGAGCAGCTGTGGGGAGACAGCCTTGGTCCACAGGGCCCTGACACTCCTCTCCGACCACCCCCACTTCTCACGACTTAGGGCAAAGCCCAGATTTCTGAAGGCTGGAAGGAGTGCTCCGTTATGAGACGCTCCGGAGGGCTGGCTGACTCCAGACATTAATTCATTCCAGTGATTTTTCCCCCCTTGTAGCACCTACTGTGTGCCAGGCACTGTGTTAGGACCCACTGGGGACCCACGGACAGCAAAGCGAGCCTGCCTCTGCTGTCATTTGACGTTACTAGTGAGGGACACAGGCATGAAATAAAGGATCACACAAAACATGACAGGGTCCCTCAAGAAGGCAGTGGAGGGAGAAATAGAGGGAAAAGGAAAAAGGGGACGAGGACTGAGGACTGGGGCCTCTCTCGTGCCACCCTGAGGTAGATTCGCTTACATCTCAGCATTGCTGAGGTTTCTGGCCTCTGTGATGATCTCCTGGAGCAAGACAGAGACATCATCTGTGGGTGGGAGAAGCGTGGAGGGCAGTGGTGAGACCAGGCTAGAGTGCCCAGCCCAAGCCCTCTCTCCTCTCCTCCGCAAGACGCCCGCCGCCTCTCCCACCCCACAGCCTGACACGGAGGAGGACAGTTCACTCACCCAGGTGAGTGAAGAGGTTCTTTGCCACTTGGAGAAGAGCCTGGAATGGGGAGAATGAAGATCATAGAGGTTGGTGTTGCAGAGGCGTCACCCTCTCCAGCCCTCTGCCTCCAACTGGGGACTGGCAGGGACTAATTATGTCATTTGGCTACCAAGTGAAGGAGTGGGAAGTATAGCCCCAGTGAAGGAGCCCAGTAATCCTGAGCCCCAGATGCTCCTTCACCTCGGGCTCCCGCGGCCCGGACGTTGCTGTAGTACCCGAGGTGAACACTAGAGGACGATCGCACACAGTGCCTGCTGACCGCGGTGCTGGCCAGAGGAACCGCGGACCTCCGCTTTCAGGAGCCTCCAGGGCACTAGGTAGCTGACTTCCGGCCATCAGTCCAGAAAGGCAGGGCCTTTTCCCTTGTGGGTGACGCTCTGGGGCTGAGAGCCGGGTGACTCCGTCTCCAAGAGAGGCTCAGAGTAGGTGACTCACCTGGCACTCACACTTGAGCTTTTGCTCCTTCTGGAAGGCCAGGGTGCTGGTGAGCACCGTGCTCGTGTAGTGGAAGCAGTGCTGGATCACGCGCTCATCCTGGTCCGTGAACCTGGGGCAGGGGGCAGGGGTCACCGGAGAGGCAGTGGACAGCACACTTGCCTTCCTGTTTCTGCTTGTTTCCATTTCCCTGGGAAGTCCACTCAGAGACGCATCAGCTAACCAGCACTCCCCTCTGCCGGGGCTGCTCGCAGACTGGGGGCTTTCTGAGGGGAAGGCTCTAATCCCCCTGGGACCAAAATGTGTTTTCCTCCTCGAACTATTGTTTCTTGAAGCCAGAGTTATGTCCCCTTCCACTGACTTCAGATTTATCCAGACTGAGCCTGGGTCTCCTCCCTCAGACTAGAGACTTGCCTGGGCCAGAGCCAGGTATTGTCCTGCTCTTCCCCAGGGGCCACCAGCCTCAGGGAGGGGCAGTGGTACTACCCTGTCTTGCCCAGCTCCTGCCACTGGCCTGCTCTTCCAACTCTGCAGGCCCGGATTTGGTGCTGTCGTAAATCGTAACGTGGTTGTGAGGAGGAGCCATCTTACTCATAGAGCCCCATCTCATCTGACAAGATAGCCCCCAGTTTTGCTGAGGTCGTTCAATCTGGCCACTGAATGACTTGTCACCAGGGAGTTTTGTGGGGCTGGATGGACCAAGCTGGGGCAGGATCTGTGCTAGGGACGTGGGTTAGCCTCTCCAAGTGGGGGTCTTGGGAGTGAGGGGGAGGAGTACACCTCTGAGATCTTGACCTTCTCTTGGTCCCCAGATTTCCATGCCTAGGCTTCTCCCCATTTTATGGCTGGTCTCAGTGCTCCCCTGCCAGAGTATCCCCCTCTCATGCTGGCTGCCCGATGCTTTGGGTCTAGATCCCTATCCCCACCACCCTGTGTCCATCTCCTCAGCTTCCCTAGCATGGCATGTGAGGCCTCTCAGTCTGGTCCCACTCACCTCTGTCCCCTCATCTATGGGTGTCTCTCATACTAAGCCAGAGATCCTCATCATTCTGAGAAAACCTCAGGCTCTTTCACACCTTCACACTTTTCCCCACACTGTTCACTCTGCCTAGAATACCTTTCCCACCCTCCTCCCTCTTGGCCCTGAAAATAAACTTCAAGTCTTGAAGGCAGGGACCATGACTGTGTCACCCAGTGCAGAGCTGGTGCCAGAGAGATAGATGGGGGGTGTTTGCTAAATGTTTTAACTCTACATCTGCCCTGGTCACCAGCCCCCTCACACTCCCAGGTCAAGGGACCCTGGGGTCCTTGTTCTCTGGGCTCCAGGCAGCTTGTCTGCCGTCACTGCTCTGAACTGAACCCCACCTTGGCGCATGCACTCATTCAGCACTCACTCCCTGAAATATGTGGGACCCAGAGATGGCTACAAAGCTGTCACCAAGCCCCATTTCATTTCCCTTCTGATGCCACCTCTCCTCCAGGTCTAGGGCCATCTCAGAGCCCAGTCCCCCGGCCAGCAGCCAGAGGTCACAGCCCCTGCTGAACCCCCTCCCTCTGCACTCCCCTCCCAAGGGTTCTTTCCGAGGCCACCTGACCAGTGCAGGGCTGGACACAGTAGGGGCCAACGTGTGCTTACTGAATGGTGCAAATGCTCCCACCACTAGGATGCCAAGCACAGATGACCCAGATCCCACATCCTCTCTGCCTCAGCAGGTTCTGCTTCACACCCATCTTCATTTCCCCAAGCCTAGCCACCTGCCTACAGAGCTCTGTGCTGGCAGGTCCTGCTACTCAGGCCTACGACTCCCAGATCTCTGCCTCACCCCTGCAGACACTGTGCCCGGGCTTCTGACACCTCTATCGTCCCAACATCCCCAGTCTCCACTTTCTGCAGGACCTCCAGGCCCTCAAGCCTAGTCTGCTTGCTTGAGCCCCAGGGGCCCAGCATTTTGTCAGCATCTCTGCATCCCGGAGTCAGGACTGCCCCCTCACCTGCCTGTTCCCGCCTCCCTGCACGACTCAGGCACACCGCTAGAGCAGCAGGACCAAGTGCAGTATTCACAGACTGAGCCTGCCCCCGGGCCAGTCCTCTAGTGTTCACTCAACTGATCTCCATACCCAACCCACTGTGGCAGGCCGCTCCTGCCAAGTAGTGAGTTGGAGTAGGACGCGAAATCTATCTACGATATCACTTTTAGACCCCAAACCCGACCTCATTTCTTGAGAATTGCTTCCTAAGCCTCTTTACCTGACTCTGCCTTGCCCACCCCTCTGTTTCCTATGATTCCTATAGCTACCCTGTCAGTGTCTCTAAAGTTCCTCAGCTTAGCCCAGCCCCCCAACCTCTTCCCTTTAGCCCCTGTCCACAGTGGCAGTGATGCCCTGTGGGTCCCAGAGAGTTCATCCATCCCAGGGCTCACCACCCCTCCGTCAGGCAGTTCCCAGCAGAAGTGCCAAAAGAGGGTGATGGCAAGTAGGGAAAAGGCCAGTACTCTAAGAGTGGATAATCCAAACTGGAGGAAGTGGGCAAAGAGAAGCGCAACTCACTTGGACCTCAACATGACTTTAAATAAGCCAAAGAGGGTGATGGAGAGTCACCAATGACCTGTGTCTCAGTCAGCAGCAGCTGCAAGGGTCTAGCACCTTCATAATCCCCTAGTTTCTTGCATCAACAAACCATTTGGCCCACCGCTGCCAGGACAGTATCCTCTGCCTGGTGCCCTTCCCTCACTGGCACCCCGGAAGAGCCCTGCCCAGCCTCTCAGCTCCACCTCCTGATCCACATCACCCCACCAAGACTCACAAGCCTCCTCCGAGCTTGTTGAAGGCGCAGGCCAAGGCCACCACCTGGTCAGTGGCCCGGCTGATGACAGGGACGCAGAGCATGGCCTGCAGCTCACAGCCCAACATGCTCTGCAGCTGTTGCACATCCTCCTGCAAAGGCGAGGTGTGTCAGGTGGGGTGGAGGGAGGGAGCGGGCTTCTGTCGCCCAGCCCTCCACCACACTCTGCAATAGGTGGCTCTGAGGGGCTCCTGTGGGATGGGAAACACTACACACAGCGGGGTGGCTTGGGAGAAAGTCCCTGGGGCTTGTCTCCCCCATTCCCAGGCTGCCTTCTCCCAGAAACTCTGTCACTGTGCCTTGTCCAGCCAGGCCATGGCTTACAGAGGTGAGATCTTTCAGCTGAATAGACTTCTTATCTTCCACCACGTGGCCCAGGCGTCCTGTCGTCAACTGGGGAGCGAGGAGAGGCTGAGTCAGGGCTTAGCTTTCTCCAAGGTCCGGGGACCTCAGACTCAACCTCCCTCCCGAGTCTGGAGGTTTCAGCAACTTCTTTAGCAAGTCCAAACGGTGGATAAAGTCAACACTGGAGCGGGGGATGGGCAGGGGTGGAAGGTGGGGTGGAGGGAAGGTCTGCTCTTGACCAGAATCTCCTTTGGATGACATTAGGGTCTTCACTAATTAGAAGAGAGAAAAGCAAACTCCAAAGATTCTCATTGATCTCAACAGATTCTAAGAGAGCCAGATCCAGAAATATTGCAACAGAAGTGAACTGATCCCAAGTAAGCCTTTCTAGAGATTGTAAGAAATTTCTCCTAATGGATCCTGTTCATGAGAGGCTGTGATCTCTCACAACATTTCTAAATAGATTCCAAGATCCAGATAATTCCATCAGATTCCAAGAGATTCTAGCAGAGACCCCAGTCTCTCTGGGCAGATCCCTGGAGCACCTAGCTGGCCCTAACTGCTCCTACACACTCCAACAGCAAGGATGGATGGAGGACTCACCGGAAAGCTGGTTTCCTCCTCCAGCACTTTATCTCCAATGACCTGAGGGCAGAGTGGCGGGGCGGTTAAAGGATGGGCAGGGCCGGTCCCCTCGGAGACCTGGGGCCCCCGCCCCCGCTCCGCCCCGCAGTGCACCTGGGCTCTCACCTTACAGGAAAGCTGGAGATTGTCCTCGGACACCAGCAGGAGGCAGCAGCGAGATGCCTGGGTCTCCTGCTGCAGCTGAGAGGCGGGGACAAAGAGATGGGCTGACCGCGGGTCTGGGGCCACCCCCACTCCCCACCCTCTCGCCTCTCCGAGGCTCCTCAGGTTAAGGAGGGGAGGGGGGCGGGGCGCCGGAATCTGAATGAGAAGGGGGGCTCACGGGGCCCTAGGGCCCTGGAGGAACACCTCGGGGAGAGGCACGGGCACTCACGTATTGGAGGACCTTGAGCTGCAGGGAAGAGGCGTCCAGGTCGTAGAGTTCCCCTGCAGTGGCGAGGCGCGCGTCAGACAGAAGGCTCATAGACTTCCCCAAGGGTGCTCCACCTGCCGGCCCGGCCCATAGACCTCCCTTCCATTTGCCACCCGGCTCCCCCAATCCTGGGTGCGCCCCACCCCTTAGGCCCTTCCCTTCCAGGTTAGATCCTGTCCCGGCCCCGGGGCCCCGGCCCGGCGGGGTCCTCACCGCACAGCTGCAGGATCTTCCGGTCCTGGTCGGTGTACGCGACGCCGCCCTTCTGGTCTCCCGCCGCCCCCGCGGGGGGGTTCTGGACCGCTTCGGAGGCCGCGCCGGGCCCGCGCTGCTGCAGGGCCTGCACCCTCCGCAGGGCCACGAGGGTCTGGGGCAAGCCGAGCGGTCAGCGAGTCACTCGTCCCACCTGTACGGCGCTCGCCGCCTCGGGACTCTCGCCTTTCTCAAACCATTCCCTCGTCCTGCGGTGCCCCTCGCCCCACCCCCGTCCCAAACAATTCAGCCCTTAGCGCTACACGGGCCTGTGGGCTCCCACTGCCCCAGGAGCGTCCTTCGGTCCTTGAACAACTAAGGGCACGGTTTGTCTCCCCCGCTAGCCCCCAGGCTCTTACTAGATAGGGCAGGATCAGATTTCTTTGTGTCTCTAGCACTCAGGGGAGTTGTAAGTCCTTGTTAAAGTCACAAAATCATAAAATCTCAGGAAAGAGCCTCAATATCATTAAGTACATAGTCCTTCCTAAGTATTGACAAGGTATTTGACTTGCCTGATCTCACTGTACCATACGCAGGTCAGTGCTATCCTTATCCTCCTTTTCAGATGGGAAACTGAGGCTCAGAGATGTTAAGTGACTTGCTCAAGGTCACATAGCCCAAAGATGGTGGACTGGAACCCAGGTCTGTCCAGCTCCCTGGCCAGATCATCTTCCCACCTGTTGTGAAGAGGGTCTTCAGCCCCCATCTTACCACGGCCCTACCCCCACTCACATGCTTCTCCACCGCCTGCAGGCTCCACTCTTCACTGTCACTCAGCTGGCCACAGTGCACCTGAAGGAGTATGAGAGGGGGACCAGCTGTGACGTCCCCTAGCCTCCTGCCCCATGCCCAGCACACACCTGTCCCCACCGACACATACACACTCCAGTCTGCGGGCCTCAATGATAAGCCTATCCTGACCAAGGAGACGGCTCCAGGGAAAATCCCTTCCTCCAGGAAGCCTTCTAGGGCTAATCCAAAGAAATAGAAGTTTTCTGATCTCTGCCTTTTCAGACACTGTCCCACCAACAGCACAATCAAGGTGTCTAGTGAGGGAAGGGGGGTGACCTTGGACCCCTTTCCATCTCCCAGCCCATGGAGCCCTTAGGCCCTGATTATGGAATCAGTGGTATTAGCCTCAGCCTCCAGCTCCATCATTTCAGAGTTGGGGTTTGAGCTGCCCCTGAGTCTGCAGTAAGGGAAAAGGTTCAACATTTATGATGCATCTGCTGTGCCTAAAGAACTTGGGAGAAAGGATGGGTGAATGAATGAATGGAGTGATAAAGTGCTTGCCTTACATGTATGTGATTCTCACCAGCCCAGAAGGCAAGCTTCCACCCAGAGCATGGTTCAAGGCCCGGAAAGGTTGCATTGCCTTGCTCATGGTCACACAGCAGAAAGTGGCAGAGTCTGGGACAGCACCAACCACTCCCAACCCTTGTCTGCCCCATACCTTCTCCTCTCTGGATCTACTTTCAGCCCTCCCACCCCCCAACCTCCATCATCCTGTCCCTCTCCAATGTCCCTGTGTCAATCACAAGGAATACCCTTAGCCCATCTTCTATACTTTGTGAAGGCTCTTCCCCTACCCCTGCTTGGGCGCTTGGTAAGAAAAATGAGAGAGAGAGGGTGGGGGGTGGCAGTCTGGGATCCCACTGCAGGCCCTGTCAGCCAGGCTCCCCACCTGCGTCACCAGCTTCCTGTGCCTACTCAGAGCTGCTCACCACCTGCAGGGCTCCCCACAGTGCCTGCACTGGGGTCCCTCCTTCATCCTTCCTTCCCATGCAGCAGCCCCCGCCCGCCTCTGCTCTAGGTCCCCTGCCTGGGATGGAGTGGGGGATGCAATTGGTGGGGTGCAGAACCTCATACCTGAGGAAGTAGGAGAGGACAGACTGGGTGGGTGGGAACCTAAGGGTTGTGGGGGCTCCGAGGGAGGGCATTGGGGAGGCTTTAAGAAGTGGCACTGAAGTATGGGGAGGACAGGAGGAGCCTGAAGAGAGGGGATGCTGCAGGCAGGGTTGTCCTGGTAGGGCTGGCTAGGAGGTGGCATGGGGTTAGGAGGACCAGGGCAGGGGTAGGATCCACGGTGCCACAGGGGGAAGGACCTTGAGTGCAAGGTGAATGAATTGGACTTTAGCTTCATTGTACTGGGGATCCATGGCAGACTTTAGCATCTATGGACCAAAGATGGTGTTGAAGGTTAAGCTCTGGACGAAGTGCCCCCATCTAGGACTCCCACAGGACAGGGAGTTGAAAGAGGCTGGGGGCATGGTTCATTTGTGTATGGCTTACATAAACATGTTGGTATTTTACTGTTAGTAGATGGGGGAGGTTATCCTTCTTGTTCCTTCCACCTGGACCCATCTCTCAGGAGAAGGGAAGATTGGGACCCCTCTAGGGCTGTGGGGACAACCAGTTCCTGGGTTGGCAATACAGCCTGGTGCCAACAGAGAGCTGGGAGACTGACTGAGAGCTTCAGAAGGCTGGAGACAGGGAAGTCCTCCTGTACCCACTGGGCCCCATCCCACCCCAGCGCGAGCTCCTGGGCTGTCTCAGCCCATCCCCAGCCAGCTTGTGCACAAGCCCACATACACTCTCCTGAAAACCCTCAGCACCCGCCCATACACTCACTTTCCCATGGAGTTACTCAGGCGTGTGAGCACACAGAGTATAGCTCCAGACTCAAAGACGTTCACACACCCACACTCACAGCATATACACCATCCATGTGTGCACATTCATACTTGTACACAGGATACATATCCAAGAGCCATGCACACACTCCTGCCCCCCATATGCAAACATACAATCACCAGCACTCACACATGGCTTTTTGCTCATCCACAGGAACACACACCTACTCTTGCTAATCCGGGAGTGTGTCTGGGGCCCAGTGGGAACACTCAGTAGTTCAGTAGTGGGCACTGGGGCTGCAGAGAGGGTTGAAAGCCCAGCACAGCCCTCATACCCCTCACCCTCACCAAGTTCAACATGGCTAATTGCATGAATACCTCATCCTCATGTAAGGAGCTGGTGTGGCTGGCAGAACCAGCGGAGGAATGGGCACAAATCATGCATCAAATGCCAGAGACCAGGGGCCGCCCACTCCTGGGACTTATCATCCCAGAACTGAAGAATAGAGCTAAAGACTCTTTGCACACGAAGAATCTGCAGTCAAGGCACTTGAGCAGCAAGCCGCAGATGCCCAGCCCGCAGCCACGCAGCCCTGCACCTGGCCTGCATAGTCCTCAGAGAGCAGTCCACTGACCATGCATCCATCAGGCCCCAATAGTCCTTACAGGGCTCCCTGTTTCCTTACCAGCATTTTCTATCATCTGCAATTCTATCCTCATTTGGCTCACTTGTTTGATGTCTGTCTCCCGACCCCTCCAGACTGCATGATCTGTGAAGGCAGGGGTCAGTCCCTGCTCCGTTTGCAGCACCGAGCACACCATGCCTTGTGATGCCCAAGAAACAGGTCTTCGATTGATGGATGGGTGGGAGGATGGATGGACAGATGGAAGGATGGATAAATGGATACCGAGAACAGAGACTCAGAGAAAGGAATGGGGCTTGTTGAGATTGGAGCTGGTGAGTCAGCCCTCCCCAAATATCTGCCCTGTGGCACCCCCTTTACCCTTTGTACCCTCTGCCTTCAGGATCTGGTTGCAGCTAGGAGGTCAGGGGCTGCCTGCACTACCTCTGGAAGCATGTGCGATCCAGCGGGACACAGGATCTATCAGATGTGTATGCATGGGGAGAGGGGTGTCCTGGGGAAGTGCATTTCTACCTGAGGCACAGGCTTGGAGGAGAGGCAGGCTGTGAATAATTTAAGTACATTTCAAGAGCTCTTAAAAAAAGAAGAAGAAGAAGAACTGCCCCAGGTCTTTGAGGAGGTGGGCAGCTAGTTGTCAAGACCCTCTCCTGGCCGCCAGAGCCCCAGGTGGCATCTTGCTCAGCAGCGTGCACCCCACACCTCAGCCTCACCGGGATCACTCTTCTTCCAACCACCCTTCTCCCCACCCTGCCTTGGCTCATGCTGTTTACTCTGCCTAGAATATCCTTTTCCTTCGCTGCCTGTCGACCTCCTACCTATGCCCCAAAGCCCCACTCAAATGCTGCCTCCACGATGAGGCACCCCTTGGGGCTCCAGCCTCTGCTGCCAGAGCACCTGCTAGCAGCATTTATTTCATTTGGCCACTGGTAGTCTGAGTTTGTGCCTGCTTTCCCCCAGATGGAGCTTCTAGAAGGCACAAATGGGTCTCACTCCTCTCTCTGCCCCAGCACCCAGATGGATGGGTGCCCAGAGCAGGGTTTTGCCAGAGTGCGCTAAATTTAAGTAACGTCAGCCCCCTCCCCCTCGGCAGCACACAACACACATATACACACAGGCCTTTGTCCCTGCAGGTGAAGGCGGAAGCCTGGACCCCTGGCCCAACCTGAGCCAAGGTGAGCGGTCATGGCAGACATCCTCCTGTCCGCAAGATGAACAAACTCCAAAAGTCCTCCTACTCTTGCCAGAGTTGCTTCTCTTCTGACCTGGCCCTCACTGCCCCGCCACAGGAAATCCTTCTCAGGAACCTGGCACCCGCAGACTCTCCTCCCTCAACGGAGGTGGGCAACCGAGTTACCACCTCCCACTGCCCACCTCTGCGCATTGCCCCTAGCCCTGCTCCTCTTCCAAGCCACCAGCTCTGGCACAGATTGGGACCAAAAGAGGGAGGGAAGTGGCGCTGAGAACTCTGTGCCAACAGCAGATCCGTCCCCTGCGGGAACAGAAGCTGGGGGTGGGGGAGCAGCTTGCAGGAGAAACCAGGGGGCCGCGGGCTCCCTCAGTCAGGCAGATGGGGCGCCGGGGAGACCAAGCCAAGCACTCCTTCCTTCCTCTCCTCTCCCTTCCTCTCCCCGCGGCCGCCCCCCCCCCTCCCACGGCCCTCCCTCGCCAGCAGCTCCGGAAAGGTCAGGCGCCTCCGAAACCTTTAATTCCGTTTTAATGAGCTCAGGAGGAGTCCCACGGGCACACGAGGACCCCCTCTTCATCTGTCCGCATCCCCGGGTCTGGGCCTTATTGAGGCTGTGGCTGCCTCGGTGAAGCCGACCCCCAATAATGGCCATTTGGGGGCGCCAACCCTCGGTTCCTAGGACAGGACAATGATTCTGAATGCCCATACGGAGAAGGGCCTGAAAGAGCGGCTGAACCAGCCCCACTAGGCTCCGCCAAGCCCTGCCCGTGGCGCAGAAAGCCGGTGAGCTCCGCCAGGGGGCAGCAGAGGGCAGGGGGAGCCCAGGCCTGGGGTCCCAGCCTGACTGCCCACCGCCCCCCACCGCCCCGTCCCAGGCAGCGCATCCCCGCCTTGCCGCTGAAGGCCCTTCCCCTCCATCACCCCCTCCAGGCAGCCCGCCCATCGGCGCCAGCCTCAGCCCTGGGGCTGGATGCTTTCCCAGGCCGCCCCTCCCTGTGGGCCTCCTCTCATGCTCCTGAGCTCCAGCCACAGGAATCTGACTGGCCTTCCCACACTGTCTCTATTTGTCAGCGCCATGGCCATCCATCCTTCCTCGGGGTCTCTTGGGCCTTCTGTGGACACAGCCCCTTGGCCCCTAACCCAGCGGGGAGGATGCCAAAAAGGAAGCAAGGTCAGGGTTGCACTGATAGCTCCGATGGGGCTGAGAAGTGCAAGTGGAGCTTCTACACATCTCTGAATGGTGCTGACTGGGCTGATGACTTCGTCCTGCCCATCCAAGGTAGGGCAGAGGGCTGTGGTGTGGGAGAAGCCCAGACTCCTTCCAGACCCCCATTTCCCGCACTCCAGCCCAGCTTGCTGCTCTACACACACACACACACACCCCAGACAGGCTCCATCTGCTGCTGTTCCTCCCTTGTTCCTCTCCCCGCCATCCCACCCCACACTGTTCTTACCAAGATGACGGCTGCCACAGCCCCAGCCTCCTTGTCCACCAGCGGCATGACCAGCACTGAGGGGGAGAGGGCAATGAGGTGGTCCTGCGGGGCCAACGAGGCTCAGAGGTACAGAGCCAAGCCCCAGGGAGGGAGACAAAGACACAGACAGAGAGGCTGGCACAGAGACACAGAGAGACCCAGAGACCCAGAGAGACAGGGGGTTCTGAGGCAGCAACAGAACAACCACAGCAATGTCCCCTGCATGGAAGGAAGCCCCCTCACTTCACAACTCTTCTGTGAGCCCCCCACCCAGCAACCCTGAGAGGGCAGGAAGCAGGTAAGGCTGAGCACCCCTATTTTACAGATTGGGAAACTGAGGTCCAGAAAGGGGAAGTGACTTGCCCAAGATCACACAGCAAGTCAGGTCTCCTGACTCCCAGTCTTGTGCATTTTCCACATCGAGACAGAGGACAGAGACCTAGAGAGACTGAGACATGAGGCAGAGAGACATGGCGGACAGGGGGCGTGGAGAGGAAGAGAAAGAAAAACAGAGACAGTGACAGAGAGAGCATGACAACACTGCAGGCCATCTAGCAACAGACACAAGCACACTGCGGCCACTGGCCCCGGAGCCCTAGTATGTGCCAGGCCCTTAACATGCGTCATCTCATTTGCTCCTCCTCAAAACACCCCCTCAAGGTAGGTTGTCTCATCCCCATTTTACAGATCAGGAAATTGAGGCTCAGAGAGGTTAGTAGCACCTTAGAGAGAGAATTAGTTGGAGGGATTGCTGGAGACATAGGGCAAGAGAAAGAAGGAGACAGAGATGAAGACAGGGATAGAAGACAGACGTGATCTAGGGAGCAGGGGCACAGTTCCCCCTGCCCCTGCCCAGGTCCCCGCCCTTACCTTGTGTGTCAGGAGCCAGTGGAGCCACGAGCCTGGCCAAGGGCTTCCCCGGCAGGTCCGCGGGGCACAGTCCGCTGCAGCCCAGCCGCTTCCGGGACAGCACAGCCTCTCTGAAAAGAGGACACCCTCCCACCTCTCAGTCCCTGGATCAAAAAGGAGCAGGCCCCGACCTGGGGACACCCAGCAGGCTGGACCCTGCACGTTTGCAGGGATCTAGACAATTTGACCTGCCATAGGGTGGACATGAGATAAAAGAGATGGGAACCCTGGCCCGCCATGCAGAGGGGCAGGCAGCCACAGTCTGGCCTCTGGTGCCCCTTGCAGGAACCCTGGGGCCCAGCGCAGGTCCACCAGAGCGAGTAAAGCAAGGGCTCAGAGCTAGGCTGCCTACGTTAAATCCTGCTGTGGCTACTACTCAACCTTGGGCAAGTGATCTACCTCTCTGAGCCTCCCAGGGAGAAAGAGTGTGGAGGAGAGTAGAATCCTAACCATCTCCATCCTCAGAAAGCCATTCTATATACCTGAAACTAGTATAATACTGTGTGTCAACTATAAAAAGGAAAAGGAAACATTCTAGAGCAACTTGTGGTGTTAAGCACAGGAGGACTCCAGGGGCAGTTGTTGTAACTAAAGTTTATCCTACATTCCCTATGTGCCATGCACAGTCCAAGCAACACATATAGTTTAACTCAGAATTCCCCACAATCCCATGAATTCAATATTATCATCATTTCCATTTTCAGGTGGAGGTTAAGAACCTATCCAAGGTCCCATGGTTAATAAGTGGTAGAGTCAGGATTTGAACTCAGGCAGTTGGCACCAGAGTCCACACTCTTTAACTAGTGTGCTTGAACCTTCCTAAAGACTTGAGGGGGTATGAGCTTCCAATGGGATTGGTATGAATGGGCATAGGTGTGATGGAGGGGCAGGGAGGGGAGGTGGTGTAGGAAGAATGAGTTTCTATCTGCCCTCACCACACATACTACCTACCTTTCCCCTGGCCTCTAGCTCTTCCTGCTTAATTAAGTGCCTGATTTTTCACCAACTGTCCTTCCCCGATGATTAATTGTCCTGGGTTCCTCATCCCTCATGCTGCCTCCACTTAATTGTGTTTGCAGGAACTGCCTGGCCTGATGAGAGGAGAAGCCTGGGGGGCTGGGACGCCGGTGTGTGCATGTGGGGTCACTAAGGGGAGCCAAGCAAAGGCCAGATGAGGAAAAGAGAGGGGGTTGGCCTCCAAGTCTCCGGATCGGGAGATCACAGCCTCCAGAGAAATCAAAGACAAAGAGGCTGGGCATCTTGGTAAAGGTCATGCAGCATTCTGAACTGGATCCATTCACTCTTGGCCTCTTGATTCAGAATCTACAAGAACCAGTGGTGTCTCCTACCTTCTAGCCCTCACACCCTGGACCATGAGGCTCCACGCTGTCCAACTGTGCCAAACACCCCAGGAGGGAATAGGAATCTAGGGGGGCAGGAGGGCAATGCAGCCGCATTTCCTGATGACCAAATTGCTAAAGACTGGGGCTTCCTGGAGGCAGGGGCCCGCCTTGGTGACCCTCAGCCAAACCGCCTCTTGTTGAACCCACCCAGCCACTTGGCCTCCTGTAGTCTGGTTATTGGGCAACCACAAGGTGGCGCTGGTCTCTATGCTGCTGGTCAGTAAGCTTGGCAGCTTCATCCCACTGACCCCTCACTCCCCCTTTCCCACCCTCCCACCCCCCTGGGCAGACCAGAAGCTGCCTTGGCCTCACACCCCATCCCACCCCATCTCGGGAGCCTGAGAGAGGAGTCTGCCTTCAGCCTTTCTTCTGCACAAAACTCCCTCTGTGCTCATGGCCCCATGACTCTCCAGCCCCACTCTCAAGAGCTCTAGACCCCTGATACCCAAAGGCCTCCTGGAAGCCTGTCCTGGATGTCCCTGACATAGTCAAAGGCACCCAGTCCCAACCTGAACTTGTTCTCTCCACCCCACAAAGAGGCACAACCACCTACCTGGTCCCTTGTAGCTTGTCCACAAACTGTCCCAGCTACCTCCCTCTTCCTCACCTCCCCCATCCAATGGGTGAATCACCTCCCATGCATCTCTCACAACTGTCTGGCATGGAATTAGTGTCGGAGAAGGCTTCCTGGAGGACACGATGCTGAGTTGGGTCCTAAAGAACATGCAGAGTTGGGCGCCTGGGTGGCTCAGTTGGTTAAGCAACTGCCTTCGGCTCGGGTCATGATCCCGGGGTCCTGTGATCAAGTCCCGCATTGGGCTCCTCCTGCTCTGTGGGGAGCCTGCTTCTCCCTCTCCCTCTGTCTGCCACTCTCCCTGCTTGTGCTCTCTCTCTCTTTCTCTCTCTGTCAAATAAAAAAATAAAATCTTTAGGAAAAAAAAAGAACATGCAGAGGTTATCAAGGCAGACCGGAAGTGATCTGCAAGCAGGAGGAACCGCATGTGTCGAGACTCAGAGGAGAGAAAGAACGTGTGTCTGCTGGATGGCCTGACTGCAAGGAGGTTAGTGTGGCTGGACAGCAGGGAGCGAGGCTGAAGAGGGCCCTGAGGAGCTGGGCATGATCCTGATGGCAGTGGGAGCCTCAGGACGGACTTGATAGGGGAAGGTGAAGGTCACATTTGCTTTCAGCCTAATCGCTTTAGCTGCTGGGTAAAACTCTCACTGGAGAGGGAGAACCTAAGAGACTGAAAACGTCCTGACAGTGAGGGCCTCTAGTCTCAGTTGTCCCTGGACCAATGAGGAGAGGCTGGGCTGGGGCAGATCAACTTGATTGAGCCCAGATCTCTCACAGAGCACTGGGGGGCCTCCGAGGGGCCTAAACCCTCAGGAGTCCCCACACCTTGGCACCTTGCTCTGCAACCTGCCCTCCCCGGCCCGGCCACAACCCACAGTCCAGGCAGGTCTGTGCTAGGCCATGCTCACCCCAGCCCATGCCCAAGCAAGCCCTTTTCTTCTGCTGCACCTTTCCCAGGACTGTCGTCCTCCTGGAGGTTTTAAAGACACCCACAGACTGGAAGGCCAAGGGAAATGCCCAGGCTGAGTCTCCCCAACCCAGATGGGGGTGGGGGCTTTACACTCACACCCCAGTGGTTCCTCCCTCAACTTAGGACCCTCTGCCCTGCCTCATCTCCCCTCCTGACTCCTCCGTCCTCCTACCCCAGTTGCCAGGCTGATGGTGGGGGGTGAGGGACTCCACGCCCAGGGACCAGCTGTCCAGGTTGCAGGCTAATGACCCAGCCCTGGTGCCTGGGTGGTCATGGCTGCCCCAGTGACGATGAAGACAGATGGGCACAGAGTGGGGAGAGGAACGGGCGTGGACTTTATGACGGTTCCATCCCTTTAACAATTATTTGTTTAGTGGCAAGAGTAGAGAAAAAGGCTCTCTGTTGGGAGGGTCAATGGCCTGGAAAGAGCTGAGTGCCCAGGCCCCCTTCCACTTCTATGAGCCCCTTCTTTGGTGAGCCCCCCCCCCCCCCCCCCCGCCGAGTCTCAATCTCGCTCTGACTTTTCATCTCTCTTGGAGACAAATTATGATTCAGGCCAGGACCTGGACCCTCCTCTCCCCTTCCCTCTCCCAGAATGTGAGACTCCAGAGAACAGACTATTCCCTGTGTCCCTGATACAAATCAGAGGAGCACACAGATTTTGCAGTGCAAGAGGACCAGGTCAGCTCTGAGGAAGAAATTTCTCAAGGTTGGGCCCTGGGACCCCCAAACGGTAGCGGAGGGACAAGCAGCTGGGCTGCTGTGGGCGGTGGTGTCCCCGTGGCAGCTGAAAGGCCCCAGACTTCGCTGCAACCAGCAGCCGGTAATGAGAAGCTTCAAGATCCAGGAGACACAATAAGAGGAAGAAGGCGGCAGGGCTGGGGACTGAAATAGGCTGGGAGATTGAAGGGGCACCAGCATGAGGGAGACGAAGATTTCCCGGAAGGCCCTCCTGCAGGCAGCCTTCCAGGAGCCTCTCCCCTCCAGCCCCTGGAATTCGGAGCTGGACCAGCCCTCACACACTGCAGTGTTCCATCTTGCTGTCTCCCAGGAGCCCACAGAGGCCCAGAGCGATTCCTTGGCCTGGGTCCCAGGTCTCCCGACTCCCAGCCCACGGTTCTTCTGGTGGAAAGACTCATCCCTGAGGGAGGCCACCACGGCCCAGACACCTTTTCTGGAAACCGGATCCCGTATGGAGCAGGCCTCCTAGAGCGCCTCCAGCTGGGCCTCGGGAGATCAGGGAAATGTGGCTGGTTGAGATGGAGCCGCACAGGGAAGGACTCCGCTCAGGAGAAGAGGGCATGAGCCAGCATGAGGGGGTAGGGAACCCAAAACACACCGTGGGGATGAGACTGGGCACCTGCAAGCCCACGGAGGGGAGGGGGCAGTGGCAGGAGGGGCCTCTCCATCCCCCCTGCGCTGTCTCCCCTGCCACCCTCACACCACGCTAAGCCTGTCCTCTTCCTCCCGGGGCCTTATCTGTCTTTATGCCCCACCTCTATTCACACCTGTGCTGTTTCCCAGCCCTGCCAGCCCTCCAGGGTTTCCCGGAGCAGTGCCCCCTCCACTGGGCACAGCCAGAGCCTCGGGCTCCACCTTAGCCTGAGGCAGCTCCCCTGTCTCCTGCTGGGGCCAGAATCACAGAGGTCACCGTTCGAAGGACCCTGTACCCAGCCTCACCCATTTTATAGAAAGAGACTGAAGCCGGAAGGAAGTATTTTTCTCAAGGGGTATGGCAGAGCACAGATTTCAGAAGAGAGGACGGACCTAAACCTTCACCCCTAATCCTTGCTGGCCTGAATGAGCTTTGATCACTGTGTCCCCGGGACACGGGCTGCCTCACGCCTCTTGCCCCTTGCTAGCCTCTTCCTGGGATTTGAGCCCTGTATCCTAGCAGGTACTCACCTCCCCATCTCCACTGAACTCTGCGCTGATTGCATTGGAACATTCTCTTTTAATTGCCTTTTTTTCTTCCTTATCTTTTCCAAAAGCTTTACTGAATCTGAAGGTGGGGGCGGTGGTTGGGGGATCCTGAGAGGCACAGATCTGAGACCTCTCCAAGATGCCTGACCGAAGACACCCCCTCCCATCCCTCCTCACAGCAGAAAGCCTCAGGGGAGCATTCTCGGGCTCAGAAGGGGCAGAGCACACCCAGCAGGATGCTCCCCTCCTGCCGTCTGAGCCCAAGGTCCTGCGTCCCTCTCCCAGGAAGGCCTTCCCCAGCCACTTGAAGGAAACTTCCTGGATGGAGCAAGCTTATATGAAGCAAAGCTCTTAGCAGTAGGGCTGCTGGCTCCGAGGAGGAACGGGGATATAATAAGCATTCTTTTCCTTAAGATTCCGAAGACCTGCCAGGCCTATCCTGCCATCTTACAGATGGGACGGTGGCAACCAGAGAAGGGCGCGGCTGGCTTGGTTCACACAGTCCTCGAGGGAAGGAGTTGTCAGGAGATGCTGAAGGGGAGAGTGTCACCCGCCACCCATCCCCTAGGGGAACCAAATGGGAGAACAGGAGGTGAGAAGGCTCTGGGTTGTTGGAGAGGCACCAGCCGCTCCCAGGGGGAAGGGTTGGAAAGAGGCCAGCATCCTGGAATTCAGGGTCCCAAGTGCCGGGAGGGGCCTCAAGACCACCAGCATCCCCAGCACCAGGACCTCTAGCAGCCGCAAACAGCAATTCTTTCCACCAGCTCTGTGAAAGGGGAGTGTCTTGCCGGCCTCAGCCACTACCTGAAAAAGCCATATTCCTGGACGACTTGGCCTGTAGGAAAAGCCGTCCCCCGGGGACTGGAGTGCTGCCTTCTACTAACACCCCCACTGGTGCCCACGCAGCCCTCAGCTCCCGACCCAGCTCCCTGGGCCCACGCTGGCCCTGCGGTGCCGAGAAGGCAGTGACCATGTCCTCTGCGGCCTGACCTCCTCTGGACCAGCGCTCCTGCCTGTCAACACTTTCTCATCTGACGAGTTCCATTCCCCCTGACTGTCCCCTGAATGGCCAGGAGCCAGGAGACGGTGTCCCAGGCCTGGCTCTGTCTCACACCAGGTATGTGGCCTTGGACACGTCTCATGATGGAAGATAAGGAGGCGGAATTCAATAGGCTCAGAAGTATCAGGGGACCATAGAGCACCGAGCCCTCTGTGCCTCGTGTCAGGGATTCCAACATTCCATCCTGACAAAAACAAAACCAGATACTTAGCGTTTCTAATGGATGCAGTTTTAAGTGCTTTACTTGTGTTAAACTCATCTAATCCTCGAAACAAGCCTACGAGATAAGTAACTAATCATTATTGCCATTTACAAACGAGAACCCTCAGGCCCAGAGAGGCTGAGTGCCTTGCCCTAGGTTATACAGCTAGTAAAAGGGAAGTGGGATTTGAACCCAGGCACTTGGGCTCAGAACCCACAGTAGGACACCTGTCTCTGATCTCTCTGCTCTCAGACACCAGGTTCACACCATGTGCTCCCACAGGTCCAGCATTCTGTGATGCGGTGAGAACCTCCCCGGCAGTTCTCAGAGCCTGCTGGGGGTCTAATGATAAGCTGTAGCTCCGACCTTCTGAGACTGGGCTCTGAGGAGGCTGCTGCAATTCAGAAGAGCTCTCTAGGTTTCTAGAAGAAAACCTACCAGTGGGCACTTGCCCTGTGCTGTCCACTGCCCCAACACAACACGAGAAAAGACATTGGTTCTCCCCTCTATGGGGAGTCAGTGACCCAGCCAAGTGGGTCCAGTGACCCAGCTGGCAGGGAAGCTGAGGTCAAGGGCAGTTGGGGGAAGTCAGACTGGATGACTTTGGAAGGTCTCCCAGGCCTGAGATCCTCGATTGCAGGAGAGGCAATAGGGTACAGAATGGCTCACCGGACTTTCCCCTCCTGGGGCAGCTCGTGGGGGGGGTCCTCACACACCAGCCGGGACTCCCCATCCAGCAGGTAGGTGTAGACAGTCTCCTAGGACAGAAGGTGCTCGTGAGATCCTGCTGAGAGCCCTCCCAGCTGCCTTGTCCCAGTGCAGACGCGGATCTGGGTGACAAGGTCACAGATCCTCTGTTAGTGGGCTCAAGCATTTGTTTTTACTCCCCAGGTGATTCTAACTTGCTGCCAGGGTGGGAAAACTTTATGAACTTACACTTCAGCCTCTCCTCTTGGAGGGGTTCTGGGCAGCCATGAGCCACCTGCTGGCTTTCCTTGTCTATCACCCCAAATCTAAGGTGCTGGGGAGAGAGTCTAAAGGGCTGAAAGTGCAGACAAATCCCACCCATCATCCACCCCAAGATATTTCCCTGCTGTGACTCCAGCCTCAGCAAACCATAAGAGTGGTCCATTCAGGGCTGTATGGTAGGAGGGGCTCAGAATGCCCTGGAAGCTTCCCCCCTACCTCAGAGACACAAACAATTCTACAAGAAACCACACACTGTGACTGAAGTCAGAAGGACTCCCTGGAGGAAGTGATCTTGAAGCTGTAACTGCAGTGAAAATTAGACACATTTGGGGAATGGATGAGGCATAGAAGAATGGCTTCTGGGCCTGGGCCGAGTCGCAGATAAGCAGTGTAAAGAGCACAGAGCATTTATGGAGCTGACAGTGGAGGCAGGGGGCACAGGAGGTGGCCTTGGGGTCAGCAGGGCCTAGAAACAGAGCTGGGGAGGAAGCTGCTGTGAGCCCTGAGAGAGGAGAGCAGGTGCGTATTTTGGAATGATTGCTCCCTAGAGTGAGATCAAAGCTCTCTTCAAAGCTTTGTCAAGTCTTCAGCTTGTCAGTGTGCCTTCCCCAAGGGTCCAGAGCAGTCTTGGCCTCGGTTCCAGGCCACATCTTGGCAGAAGCGGTTGCCCTCACTGACCCATGGGTGAAAAGCCACATCCCCTCCAAGCAGGACTGGCCGCCCGAGGGATCCATAACCAACTCCCAACAGCACAGCCTCAGCGGGCGCCCCCCGGCCCCACACTCTGGGAGGGAGGGAGACACAGAGACCAGCGCTGCCCAGCTGGGGGCCCCCACATGCCCAGCTAGGTATCCTGAGGGACACTGTTTTCTTGGGAGAGCGAGGGAGGACTCGCCTCTCTGCTGATGCTATCAGGGAGGGCTTCTGGAGGAGGTGACATTGGAGCTGGGTGTTGAAGGCCCACCCCCGGTATGCACGGAATCCAGTCGAAGCCGTTGCCCTTCGACCACTGTGAGTGTCCACAATCCTGCCAGCCACTCTTGCTGTCTTTGGCTGCCCCTGCCCTCCCAGCCCCAGGAGTTGTTTCAGTCCTACTGCCAGAGAATGTGAGCCAGTTCATTGGTGGTGTGGGCTGAGGATGATAGGGCCTGAGAGCAGTGAGAGGGGCAGGCACAGGCCAGGCCTGAAGGCCCCCTGTCCTTCAGGGGAAGGGTCTAGGCGGGGAGTTCAGGGATGGAGAAATCAGTGGGAGGGAGGCCTCTCCTCCTTCTGGTCCTCCAGCCCTTGCCGCAGCCTGGGAGGGGCCTGAGGGATCTGGCCCAAAGAGGTTAAGAGACCCCCCCACCCCAGCACCCAGGCTCACATGGAAAGCCTGGCCCTGGCAGAGAGAGGCGGCTACATTGGGCTTGGGGAGGCGGGGAGGACAGATCCTCATCACTTCCGGATGTCCCTCTGCCTCCCACCCCCTCACTCTCAGCCCTCTGGGTTAAAATTAGCTGAGTTTATTGGAGAGAAGGAGGGAGCCTTCGCAGACACATCAGCACCATCTGCATTCGGGCCCGCCTGCCACAATGGGTGCTGATGAGGAAGCCAGGTGCTGGCGGCTCTCCTCGCTGAGGGGGGTGTGGAGACCCCTCCCCCCTCCATCTCCCTCCTTTCTCTGGGGACAGAGCAGGTCTCCCATCTCCCCCCACTCCGTGGGGGCAGACTGGAACCCTGCCAGTCCTCCCTTCAACTCCCCGGGGGCAGAGCAGGCGCCTCCCATCTCCCCGCCTTCCAACTCCCCGGGGACAGAGAAGACTCTCCCATCTCCCCTCCCTTCTCTGGGGGCAGAGCAGATCTCCCATCTCCCCCCACTTCCAGAGGGCAGGCCAGACCCCTCCCATCTTCCCCACCTCCATTCCCTGGGGGGCAGAGCAGACCCTCTCATCTCCCCTCCCTTCTCAGGGGGCAGACAGTCTCATTTCCTCACCCTTCCCTAGGGGCAGAGCAGACCCTTCCCATCAACCCTCCCCCCACTCCCTGTGGGCCCTCGAGACTCCCTCATTCCCTGGAGGCAGAGAAGACCTCCAATCTCCCCCCACTCCCTGTGGGCAGTTGAGACCTCTCATCTACCCGCCCCTCACTGGGGGCAGATCACACTTCCCGTGTGGATGGGGCGAGGAGGGACCCCTCCTGGAGAGGGGGTGTGCTGAGACCCTCCGTTCAACCAGCTCTCCAAAGTCAGGGCTCCCTCCCTTAGCTCATACAGGTCTCTTGGATGAGCTAAGGTAAACATGTCCCACCGTCCCAGGAACCTGATCGCCTGGACCACAGCTGTCTTCCAAGCCCCCAGCTCTGGGGACACAATTAATCCAGTTCAGGGCATCTATACCACAACCACCAGGAAGCCTGCCTGGGAAGACCTAACTAGTCACCTACTCCTTAGCCCTCCCAGGGCAGCCCCAGTGGCCACAGAAGGCCCCAGGACAGCCTTGTAGATGCTGACCTGCCAACCTCCCCACCCCCTCCTTTCCAGATGTTTCTCCATCCCAGGCCAGATGTTGCCTCAGTCCTGTCCTTCTCTGGGAGGATTTATTTTTGGGCGCCAACACACCACCCACTTCCTACCAATTTCACGCTCAATAAAGCTCACTCATCAGCCCTCCTCCTGGGCTCTGAACTTCTAGAAGGTTTGGGAAGGCAGAGCTGAGGAGAGAGAATGGAGATGCTTAGGTGCCAAGCCCCATTTGTCCCTGTCATGCTGTGTGACCTTGGGTGAGGCACCCCCCCTCTCTGGGCCTCTGGAGGTTCATTAATCAAGCAGATTCAGATATGGTAGACTTGCAGGGGTGGGGGTGGCGAGTGGGGGGGTGAGGGGTGTCACATTTTGGCAGAGGCTGCCCTTGGCTGGTGTCTAGAGTAGGGAAGAGGAGATGCCAGGCTATGGGGACCCAGATGAGGCATCTCCTCCTCCAGGAAGTCTTCTGTGCTCCTTTGGCGGGTTCAGATCCCCCCACCAGGCTGACAGCTGCTTCAGGTCTCAGGGGCAGTTTGCTCGTCCTACTGCCTAAGGGGTGAGCAGTGGCCAATGGAGCCAGGTTGAGGAATGGCCTGGGGCAGCTTACCGGGCCACAGGCCCCTCACCAAGGCACTCTGGGCCCAGACAACGAAGGGGGCCAGGTGACCATGGGCCCAAGCAGCCACCCTCCACCTGCCCCCAATCTGCAATCATCCGTGGTGTTGGGATAGGTCAGAGAGAAGCCTGAAGTTTTCTAGAGGTCATCTTGTCCAGCCTCCTGTCTCCAGGCACTTTACCTTCACACAGACTCATTCAACAAAGCTATGCCTCTCACTCCAGCTCTTCTTGGACTTGGCGTCAAGGAAGTTCTTCTGCATGTCTACCCTCAACCTCTTCTGCTACATATTCCAAAGCCCACTTAACTCCACTATGTTCTAGCTATTATCCTAGGGGAATCCTTTCCATTATTCAAGACATGATCTTTCCAGTTAGGCTCTAAGTCCCCTTCTGTCTCTGACATTCCAGAATTCCTATGTAAGTTCATTCTTTGGGACTTAGCTTCAGCCCTTCTCTTTCAGGAACCCCTCTCAGAACACTTATCCAAAACCGTCGCTTGCCTACGAGAGCCCTCTGGGCAGGGACCCTGCCTCTTCCTTCCTTCTCAACATTATGTGAGGTACAGCAAGGAGCTGGGCAAAGGTTTGGGGGGTGGGGGGGAAACATGGGGCAAGGCACCTACCACTTTGGGGAGCACGGCCGAGAGGGCCTCCTTGACAGCCCGCTGGAAGCCCGCAATGTGGATGACGGAGCCCAGACTCAGCAAAGCATCCTGGAAGAGAGGAAAGGGCAGTGAGGGCTTTTCCCAGGCAGGCCAGGACAGCCCCATCTGCCCAGGCAGCTAGGAGTACAAACTCCCCACTTAAACCAGAGCCCAAGGCTCTCAGACACTTGAATCCCAGCATCTTAAAATCTCAGAATCCAACAAGTCTTAAGGCCCTAATGTGTCCAAGTCCACTCATCTTAGTGATGGGGAAAGGGGGCCCAGAGAAGGGCGAGGCGCTTAGCAAAGTGCTCACAGTAAGTTAAGAGGTCAAGTCTAGATTAGCCCCCAGGCCTCTTGTTCTTTAGCCAAGGACAACTCTGGCATAGCAGGGAAAGCACAACCTTCCATATGAAAACAAAGCAAAATAAACAAGCAAAAAACCCCCCAATTTGTATCCTGGGTTGGGAGTAGCAAGAGTCCAAGGGGTACATGAGCCCACAAGGTGGGAGAAACACAGTTGGGCCAGCCCCTGGCAAGACAGAGGAGAAAGGAGAATTCAGCCTTGACTGCCTCACAGCCTTCACATCCCAGGAACAGGCCTTGTCCTTGGAGAGCCAGAACAGAGACAAAAAAGGTCCATGCTTCTCACTCTATTAACTTGGCTGAGCCACAGGGATCAAAAAGAAAGGTAATGGAACAGGGGATCCGGGGCCAAGGCAGGCTCATGACTCATACGGTCCACTCAGCCATGCCCTCCCGCTAGCCCTTGAAGTTCTTTTCTGGGATGGCCGGGTCTGTGTTCAAAAAGCAAAATGATTAACCATAGGAGGAAGGAGACATGGCTTGGCCCCCGTTCATGTAAAAATGTTATGAGGTTGAGAATCTTAGTGAACCCCAAGTGCCGCATGAGCCCACAGTGTATGTGTGGCTGGTAATAATTAAAATGCTGAAACTGCAGGCCATATTAATAAAGATCTGTTAACCCGAATAGGGAAGATGACAGTTCCGCCACTTCTGTAGGTGGATTAGATCATCCCCAGTGCATTGTATCCCAAGTAAGGACAAGATGAGACCCATTCACAGGTAACCCATGTAAAGAGGGAACTAGAAACCAAGTCTTGCACGTGGCTGAGGCCAGAGAACCTGGGGGTGCCCAGCCTACAGCAGAGCAGACCCATGGGTCTCCATCTTTGGCTCCAATCTCTCAGGCTCTCCTGAGCAGCAAGACAGGACTCTGTGGCCCCAGGGACAGGCTGGAGACCATCAGGTCTGAAGGACGCTGGCCCTGGCCCAGTGGGATGAAGGACCTTTTTCTAGGCAGAGCCACACCACATAGGCAGAGGCCACCAGGAGAGAGGGAGGAGGTGAGCTGCCTGTCCCTAAGGGTGGGCAAGAAAGGACTCAGGGCCCATTTTTCAGAGAGGCCACCAAGAGGAGTCCTGCGCTGGGATCCAGGGGAAGCCTGGAGTCCAGGCTTCAGCTACAACATTCGGCCATGCATCTTCTTGGCTTTGGTCTTCCCCTCATCGCCGCTGCCTCCGAGTCCTGTGTTCCCAGGAGTGGGCGGCAACCGCGGGCTTTCTCCCCGAATGCTCACTTGCCATTGTTCTCCCCAAACCCCAGCCTCCCTCCGGCCCCTCCCGCTGCTCAAGGATGAAGACACATTTTAGTCACGGAGATAAGTCTCTGCCCTTGGACATCAGAAGCTGCTAATTCCAAACATTAGAATCCCCCCATTGGATTAATTGTCCTTTAACACTTAGGCACTCCCGATCACAGTTCACACCCCCCAGCACGCGCTACACTGGGCCACAGAGCCACAGACCTTCACCTCTGCACAGAAGCGCCCAGCACACCTGCAGAACGCCCCCATCCCCCACCCCACCCCCACCACCCCCTGCCCAGGTGCACACAGAGGTTCATACAGGGGCAGCCATTTCCTTCTGGATTCACAGGGCCAGGGTTCAGAAGCCTGTCCTTCACTGGAATTGGTGGGTGCCTGTCAGACCTTTGTTCAGATGGGTCAGCTTTCTGTGACTTTTCAGACTAAGGGCAGGACAAAGGTGAGATGGGGGACAGCTGTGCAGACAATATACACGTGGACTACTGTGGCCTTTTGAGGTCAATTCTGCAGACTAAAAGAGGGGAGAAAGAGCTCATGTCCCAAATAATCCCCAAATTTAGTCTGCCCACTCAGGCTCCTCAGGCTGAGGCTCCCAGGTCAGGGCCTCAGAAGGTAGTGCTGGTTTAGGTCTGTTCCTGCCTGGCAGAGGGCGGTGGCTGGGGGGTAGGCAAGCTGAGCCCTGGGGTTCTTGGGCTCCGGTGGAGTCTGATGTGTGTATGCTGTGGAAGTTGGAGAAGAGGGGCCAAGGTGATGGAGTGAGCTCTGCTGAGGGGCGAGGCTTGAGACAGCTAAGTCTCCTCATTTGACGGATGAGGAGACCGAGAGTCAAAGAGAAGCAATGTCCCATTTATGGTCAGCCAGCGAGTCAGGCAGAGCCGGTCCGCAGCCCAGGTCTCTGCATCTCCAGCCCCTGTCCGCCCCCAGCTCCCTCCCCAGGGGCCTTAGAGAGGACAGTCTGTCCTTTGCTCCAATTGGTGGGCTCCTCTACCTGCCCTTTACTTGGATTGGGGGCTGCCCTGACCTGTCCTTTACTGGAATTGGTGGGTGCCTGTCTGGCCTTTGTTCGGATTGGCCAGCTTTCTGTGACTTTTCAGACTAAGGGCAGGACGAAGGTGGGGACGGGGTTGGGGGGGGACAGGAAAGGAAACTTGAGGAGAGTCGGAGCAGCGGCAGAAAGGGGCTTCACAGCCTTGGCCAGCGCGGGCTGGAAGCAGTCATGGCCAATGAAGCCCGAGGCTCCCTGCCTGCCATCCTTCTGCCTATCCCCCTCCTGGCCCAGCCCTGCCCCGCCTGCCCCAGGAGTGGGGGTCTGGGGGGCAGGAACTGTAGCTGGGAAGACCACTCTCATACCTCGCTCTCATAGGGGCCTTCAAGCCCTGAATCTTCCCCAGATCTCAAAGCAACTTCACCTCCACTGCATCAGCTCAGGAAGGAAATAGCTCAGATCCCAAAGCCCATGATGTGGGCATGCAGAGAGCAGAGTGGCTGCCTCCATGAAGGGAGAAGGGAATCGGTGGGAGCAGCTGAGAATGAGCATGCCTCTGTTCAACATACACGCACACACCGTCACACAAACGTGCACACACATAGAGAGAAACACAGCCATATATACAATGCACACACACAAATACATACTTAGGCATGAGTACACACACACGTACACAGCCCAGGCTCAGAGTGGGGTGAAGGAGGTCACATTTCCTGCCCTCTCAGTTTTTTCGAACAAACACCAGTATAAATATCAACATAACAACAAGGCAATTTCCCAGACCCCAGGGGAGAATATGTGGTATGTAGAAAAGAGTGGCAATTTCCAGGCCTGTCCCAGACTGATGACAGAAACTCTGTGACCTTAGCAGGCCCCTTTCCTCTTCTGGATCTCAGTTTCCTCGTTAGTAAAAATGGGTCCTTCCAGCTCTGCAACAGATAGTTCTATGGTTCTGTGGTTTAATTCAGTGAGGATGGCTGGCTGGCTGGCTGGCTGGAGACTTCCTGCTTTCCCTGGCTCCCTACCTGAAGCTCTGTGGTTGGAGAGAGGGCCGGTCAGCACCGTAGACAGTGCCTCTCCCCTTCCCCCCCCCCCCCCCGCCCCCCAGCACTAACTCCAGGTACCAAGAAAGGGGAGTCTGTTAGGAGTCAGGGCTCCTCTGAAGCCAGTCCTGTGGATAGATCAGCATTTCTGCACTTGTTTGGGGAGGGGAAGGGTCTAGACTAAATTACTTCTAACTCCCTCTTAATGCTTAGGATTATATGAAGCCAGAGACCTTGGCCTTAGTTCTTCTGGTGCTACCGGTGCAGGGACTGATGCCCATCTTGAGGGTCAGGGTCACTGTCACAAACTGCCCTCCTGTCTTGTCTTCATGAGTCTCTATGTCTTTTCCCACCTCTTTATTTTTGTTTTGTTTTGTTTTGTTTTTTAGATTTTATTTATTTATTTGACAGAGAGAGACACAGCGAGAGAGGGAACACAAGCAGAGGGAGCGGGAGAGGGAGAAGCAGGCTTCCCGCCGAGCAGGGAGCCCGATGCGGGGCTCGATCCCAGGACCCTGAGATCATGACCTGAGCCGAAGGCGGACGCTTAACGACTGAGCCACCCAGGTGCCCCTTTTCCCACCTCTTTAAACCTCCTATTGCTCTGCCCACTGCCTGAAACCTAGAGCTCACCCCTCCCTTTCTGGAAGGAAGCCTCACAGTGCCCCTGTTGGTGGCCTAGAAGAAGGTAGTAACATCAAACCCAATGGTCAAGTCCTCCCAAGACTCAAGCTGTATTACTGGGACTGGCCATATGGACTGAGTCATCCAACTCTGCTTGTGCTAAGTCTCCTGGGTGGCCTGGGGGGTCTCTCTGTGGGCCTCGGTGTCCCCTTCTCTGAAACTTGGGTGTCCCTCAAGATCTCCGGGGCCTTGGAGCCCCTCTCTGCCTCTATTCCTCTTCCCTTCCCTTCCCTTCCCTCTGGGCTGTGTGTCTCTCTCAGGCCCTGTCTCTCCCAACCTCTCCAAGTGGATCTCTCTTCTCTCCATGCCTCCCTTCGTTGATGCCCAGCTCTGTCACAGGCTGCTTTCCTGTCATGTCTCCATGAGTCTCAATGTCTTTTCCCACCCCTAATCCTCTCTCCTCTCAGCTGGCTTCTCTCCCATCTCTCTCCTTCACACTCCACCCCTACCCACTCTTATCTCTCCTGTCCACTCCTCCCCCAGACCTCCAGGCAGTCCCCTTGAGAACTTGGGGAGAAAGCACCTGACCCAAGATAGGTACCCGCAGAATGGGAGAAACCCAGGAGGACAGCCATGTTGGGAGAAATTGGGGCTGCCAGGGCAGATGCCATCTACACTCTTCTGCTTCCTGCCCCCTGTTTTGCTGATCAATATATAGTCTCTTATCTTCCTGGAGAATGGGGCCCCTTCTAGGGCAAAAGAGAACTTATCCATTTCTGTGCCCAGGACTGACAGGTTGAGCTGTTGTGCCGGGGTGACTAACAGAACTCCCTGTAAGGAAGCCTCCTGGGGGCTCAGAGCATGGAGGCTCCCTTTGGTGGGCCCTCAGACCCTGGCCTGAAGTCCGACACCCCAACCTTCCTCTGTGGCTCCTCACAGCCCTCACAGCATGGCCCGCCCTGCAGAGTCAAGAGATGGCAAGGAAGAACAAGAGGCAGGCCCTCCTCCCTCCCGCGCTCCCGCCCATGCCTGCCACCTGCTCAAGGAGCCGCCTCTAACCGACACTCACGTCTTAGATACTCCGAGAACAGCTATGTGTGAGCGCTAGATCTTGCACTCCCAGACCTCCCCTCAACAAGGCTGAGCTGGACCAGCAGCAAGAGAATAGAGGAAAGAGGCTTGGTGATCCTGGGGAGACCTGATCTGAAGAAACGGGCAGGACAGAGATCCAAGCCACAGGTAGACTAGCGCAAATGTCAGAACCCGGCTTGAGTGGGCCGTCAGGCTTGGGGGAGGGGACAGGACTTTTCTCAAACACCTACTGTGTGTTAGAGGGGGCCACCAGTGGCTCTCAACCATCTGTGCCCACCAGCATCCCCTGGACGGTTGGCTAACATAGTTTGCTGGCCTCACCCCCAAGTTTCTGATACAGTACATCTGGGATGAGGCCAAGAATCGCCATTTCCCACACATTCAGAGCTGCTGTTGCTGTTGCTGGCCCGGGGACCACATTCTGAGACCCAGGGGTATACACCACCTCCAATCCTCCTGCGGGCCCTGGGACGATCGTTTTGTTTTGCTTTACTGCTGAATAGTCGACATACACTATTACCTTAGTTTCAGGTTACGACACTGCGATTCGGCAATTATATACCTTACAAAATGCTCATCACGATAAGTGTAGTCACCATCTGCCGCCTTTACTACCTTAGGACAATATTATGGGAGGTGCCTGCTTTGATCCTCCCGTTTCATAGGTGGGGAGAGGAAGGGGCGGGGCCTTGCTCAGGTGAGACCCGCCCAGCCTCGGAGGGCAGCCCGGGTGACTCACGCCACCTCTACCTCCTGAGAGCAACTCCTCACCGAAGGTCCCGAAGGAGGGAAGAAGCGGGGCTGCTGGAAGGAGAGAGTGCGGGGGGACAGAGGGGTGACATGGACAAGGGCCACCTGGAGCTCAGGAGCCCAGCCCTAAAGAAAAGGCCTGCCCTTCCCCGTCCTCCTCCGCCCCTCTCGTCCTCGTCCTCTCTCGTCGCTCCATTATTTCCCCTCCCCCTCCCCCCACCCCTCCTCCTCCCTCCTCCCGCCCTTCGCAGACTCCGGCTTCAGTTGTTACTCCAACAGGGCCGCGTCTCCAGCCTCTGAGCCACACTGGAGACACGTGCACTGTAGAATACACCTGAGCCCAGTCCTGGCGCCCGCCCCGTGGGTGCCCCACCTCCCGGATGAGCTCGGCCCCCATACTGTGGGCTCTTCCCCTCCAATATGCCCAACCAGATCCTTCCCCCTAGCCCTGACCCTTTCTAAGCCAGACGCAGCTTCTACTCCAGATCCTGCCTCCTCCAACACGCCCTCCAATTGTCCCAGGCCCCCCTGGATCCCTCAGGGGCTAGGTTTGGGGAGGGATGAAGGCTGGGAGGAAGGAAGGAGTTGCAGAGAGAAGGTAGGCTTGTGTGAACAATCAGCTCTCTGGGGGCCTGACTCCCTGGAACCTAGCACCTAGGGTCTGGGGTCAGGAAAGGAGGGGATGAGGGAACAGCCAGAGTGGGCAGAGGGAGGGAGGCAAGAGCTGAAAGTGCGGAGGGGCAGAAGGCCCCGGGAGGTGGACATCAGACCAAGGGGGGCCAGGACAGGCTCCTGGCTTCCCCACTTTCAGCTGCCTCATCCATGTGACAGGGTCAGTAGTGGGCCATCCTCATGGCCCACATTTTCCTCCATGCCACAGCCTTCTTCCCGAGCACATCACCAGCATCCCCCTCATCACAGCTGTCCCAGTCATTCTGATCAGGTGCCTCTCCATCCTCGACTCCTGGCACAGCGAGGTAGTCACAAGGAAGCAGATGTAACTCGCTGAGAGTCAGTCATGCCATAAGAGAGAAGTCTGGGAAGGAGGAGGGGGTGAGCTCCCTGTCCCCAAGGTTGTGCTGGGGAAAGGCCTTGGTGAACTTGGTTGGCCTCCAGCTTTGGGTTTCTTGACCCTAAATGTCTTCAAACCTTCCTCAGCCTCACCCCTCATACAGTCTTCATGATGGGTTCAGAGCTGGGCAAAGCACATCCAGGAGCCTCTGAAAGGCAGACACAGTGGCCTGAGTGGAAGATGATAGAGAGGAGTGACCCACTGGGCCAATGTCCAAAAAGTTTGTCTCTCAGGAAATAATGACCAAAGGAAGAGCTGGATACATGAATGAAGGAACACACCAATGAATGAATGAATGAGTGACCAACCTCCCTTCTCTGGGTCTCCCTCTGGGAACTTTCCCAGGCAAATCTGATCTTCCCCTGCTGGCACTCACAGTCCTGTGCTCCCCCCGCCCCCTGCAGGGCGCCGCTGCTTTGCTCCTAGTTCCCACTGGTTCTCCCATCAGACTGGGAGCTCTTAGAGGCCAGAGGTTGTGTCCTGTTCCTCCCCAGGTCCCCAGCTTCATCCAGCCCATCACAGGTGTCAGCAGATATTAGCTGAGCTATAAAATGATCAGTTGGACTTCTGAGCGCCCAGAGCCTTTGGGCAGTGAGGGGTACATTCCATCACCGAGTAGATGGGTGGACCCCATGACCTCTGGGGGATCCCAGGCCCCGAAGACAGCTGAGAGCTCTCAAAGTTTCCCAGTTCTGGCACAGTGACTGTCTTAGAGAAGGAGCCTGAGGAATGAGGGTGCCTTGTGCTGAGAGCTTTTGGAAGCCTTTCCAAGGCAACTCCATGGGCCACAGGGTCCTTCAATGCTTCAGGATCATCTCCCAGAACAGAAGGGGCTGGGGACAACATTTCAGGTGGAGGGGCTCTTCCCTGAGAGGAACACTATCACTATCACCTTCTTTCATGACTGATGTCACCTCCTCTAGGCAGCCTTCCTGGGTAGGTCACCTGTCTTCGTCCCAGGCCTCCTGAGAATTCCTGCAGGACCAGTGTCTAGAGGGCCCTAGGTCTCATGGAGCCTAGTTCCTAGCTTGATGGGGGTAGCTTAAGACCAGGGGAGGCAGGGACTTGCCTAGGGCCTCAACCTGGAGTCAAGAGGCCCATGCCCCGGCTCAGGACACACTAGGCTCGCTCCCTTCTGAGCACTGTTTGCTTTGGGGGCCCCTCGAATTCCCTGCTTTGCCAGGGGGTGGGCTGAGCCCCTCTCAGATATGGGGTGGGGCTGGGCGTCTTCCTCTAGACCAGAGGCAAGGCTTCTCATCTCTCTTTCTGTGCCAGACTCAGTGCCCAGAGTGGGAGGTGAATGCTGGATGGCACCAGCCTGGCATGGGGTTAGCGTGGGCCTGCAGAGGGCAGGGAAGAAGGGCTGACCTGGGGGGTGCTGGTGCGGGAGGAGGGAGGGTGAGTCTGGTAGAGCATCTCCCCAGGGACAAGTCAGAGAGCACGGCACAGAGCAGCTACAAACAGCCATTGAGGCCTGCCTTGGGGCTCTCCCTGACTCCGTCCTAAGCTCTTTCCCTGCCTCGCAGCCTCCCCAGGCTCTCTGGGTCTGTCCCTCTTACTGCCTGTCTGTTCTCTGGTATGTGTTTCTCCCACAGTCTCACTGCTGGTCCCATGACTGTATTTGGCTCAATCTTCAGGGCCTGGCCCTTCCCAGCTGTTCCCCAGATCCCGAGGCAGGCGGGGGGTGGGGTGGGGGAGTGGAAGGGGGCAGATGGGGGTATGAGAAAAGACTGGGACAGAGAAAAGTTCAGAGGCAGAGGGACAGACACAAGAGTGAGGAGGGGACCTCCCTGGGGACAGGGCTGGGGAGGCAGGGCTGGCCAGGTTTATAAAGCCTCCCCAGACACGGAGGGGGAGACCCTGAAGACAAAGAGTTGGAGGGAAGACTGGGGTGGGCCCTTTCCCTCTGCACTGGCTCCTGGCCCCCCTTTCCTTCTCCCTGCCCCTGCAGGAATGTGTGAGCACTTTCATTGTTCCTAAAAATAGTCCTTCTTTAATGGGGGTTAGAGTGAGGAATCGTCTGGGCTGGGTTCATCTCAGACATGCCCCTGCCTCTGGGCTCCCATCTACTCTGTGGGCCCTCTCTGAGCTGCGCCAACCCTTACCTGCCGTGCTTTGTTAAAAAGGAAACCTAACTGTATCCCTCCTTTGCATGAGACTGCCATGGCTTCTGGGCCCAGTAGGCTCTGAGCTCCCAGGCCTGTTGGGAGCTATTTGTCCAGTGCTCAGCATCTCAAAATGGGGTCACTGCTTGTTGCTACCAGCTCCCATGCTCTAGCTTCTACCCAGCTCTCCCAACCTTATTTCCCCCCACCCTTATGTTCCTCCACCTGCAGGCCTCTCCGCCCCCTCTTGTCCTTCTAGGCCCAGCCCTGGTCTGCTCAGCTCAGGTAGCTGCCCTGCTGTGCCATTCCTTAGCCTGACCCTGGCCCTGCCCTGCTCCCCTAAGCAGCTCAACAAGGGCTGGGCCGCAGGGCCCCCAGCAGATGCAGGCTCTGAGGTAGAGTGCTTTTCCAGGGAATGGGAGATCGGTGGGGAAACACCTCAGGCTCTGGGACCCCGTGCCCTGCCCTGAAGCCTGGACCCTACTGGCCCCCTCCATCTCCTGGCCCCCGCTTTTGTTTCTCTTCTGCACCCAAAGCCTGGAATGTCTCTCTCTCAGTTTCAGTCTCCAGGAGGAGGCCCATCTAGTCTCATCTCTTCCCTGCCTCCATTTCTTGGGTGGGGAACCTGAGCCCCAGAGAGGGGAGGTGATGGAGGCGTACAAGTTCATGGAAAGCTGGCCACAGGCCAAAGGCCTCAATCACGCGGCAAAATCTTGCAAGGCCCCAGCCAGGGGGGCCCCAGAGGCAGCAGCGAGCACTCTACGCAACCCACCACCCCACCCGCCCTGCCCAGGGCAGGCAGTCTGGCATCCAAAGTTATTTGCCTTTGGAGGGCCCAGGAAGCCAGAGAACAAACATCCGGAGTCTCTGGAACTTCTACTCTCTCTTACATCCCCAGGATCCGGGAGCCACCGAGTGGGTACACCAGCGAGCAAGCGCGCATGCGCACACACACACACACACACACACACACACACAGAGTTCTGGGCTGGGTAAACATGTGAGCCGAGCAGATCTCTCGGGACTGTTCTGCCTGTGAATCTGAGCAAGCCCTTTGGAGCCCCAAAAGCTGGGTAAAAAGATGGTGAGCCCCACCCCCAGCTTTATATTCATTTTGTCTTGGAAATGAAAATGAAAGTGAAAATCGCTTTTGTGTGACTTTTCTGATTGCAAAATCCTGGAGACACTCATCAAAACCGATCTTTTCTCTTGTTTCACGGGCAGCTCCCACTTTGCTGATGCCCTAAGCACTGTGTGTGTGGCCTGCCCATTAGCCGTCCAAAACGCGTGTCTCTGCGGGCCGCCACATGGCCACGGCAGACTACAACCCCGTGGGCCGCTAGAAGAATGTCTGTGTGAGAACACGTGGAGCCATGATTCTGTGAGTGTGTGTGAGTGAATGTGTGAGCATCCCTGGGTCCACATCTGTGCCTGAGCCATCCGCATGGGCAGGGGACCTGTGTCCCCACGTGTGTGCAGTGGGCGTGGGGCAGCTTTTGTCTCTGAATGAGTGAATGAGTGAATGAGTGAATGAGGGTATGGCTGAGAGCATCAGTGTCTGAACACGGAGGGGGTCTGCTTCTCGGCCTCCCGTGCACCCCCCTCCCCTCTTCCACCACCTGTGCCGGACCGGGGCTCACATCCCTTCCCTGCCACCTGTCACCCGTGTGGCCCTGGACGAGTCTTTTAGCCTTCCTGGGCTCCGTTTCCCCATCCGTAAAACAGTGCCTTCTCCTTGAGCTGCTGGGGGGACTATCCTGGTACCACAAATGTCCTGCCCAAGCGGGCTCCCAGGTGGGGGTGAGGCCACTTCTGTGCGAGTTAGAGAGAGGTGATCCCAACTCTCTGGCCAGCTGCAGCCCTGAGGGGCATGGATTAGTGGGGGAGGGCAGGCTGGGTTTTGGCAGTGCCCTCCCTCTGTGGGAGCCCCTGGGCCAGGTATCAGGTGTGAGGTTAGAGGCCGTGGCCCTGCAGGTGAGCACAAAAGAGTGGCTCCCTTTCCTCAGCTCCCTCTCCAGGTGTGCGGCCTGGGACTAAAGGGTCTCTGACTCTGGAACTGGGGTGGCCGTGTTCCAGATGAGGTTCTGAGGACACCCACTCCCTCCCTTTCCCCTGGGGCCCTGTCCCCTTGACCCGCCCTCCAGCCTTCCCTCTCCCAAGCCCAAAAGAAGGCCTTACAGAAGCCCTAAGAGGGGCTGACTTTGTGGGCATGCGGAAACCAGCTAGGCTGACCGGATGCTCAGAGACACCCCCACCCTCAGCCCAACTCCCATTATCAGAGAGGGAGACTGAGACATGGAGAGGGCCAGGGACCTTCTCAGGGACACCAGTGAGCCCAGTCAGTCCAAGCTCCTGTCTCCAAACCTCTGTAGAGGCAGTTGGGGAGACCCCAGCTTTGGACTCTGTTGGCTACTGAATGGAGTCCAAGGGAGTAGGCAGGGGTCCTGAGAGGCAGGTACAGCTACACCTGTGTCCCCAGCCGTGGGTGTGGCCCTCCTACCTGGGCCAGATCCCCTACTGGTGTGATTAACCAAATTATAGGGTTTTTTCTTGAGCAAAGTGTATCGGCCGAACTGAATGAGGCTGCAGGAGCCCGGGGGAAGGTGGGGGGAGGCTGACAGGGGGTGAGGACAGCAGGAGCTGGGGAGAGATGGGTTGGGAGCAAGTCGTGGGGGCAGGGGACAGAAGGAACGACGGGGGGAGAGGAAGGCTGTGGGCACAGGAGGACAGGACTCCACTCGTTCAGCACCCCCATTCTGCACACCCGCAGTGCTCCCGTCACACTAGCCGCCTGGGCATAGGGAGGTGAGGAGCCCTGCTCCCCTAGAGACCGCTGAGCCATTGCCGAGTGCTGGGTACTGCATTCCCTGAAAAGTACTGTCGCGTGTCATCCTCCCAACAGCTGCATTTTATACTTGAGGGGATTGAGATGCTCAAGACATAGAATGACCTGCTAGATGTCAGAGCCAGACAGGACTGTCGGATACCACAGCCCTTGCTCTTACCCGGTACCTGCTCATTCTGCTGAAGTGCTTCCATCCTGCCTCCGGGACCCCTTCCTGGGGGGTTCAGAGAAAGGAGGAGGCCTCACAGCGACTCACGCTCGGCCCGGACCCTCCTTCCGTCCATGTTGGGCATTTCTCCTTGTCTATACTCTGATGGCCAGCAGCTGAGCTGGGGCCAATCCCCCATGGATCACACACTCCCCCCACGGCCCATGGCGCACCCATGACCCGTCTCACTCCTGTGCAGTGTCCTGCTCTGTGTTGCACTCATCACCCCTGGATGACACACAGAGACAGGATCGCTGTCTGACACGGCATGTCCCACACACTCAGTGATTCACAGCCATTTCACGGTTTCCACAGCGTCACACATCACTGAGTGTCACAGGGCCACACACAGTGGTACTATCACTGTGCCCTCCTCGGAGTGGCTCATCCTCAGTGTCACACATCATGTTCCCAATGCTCCACAGTGTCACCCTCATGTAGTGTCATGCACACACTTCCAAGCTGGCTCTGCGTTGCACTCTGTCACATTTCAGCATCATCCGGGACCTTCTGACATTAAAAAAAATCCACTTTCAGTGAAATGACATCATGTCTGAGATTTGCTTTAAAATACTTCAGCAAAGCAACCTAAAGGATGAGAGAAGATATTTGCAAATCGTGCATCTGATTAGGGGTTAGTATCCAGAATATATAAAGAAATCCTACAACTCAACCACAAAATAAACAACCTGATTTAAAAATGGGCAAAGAACTTGAATAGACATCTGTCTAAAGAAGATATACAAATGGCCAACAAACACATGGAAGGATGCTCAACATCACTCATCATTAGGGAAATGCAAATCAAAAGATAACACCTTTCCCCAGTCTTCCACCCATTAGGATGGGGAAAGAAAGAAAGAAAGAAAAGAAAGAAAGAAAGAAAGAAAGAAAGAAAGAAAGAAAGAAAGAAAGAAAGAAAGAAAGAAAGAAAGAAAGAAAGAAAGGAAGGAAGAAGGAAGGAAGAAAGAAAGAAAGAAAAGAAAGAAAAAGGAAGGAAGGAAGAAAGAAAGAAAGAAAAGAAAGAGAAAAAGGAAGGAAGGAAGAAGAAAGGAGAGTGAGAGGGAGGAAGGAAGGAAGGAAGAAAGAGGTAGTAGAGAAAGGGAAGGGCAGGGAAGCGTAGGAAAGAAGTGTTGGCAAGGAGGTGGAGAAATTGGAACCCTAGTACACTGTTGGTGGGAATGTAAAATGGCACAGTTGCTGTGGGAAACAGTATGATGGTGCCTCAAAAATTAAAAATAGGGTGCCTGGGTGGCTCGGTTGGCTAAGCATCTGACTCTTGGTTTTGGCTCAGGTCATGATCTCAGGGTTGTGCGATCGCACCCCACATCGGCTCCACGCTCAGCATGGAGACTACTTGAGATTCTGTCTCCCTCTTCCTCTGCCCCTACTGCTCATGCTCTCTCTCTCAAAATAAATAAGCAAATCTTTAAAAAAAATAAAAATAAAATTACCATATGATCCAATAATTCCACTTCTGGGTATGTATCTAGAATTGAAAGCAGAATCTTGAAGAGATGCTTGCACCCCTATGTTTATAGCAGCATTATTCACAATAGCCAAAAGGTGGAAGCAGCCCACGTGTCCATCGGTGGATGAATGGATAAACAACATGTGGTCTATACAAACAATAGAATAGTACTGAGCCTCAAAAAGGAAGGAAATTCTGACACATGCTACAGTGTGGATGGACCTGGAGGACATGATGCTGAGTGCAATAAGGCAGTCACAAAAAGACCAGTACCGTATGATTCCAGATATCTGAAGTACCTAGTAGCCAAATTCATAGACGGAAAGTAGAATGGTGGTGCCAGGGGCTGGGGGCATAGGGAGCTGTTTAAAGGCTATAAGTTTCAGTTTTGCAAAATGAAAAAGTTCTGGAGAATGTGAACATACTTAATGCTACTGAACTATACACTTAAAAATGTTTAGATAGTAAATTTTAGGTTATGTATAGTTTACAATTAAAAACTAAAAAATAAAATACTTTGGGAAAGAAGAATGAAAAAAAGGGGGGGGGTTGGGTGGGGTGGAGAGGGATAGATGAACTAAATGTGCCCAAATCTTGGTAACTGTTAGATTTGGGCGACGGGTGTATGCCAAGTGTATTGTGTTGTTCTCTCTACTGTTGTGTGTACTTCAAATATTCCATAATTTAAAAATTTTACTCTCCCTCGACCTCACACCTCTTCCAGTGACCGTGCCCCTTCTCCGCATTCCTTGGAGCCAAAGGTTTCCAAAGGGTTGACTGTGCTCTGTCTTCACCCCCCACTCAGCACCTCCCAGGCCAGGGCTGGCTTCAGGCCCCACCCTGTCACTGACGTGGTTCCTGTTGGGCCAACGCTGGGCCCAGCCCAGCACCATCTTCCCTGTCCACCTTACCTGAGAGCGCAGCCACCTCCCTCCCCCTCAACCCTCTCCCCTCCCCTGGCTCCACACTCTCAGTAGCCCCCACCTCCCTGGCCACTCCCCCTCTGTCTCCAGACTGCTCCTCCTCACCTCCCCGGCCTCCAGATGATGGAGTCTGCGGACTTGGGGCTGGGGCTTGGTCCTCAGCCCTCACCTCTATTCTTACTACGCTCTTTCCCTAGGTCATCCCAGCTACACCCACCACCTCCAAAGATACCCCCAGCCTGGCCTCTGCTGCCCACTGGACATCTTCACCTGGATGTCTGACTTCCGTCCAAAATAGATCTCTTCATTTCTGCCTCCTTGCCCTCTCTCAACCCCCGAACCCTGGCCTCCCCCCAGGCTTCACCCATCTCAGTAACATCTCCACCATCCATCACTTGGTCCCTCAAGCCAGAAACCTGGAAGCCATCCTCTGCTTCTCCCTCTGGCTCATCGTCTCATTCATCAGCAAGTTCTACCATTTCAACCTCCCACACATCTCCAAAGTTCATCCATTTCTCTGCAACTCTTCTGCCGTCCCCTGAGCCCAGGCACCACCATCTCCTGCGTGGATGGCTGCTGTGGCCTCCAACCTGTCTGCCCACCTCCAACTCGCCCCCCACAAATGCTCGGCAGCCAGAGCAATCTCAAAATCATTCACTGGACTGTGTCACTTCCCTGCCTGGAACCACTGGGGGTCTTCCCGGGACGGTGTCATACACAGTGTCGTGTGGTTACACTTCACATCATCACAACCATGACACCCAGCATCACACGTTTAGCACGGGGCTTAGAGTGTCCCGCAGCATCATGCACAGGTTTTCACACTTGGCATCACCCCATGTCACACCCTTGGCGATGCATTCAGCCTCACTAGATCACATACGCTCGGGGCACACACTTGGTTTCACAATTCAGTGTCAGACGCTTGAGCCACAGGACCACACCTGTCATTGCACAACGTCACCCATCCGTGCTTACATAGCTGGGAGTGACATCCTGGTGTCATGCCCACGGTGTCCCACACACACTTGATGTCACGCTCTGACCCACTCTCCCCACACAGTATCCCATGATGGAGGTCGCATACTTGATAACACATAACATCACAAGCTCAGGGTCACGTATTCAGTAGAATACCCCCTGCCCCACAATCCGTGTCTCGGTGTCACCCCGGGTCCTGTAAGCTCCCCCCCACCCCCACCCCCACCCCACCGGGCACAATCACCAGAGCTGCTGCCCCATGTCAAGGCTGTTTCCTGTTGTTGTGCTCAGAGTCCTTAGCCACTGCTTGTTCCTTCAAGGATTTCCTGTTGTCAGGGCCCCAGTCAGGCCTGGCCCAGCCTGGGATACACAGCCCAAAGCCCAAGAGCTGGCCAGTGGGAACCCCACTGCCCACCCCCCCCATTCTGGTTGGCCCATGGAATTTTCCCCCATTCAATCAACCTGGATTCCCCATGGGCTTGGGCGTGTGCTGGTTCCACTGAAAGGTGGCCTCTGGGCCCTGTTCCACTCCCAGGGTGCCCAGGAAGGGGACTCTTGGGCAGTCTGAAAGAGGCCGTCTACCCTGTCCCAACAACTTGGGATAAGACCTTAACTGGTCTATGGGGCTCAGTCTGAAGCTGCTGGGAGCCAGAAGGGAAAGACAGAAGGTAGAAGGGAAGGACAAAGGGTTAGGGGGCTAGAGAATCAGGGAAGCCTTCCCAGGGGAAGCCAGCTGAGAGCTGGCAAATACGAGGACGAAGAAGGAAAGGCATTCCATGGGAGCACCAGACAGGAGCAAATGCCTCGAGGTAGGAACCAGAGGAAAGAGCACAGCTAGGGCTAAAGACAGGAACGTGGGAGATGGGCAGGTGGTGTTGCAGGATTTGGAGAAAAACAGGTTTCTCTCCTACCCTCCCCCCTCCCCCCATTCCAGCCTTCAGGTTCTGGCTCCAGGAGGAGCCTGGGGCACTCGCTTCCTGGTCCTGACTTCAGGCCGCACAGACTGCCCCCCACAGGCCGCTGCCAAGCCCCCTCCCCTCGTGCCCCAGGCCAGCCTGCAGGAAGGACACAGGGAGGCCAGCACACGCTCCCCACACGGCTTGAGATAAATATTTCCCAGGAAACGGAACTTGTTCTCTCAGTGTTTACAGCCAAGGACCAGGCCGGGCGGTGGGGGAGGGGCCTGCCTGAGGAAGCCTGTCCTGGGGCTCACGGCATCTACCCCAACACTGCCTCCGACCCCACCGTGCTGTGCGCCTCTGAGCCAGTCTCTGCCTCTCTCTGAGCCTCCATTCCCAGCCCTCAAGGGGGCCGGGTCTCCCCCCGGCCTTGGCCTGCCCAATGTCTGGCCCCGTCTGAGCTTGGGTCTTTTCTGGGTGGGAGTCCCTGGTACTTGATGCCTCCTCCTTCAGACTAGGCTTCTCTGATTGCAGGGCCTGTGTCTGCCCATCTCCATCTGGTCCTCGTCTGGTCAGGGGTGAGGACAGATGGATGGACAGACAGAGAAACAGACTGGGTGGCTGCTGAGGCCACCTCCTTGGCCCCAAGTCCCCGCACACCCCCGAGCCTGTGCAGCCCAACAGGTGAGCACAGCCAGATGGCAGGTCCTCCGGACCCCCAGCGATGCCAGATGCCATGGCCAACTTGCAGGCAGCAGCTCCCCTGGGGCCATGGGCCATCACTGAGGCAACTTGATCCTGATGTGCAGAACCCAGGAGGGGGCTGGCACACCTGCCAGGTAGGAGCACTCACTCAAGAATTTTAAACACAGGCTGGGAAGTGCAGCCTGCTGGGAAGCAGCCCTTCCAGCCTCATCCCGGTGCTCCCTGTCCGTTTCCTGGGCCCCACGGACATGCTGGGCCTTCCCTCATGGGGACCCAGGGCATCCTGCCCACATGCCCTTGCACACCCTGCTCTTTTCACTTGCAAAGCCTTTCTCAGCCCCCCTGGCACTCTTAACCTCACAGGACCACCCTAGCTCCTGCCTATCCCTGTCCCCCCCATCACTATGCCACCATGCTGGGCCCATTTATTCACCATTGGTGGCCTCAGCCTCACCCCAGACTGTGGGGCCAAGTGGACCCAGGGGCAGAGATGTGTTTGGAGCTGGCTTCTCAGCACCAAGCCAGCCTCCTGCAGCCCCCGCTGGGGCTAAGTCTTTGTTCCAAGCGCCTCTACCTGCTTGTTCCCAGCCCTGGGCTGGTCCTTGTCCTCACATGGTACTCACAGAAGGTGACCACATGGACTTCTCTGACTATCCAGCTGATTTCTGGCCTCATCAGTCCATGTCCTTGACCTTTCTCATCCTTCAAATTTCCAAGGCCACCTCCTCCAAGAAGTCTCCAAGACTGCCCCCAATCCAGCAAGTGCCCCTTTCTTGGAACTACTCCAACTTTCACACAGCCATTCACATTTAATCAAGAAGCTTTACTGAGCACCTACTATGTACCAGGCCTAGGCCAGGTCTCATGTGGGCCCAGGAGAGACAAAGGAGACTCAGCCTAGGTTCCTATCCCCCATGCGTTTGTAACTATGTGGGAAAGGATATATAACCACATGGGCTAACAAGTTACCCAATTGCAAGCTCAGGGAAGCTTGGGGGCTATGAGTGCCCAGGAAAGAGGGGAGACTGACTTGACCTGCATGGAGGGTGCAATCTGAGAGGACTCCACAGAGGAGGTGACATCTAATCTGAGGCTTAAGAAGGGAGTAGGTAGAGAAAGAAAGGAAAGGCATTCCAGAGAAAGGGGTCAGGGCAAAGCAAAGGTGGGGAGGCCAGGAAGAGCGGGTATCCTGGGGAGTAAGCACTGCCATGTCTGGGAGCAACGGGTGGGCCTGAGGGGGTCCAGCAGGCAGGGCTGGCAACGCCAAGGCGTGTGGTCTCTCCTTATCCCGTCGCAGCACCCGAGGAACCAGGGCTGGGCAGGGCATCAGTATGCTTAGTGTGGATACCCCTGCCATCGCCCGTGTCCACCTCTCCCCTGGCCCCTGCCCTGCTAGGGCTCCCAAGGCCCCGAGATCCGGCAGAAAGAGGGCGTGGACCCGGCGCGCTCAGTTCACTACCCGAACTGCCTCCGCCCCAACCTCCAGAGAGCAACAGCCCTGGCCCTGAAGTAGGATTCCAGGCTGAGCTTGAAGAGCCCTCCCCGTTAGCTGGCCGGCTGGCCCAGGGGCCAGGGAGCCCTCCCGAGAGGGGTTGCTGAACATATGTCCGCCCTGGGGATGGGCGCCCGCAGAGCCTCCGCGAGCCCCGGCCCAGCCCCACCCTGCACCCCGTCAGCCTGGGCCTGGCTCCAGGGAGCTCACCCTTGCGGGAAGCAGGGAGGGTGCCAACTCCTTCTCTGGGCCAGGCACCTCACACATACTTTGTAACTTGTCCCAGTGGCTCTGCTGTGATTATGGCCAAATAATGCTGGCTCTTCTTATCCCCTTTGACAGGTGAAGAAACTGAGGCTTGGGCTGGTTAAGGGACTGGCCCAAGGTTGGACACTGAGAAAGTGGTGAAACTGGGACCTGAACTCATGTCCACTTGACCCCAGTCATGAGGAGGCCATCGTGTCTCCCCAGACTCCACCCCGACACGGAGGCTCCTCATCAGTCTCCCCATCCTTCTTCCCTCTTTCCCTCCAGCCGTCCCTATAGTATGAGCAACATCCTAGGGTCCCTACTCTCTCCAGTCCTGTCCTTTCTTATATTGGGGAGCACTCAGCAGTCTCTCCCAGCAGAGCTTAGGCTCACAGCCTAAGACCCTCCCTCTGAGGGAGGAGGCAGCAGGACCCAGACAAAGGAAATGTGGAGAGAGAACAGAAGCAAAGAGATCAAATGGGCATGATCCAGACAGGCCACCTGGTGGGGCTTGGGGGGCTGGACCAGAGGGCAGAACCTGCCTTTGCAGGGAACTGGGCCAACGGGCCGGGCAAAGGGGGCGGGGCACAGAGCTATACACAAGGAGCCCGAGCTTGGCTCCTTCCCTTGGGGGCTAGTTCCTGGCACCAAGGAGGGTCTCGGCTTTTCCAAGGCCCTCTCCCCTCATGGCTTCCTGGGAAGATGACAAATCCAGGCTTTCCTGGCAGGTGGCAGGGGCTGCTGAGACACAGCTGGTTCCCAGGAACACCATCTGTCCCGGCTCTGGGGGGGAGCCCCTGCCCCGTGGGGAATGCCATGGCCATAAATAAATTAATAATGACTTTCTAGGCACCCCTGCCCTTCCCAGCTCCCAGCTGTAGGGACATTCTCAGGGCTTGGCCCCACGTCCCCGGCCATGAGTCCATGCTGAGGCCCTTGTGCCCCAGGCCCCGTGTGGGCGCCTTCTTTCCCATCTTACTGGAGGGCAGTTGGGCATGAGCCACATCTGGGCTCCACACTCAGATCTGCCCTGTACGCTCACTGTGGGACCCCACCGTGTGTCAGCTTGCCCAGCCATAAAAGGAGAATAACGGTCCCTGCTTCCTAGGGAGGTCGTGAGGATTGAACAAGGAAGTGTGTCTAAAGCTCCCAGCACAGAGGAGCCTCCCCTTTCTCTGAGCCAGTCCTGGGCCCAAGAGTAGACCCAGGCTGGTCCTGCTGATTGATCCGATTTTACACACAGCCCTCCTCTGTGCCAGTCTTCAGAGCCCCCCGCCCACCCCGTTGCTACTGCTCACGGCCCCTCTGAGCACCCAGATCCTATGAGGCACCCCAAAGCCATGGTCAGCGCTGCCGATGGCATCCTTCATCTCAAAGGAAATGCACCCACTGAGCCCCCACCAGGCCCCCTTTGGAGGGCAGTGGGAGACTCAGGAATGACAAAAGCACAGTGCCCAGGCTAAGGAGCTCAGTTCAGAGGGGCAGACCTCGAGAGTCCCGGAACGGAGAAACCAGGGTGCTAACGACACAGACATCAGAATGCCCCATCTGAATGCCAGGGCAGGAGAGCTCAGAGGAGGGAGCAAGAGGGACAGGGAGGGCTTCCCGGAGGAGGGGAGGCTAGAGCTGAGCCCGGAAAGATTTGGGAAGCTGAGGAAGAAGAGAGCGGCAGGAGTGATTCTGGGGAGGCAGGATGGATAAAGGGGGGGACTGGGGCCTGGCTGGAGCTGCAGAGGAAGCAGGAGGATGGGAGGCATGGATTTTTGAGCAGAAAAGGGACAAGTTCAGGTTTGCATGTTAGGAAGAGCCTTCTGGCAGCCGCCTAGAGAGAGAGTGGGGCGACTGAAAGCAGCCAGCCGGTGAGCCGTCCAGGGGAAAGATGGTAAGTCTTGCACTGGGGCAGGTGCAGGGACAGAAAAGAGGAGAGGAATTCAGAAAACACTGAGGGCAGAGAATTAACAAGGAATTGTTGGGTGAGAGTGGGGAGGCCTAGAGAGGGGTCTGAAATGACTCGGGGAGAGAGCCCCAGGCAGGAATAGGGCAGGGAAGGTGACCTTGGTGCAGGGTGACCCTAGGCTGGAGGGGGTGGGGCTGGGATTCAGCTCCAGCCTCCCAGTCCTCCCAGGGGTGGGGACAATGCTCAGACTGACCCCCAGCCTGTGCCCCTACCCCTCCAAGCCCACCCAGTCCTCCCTCCACTGAGCTCTCACCTCCAGTCTGGCGTCTCTACTCCCTGGGGGCACTGGCTCCTGGGCAAGGAGGTCCCGGCTGGCTGCAGAGACAAGAAGGCCAGGGGCTGAGGCCTGCAGGCCTTCTCCCCTTCTCCCCAGCCTGCCCACCACCCCCACCCCACACCCCCCCAGCCCCCAGCAGGCCCAGGGCCTCCTGTTGCCCACAGGGGGCCTCCTCAGGGAGCTGTGCCTGATTTTGCCCTGCTCTCTCCCCACACCCCCTTCTCTCTCCCCACACTCCCTTCTCTCTCCCCACACCCCCTTCTCTCTCCCCACACCCCCTTCTCACCTGCTACTTCTCACCACCCAGGCCCTACTTCAGGTGGGCACCTCTGACTCTGGTGTATTCTCTGCTCTTGACTCTGAGAACAGAGCTGAGTTCTTTCTTTCAGCTGGAGCCTCCTCAGGAGGGGAAACAACCACATTTTTACTCCTTCTGAGGCCCCCTCCACTTCCACTTCTCTCCAGGGAACTTCACGACCCCTCCTAAGCCTCAGTTTCCCCATCTGTAAAATGGGGTTTGTGATGTCTAGCTCACACAGTCACTGGGCTGGGCTCCCAGCTAGGGCTGCTGTCATGATCCTGTGTGCGAGCCTCCAACCCCAGCCTAGCACCCAGTCTTCTGGGCTCTAGGCGCCCCCACCCCCAGTCCGTGTGCCACAGCCTCTCCCACGCTGGTAGACACACCAAGGAGCCGCTCACTCATTCTCCAGGAGCCTACCCCCCAGGTGGCATCCAGAAAGCACAGCCTCTCCCAGGCACTGCCCAGGGGCTGCCTGCCCCTCCCCACCCCCACCCGGCAAGCACACCCAGGCATCGGACAGGCACAGGCGGCGGGATATTCTGAGCCTGGCTTCGTTCCAGTCAGCTGCTGGCCGCCATGCCAGCCTGGCGCGGGCGCAGGGGCTGATTTGATTTGGCAGCTTTGGAAGCGTGTGGTGGGGACAGGGAGGGGGAGAGGGATGAGACACCCATCCCTGCTAGGAAATAAACAGCCTTGGGCACTCAGCGAACTGGGGGGAGGGCACAGTCTGGCATGGGGGTGTTCTGCATTCCCTGCCTGGTGCCCCTCTCTTCTCACCCAGGCCCTGGACACCTGCCCATGACTGCTGGAATTTATGGCTCTCCTTGGGTCACCATAGGGGTGACAGTAGCTGCACCTGGTGTGTGGATGCTTGTGGTGTGGCTGTCGCAGGGTGTCTGGTTGTCCCACAAGTCCCCGTGTCCTGTGGGGTCTCCCTACTCAGCCAGGCCTACAGCCGGGCCTGAGTGCTGCCCAGGAAGACTGGTCTGCGTGTGGGGCAGTGGTCTAGATGTGGCCATCCCCCACGGTGCCTGTGGCCACATGGCTGGGCTTTGATGGGGGACCGACTGCAGCCCAGGGGGTGACCAGGTCACCACGTGCCTGAGTCTGCTGCAGGGCCTGGTATGCATTGGTCCCGGCCTGTTCCTTCCCTCTGTGCGATGACCCTGCTAACCCAGCCACGTCCGGCGGAGGAAATGACGAGGGCCGAGCTAAATACCTAACCCCAAGCCCGTCCCTTTGTCCACAGGCCTCAGCCTTCATTTCCACCCAGGCCTCCGATGGTCCACCCACTGCACTGCCCCGGGCCAGCCCCCTCCTCCTCCCCTGACAGGAGGGAGTGCTAGCTGTGATTCTCCAAATACCGTTGGCCTCTCTCTCTGGCTCCCCATCACCAGCTTCCAGCATGGGGAAGGTAGGCCTTCACAGCTCCTCTGTAATCCCACCTGCCTCAGTGTTTACACCCTCCTGCCTACCCCACAGGCAGGCCAGTCCAGCTTACCCCTTCTGGGGATCTGCAGCACCCATCCAGTATGCTGCTGGCCTGGGGACCTGGGCTTCACACCCTCCAGGTGGAGAACTGCTGAGTGCGATTGTGACTCTGATCCTCTGACCTCTACACTGAGAGGTCAAGGCCATGGGGCAGACCAGGACCCTAAGGGGCCCACAAGCCAGGGCTGTGCCCCAGACACCAGCCAGGAGGTTAGGGGAGGGTGGAGCCTGCTTTGGGGAAGACATAATGTCTTATCTGTCACCGCCTCCCCATTGTCCCACTGTCCTCTGGGGACCTTAGGGCTCTCCCCACCCAGCCACAGGAAGCTGAGCCCCTCCTGGAGACAGAAGGAAGGGACACTGAAGGAAGGGCTTTAGGATTAGGAGGAGACTCACCCATGACTTTGCTGTCACAGAGGAGGAACCTAGGATCATAGAACCCAGCTGTCACAAAGAGGCTAGTGAGATGGAGACAGTCTGCAGAGAGGTCCTGGAGGGCTTCCGAGCAGAGGTGTGTGGTGCCTCACAAGAAAAGATCACTAGGTTCCAGGACAGCCTCCTAACTATGAGATCCAGGTTTCCACCTGGGACTTGTATGTCCTCATGTATGTACTTGCATGTGTCCATGTCCATGTGTGCATGGGTGTTCATCCCTGTCATGGAGTGCTGAGCTCTGGTCTGTGTCCCAAGGGCAGGCTCTGCCCAAGGTAGGGGTCAGCTAGGTAGCAGGCACAGTGGCGGACAAGAGAGTAATCTGGGCAAAGATTCAGCTCAGGGCTGAAGAGAGAGGCCCGTCAGTTGGTCCTAACCTCAGGCCTCATCCTAGCTGCCTGACATGGAGGGCAGTGTCCTTCCGAGACACAGGCCCAGCCACAGTCCACTGTGCCCCTGCACAGGACCTTCCCCTCTCTGAGCGCCTTTCCTCATCTGAAGAATCACAGCATGGGACTTGATGACCTCCTGGGGCCCGTCCAAGTCTAACGGTCTTTGGAGAGAGACTGACACTCACAGCCGGCCAGAGGGGGAGACTGGCAGGGTGGGGAGAGAGCCTGAGTGAAGGGACAGGAGAACCCAGGAGGCTCATTGTGGGCCGGGCAACAGGGGACCCTATCCTCAGGGCCAAGACAGGATGTGGTAGACAAAGGAAGCTTGGGGATAGTACGGGGCAGCTGTCGCCACCTTACCTGCCTTCTGGTCTGTGGGAGGAGAAAGATGGAGGAGTGCCAGAGGAGAGCTCTGCCCCTAACAGGAGTCCTGCCTCAGCTCCTGTTCCCCAAGTGTTCCAGGGGAAAGGGAGGAGCTGCAGACAGGGGGGAGTACCCAGCACGGGGAGTCAGGAAGCTGGATTTCAGGCCCTGCTGTGCTGTGTGACTTGGGCCAGCTCCCGGCCTCCCTCACCTGATCTGTGAGCCCACCAGGCTGCGACTCATGCAGTTGGTGCCAGGCTTCGGAGGCACCCAGCTGGAGTGAGCTCTCTAGAGGCCAAAGATCCGTCTCTCCTGCTAGAGGTTCCCCCCTCCCACCAACAACCCTGGTGTAGATGCTGAGACATGTGCATAACCCAAGCAAGCCGCTGGGCAAATGGCCTGGCCTCATGCCACAGGGGAGCACCCACTGGCCATCCCTTCTCCAGGCCCCCTGGCCTGGGACCTCCCTTCCTCAAGCCCTTCTCACAGCCACCTCCAGGGCAGGTGTGGGGCACCTGCGCTCCAGAGGTGCCGATGGGTCACCGGCCAATCTGGCTGCCCTGGCCTCTGCCCTAGTCGGAGGCCCTTTGTACTTGGGGCCCTCACAAGCAGGGGTTCGTGCATTTCCACATCCGTGTCCAGGAAGTGTTCATGTCCTGTTTTCCCCCTCAGGCCAGGGCTGGCGGGGAAGGGGGGTAGGTGGTGAGCAGGCCTCTCTTTCCTCCACTGTCTGTCCACATTTCTGCCCAGAGACTTTAGGGGCTAGGAGGAAAGGGCACTCCTCTCTCTGCCATGAGCTGAAATAGTTGAAGAATGGAGGCAGGGGGATGAAGGAAATGAGCCCTTACCCTGCAAGCTTAGGGAGAGAGAGCTCTCCTACGTGCACAGACACCACTTCCGTTGTGGCAGGAGAATCCGCCCGTGTCACCCAGGCGAAGAGGGTCTCCTTCCCCCAACACTGGCTCGGCCCCTCCTCCTCTCCCCCACTCCCTGGGGGTGGGGGCCACCCTCCATCCTGAGCTCTCTGCATTGCTTCTCGTTATGTTTTTAATAACCTCACATCAACATTAACAAGGCAGGTGGTTGCAGCTCTTCCCAGCAGCCCCATTTAGAATCATTGAATCATCAAATCCTAGAATCCTGGATTCACAGAATGCCCGCCCATTCGGCTCCTGGAGTCTCAGCAACTTCAAGTCACAGAATGTCGGAATCACACAACCACGCTTCCACACAGCTCTGGCTGGGAGCTAAGAGTCATGGAAGGCTAGAAGCCCACAAACCGACAATGCCAGATTCTTGGAGTCATGCGTCCCTAGAGCTAGAGCTCATACACGCCTTGGAGGTGCTGACCCCCACTTCCTCCTTTTCCAGGTGAGAAAATGCAGCCCAGAAAATGGCCTGGTGCAAGATGACCAGAGAGTGCGAGCCAAGCGATGCCCACACCAAGATTGCAAGATGGGACCATAACATTCGAGTGTTCCAGAAATGGTGTCACTTTTACAGTAGGAAATAGCCCTGTTCAGGCTGGAGTGGTGCTGCTTTTTCATTTTTGCTCGCTTCCCTTCATGCCCCCGCCCCGGCCCTCCCCAAGTCTTCTTGTGCCCCCACCATACCCCACTGGGCACTGTAGCTGACACCCCATCTCTCAGCACCCTTCCCTCCTCCAGGTCTGTACCTCGGCCGCCTCAATAAAGACAACCACAGATGGGGGACTTCTAGGGGCCAACTCCCTCAGGGTGGGGGACAGGAAAAGCAAAATGCTTGCCACCTGAAGCCACGAGCCAGAGGGCGGGCTCCCTAGAGGAGGTGCCCTGAACTCAAGACTGGAAGGTCCTGGAGCCCTCAGGGCCGGTCATACCTGAGGCAGCAGCTTCGGGGGAGTTGGATCCAGAGTGGAAGGAAGAGACTGAGGCTTACAATTGATATTAGAACCATCGAGTATGTTTAGCATTTTCATAAATTTACATTTTAACTCATTTTGGAATGTACTCATACATTTTGGATTTGAATTTTATTAAATATTACATTTCACAGATTGTTTTAATTTTTGAATTCCGACCACTCTTTGCCCAGGGCAGTTCCCAAGTCTCCACGCTGCAGAAGAGGATGCTGGAGCCCAGAGCAGGGTCCAGGTCTCCTGGTCTCTGTTTAGCCTCAAAGCTCCTGACCCGGGAGATCTTCCTGGGACCTTCTGGACCTTAGAGGGTCTTGACGCAGGCCCAGGCATCTGCTCTCATGCCCTGTCATCCCTTGAGAGCCAACCCAGACACCCAGGGCGGCATTCCCTCTCTCTCTCTGTACCTCCACGGCTGAGTGGCTCCCTTCTCCACCCTCGGGAGTCTGTCTCCTCCCCTCCATCCTCTGCATCTTCCTGCCTGGGCCTCACCACCCTTCTCCGGACCAAACTGCACCAGCCTCCCACCTCACCCCTTCCGTGTGCTCTCTACCCGTGGCCCAGAGGCTTTCCTAACAAGCAGATCTGAGCAGTCCCTGCCCTTCTTTCAACTCCCATCCTAGTGCCCAGTTCCTTCTGGAAAAAGTCCAAATCTCTTTGCTTCTAAGGCCTGCACAATTTGGCCCTGGCGACCTCACCAGCCTCATCACCAGCTTCACACACACACACACACACACACACAGACACACACACACACAGAGCCCACCCTGGGACTCCGCACCGTGGTAGTCCAGGATCCAGCTCCACAGAACTATAGAACCACACTTCCCTCCCTCTGTCTGTCACCAGCAAGCCTTCACATTTGCCATTCACTCTTTCTCTCTGTCCAGAACTTTCTCCTAGCTCATCCCTTAGCTCTCAGATTAGATATGCTTCCTCCTGGAAGCTGCCCAACTTGCCCTCCCTCCCACTCTGGGCTGAATCAGGGGTAGCTACCCTGTCCCACCACGGCCCCTCAGTCTCTCCAGCATTGCCCTCCCCAAACTGCCCACCAGCATCGGTCTTCGTCTGTGCCCCCGCCTCTACCCCATCACCTGCCCAACATCAGCCCTGGTACCTAGGCCAAGGTCCGCCTAGCTGCCATGGGGCGGATGCACTATGGCTCCAACGTGGGCCAGTGTGTGGCAGAGCTTTAAAGCCCACACTGTGCTCATCTCTACCTCCCGCCTCTGTTGGGCACATAGTAGGTATGTCCACCTTTGAAGGCCTGGCAGTACACAGTGTGTGGCCTGGACAGGCAGGCTGGGATGCTCGGAGTAAGTGAGAGTCCCAGGTTGGGCTGGGGACTTCCTGGAGGAGGCATCTGGGAGGATCCTCCAAGTGTCAGTCTTAAGACAGCAATTGAGGACAAGCCACAGGAAGTGCCCAGCCTAGACGAAGGGCTAGCAGGGTGGGAGCCAAGTCTGCAGGAGGGAGAGTCGGTGGTCAGGGCCCAGGAGGGCCGCTGGAGGGCCTAGCTGTGCATTCAGAAAAGACCTCCAAGAGAAGGGCTCCTTCTGGCTGGTCTGGGGCAGGGAAGAAGGTGGAGATGAATCAAATTGGAGAAAGTGCTAAGACAGAGATGTGGGACAGAAAGCTCTGTCTCTTCTTGTCCGTGAACCCAGAGAGGAAACTGCTGTGGGGCGGCTGGGCAGGAGGAGCGGGGAAGGCTGAGGCGGCACGGAGATACCACGCGTGCTGACCCCAGGGCCAGGCTGGGTGTGGAGGGCTGAGGCTGGCCGGGAGCGTGTCCCCAGCTGTGGCTGGGAAACGTTTCCTGTCTCCTGGCCAGAAGGGTCATTAATAATCATTTACACACCACAGGCAGCCCGGAGGCCAGCCAGGAAGCAGCATGGTGCTGGGGCTGGAGCCCAGCCTGGTGACCAGTAGAGCTGTTTTCTGGGAATTACAGAATTGCTGTGTCCTGCCACCTTACTGTGAAACCTGGCCACATCACCTGACCTCTTGGGTCTCTGGTAACCCTGGTAAAAGGAGGGTCTAAAGGGGAGGCTGCCCAAAGTCCCCTCCCTGCTCTGGGCCTTGGTTTCTCTAGATGGCAGATGGGCTGCCACCCCTACAGGGGGTGATGGACATCTGATGACTGATGTGGCCATCTGGACTCTGCCGAGCGCAGCTCAGGACACACGGGATGGGCAGACCCGGCCCTGCCTCTGAAGAGCTTGCCTTCCAATTGGGAGCTGGAGCCTAACACCATGGGGTGCCCACCTGGAGCCTCACAGAACCAAGGGCACATCAGGCTGGGGAAACAGACGGGAGGGCTGACAGTGTGGCTGGGCTAGCTAGATGGGGTTTCTCTGACACAGGAGGTAGGAGCCCCAGGAGGCCTATTTGGGCACCACTGTGTCAAACTGGTCCCGCCTGGTGCATAGCAGGTGCACAATAAATGTTATAGACAAGAAAACAAGTTGATCTGTTAAATGAGACCCCTGTGAAAGGAGGCTGGGATCTGGAAAGAGCTGCCTAAAAGATGATGATGACAATGACAGTCATTCTGGCCGAAGACAAGGGGGTGGGAAGAGGGGATGTGAAAGCCTGAGGAGGCTGGAGGCCCAGGGATGGCCATCCAAAGCCAGACAGTATTGCTTGGGAAGGATCAACTGCCGCCAAGACCCTTTCTTTGAGTTGAGCTAGAATCTTCCTCAGGCCCAGGCCACATTTCTCTGCCTACTCAACACCCCCTTCCAGGCCCAGCTTCAGCCCACTCACAGCAGAGAACCTTTTGGAAGGTGATACTGAGGCACTGCCCCCAGCCCCCTCCCCTGATGACTCTGCTAGTCTGTGCCTTCCAACCGTCAGGAGTCCTGGCCGTTCTTCCTCCTGAATACCTGTCAGCAGGCCGCCCACTAAGGCTCCCCCATCGCTTTCTCTGGAGGGTTTGACCTGGGTCTTCCTACTGACTGGCATCTCCCCTATCAGACTAGAGGGTCCCCGAAGTGTGACCAGGCTTCCTTTTTTTCAGATAAGGGTCTCTGTGAGGACAGGGACTCTCCCTCCTGTCAGATGTGAGGTCAACAAGAGGAGATAGATTAAGGCCTTCCTGGTTGACTCCCAGCCCAGGGACACTCCCTGAGGGCTACACAGGGAAGGGAAGAGGACAGGTTGGTATGCAGAGGGCGGCTCCTGGCTGCCCAGCACCCCACAGATGATGTGAGCCAGAGAGGGTACTGGGCCAGCCATGGGACGAAGACCTCACAGTTGGCAAAGTCACCCAGTGCCATGCCCGGCCCAAGCCGCTCTTGCCCCAAGGAGACACCACTGGGGATACCAGCCAGGCCCCACGGCCTGTGCCTGAACCCCTCCCCACCGTGGAGCATTGTGAGGTGGTAGTAAACACAGTAAGCCTACAACACGTGCATCCTCTCCCCGCCCTCCTCCAAAGCCCAGCCCAAAACACGACACAGACCAAAAGGAAAAGAACAAAGGTTCCCAGAGCACGACATCACCAGCCGCCTGCCTGTCCAATGCCTGCTCAGCCGGAAACCCAAGACAAAGGCCTCGGTCAAAGTGAGGAGGATGAAGGGCAAAGGGTAGAGGCAGCTTAGCTTGGGGTGGGCCATGACAGAACGTCACTGGGCATCTCTGGGGACCTAACTGGGAGGGAAGCAAGGACAGGATGGCAGCCAAGTCCTCCCTGCACACACACATCATTCCACAAACATTTATGGGACACCTGCTGTATTCCACGCACCTCAAACATTATATACCTCATTCCTCACCCCACACACCTTGTGCCTGCCCCCCCACACTGCTAACTTACTGACACCCTTCACACACCCCTCACCCCTCACCACACACCACACACCAACAGCTCACAGGGAGAAAAGATCACATAATCCACACGTCACACTGAAAAGTCACACAGCTCACACACCCACACTTCACGCCACACTCACACTCAATCTCCCACCGCACACATCACACACCCCACACTCACCTCCCCAACCACAGATACACACACATCCAATTAAATTCAACACACACACCACCTAGACAGAGAGACACACCCTGCATAGATAATGTGCACACCTAATGTCACATGTTCGTGGACACACACAGACCCGTGGCACAGACGATCCCACCGGCACGTTGCCGCCTCCTGCCCATGTGCACGTGGGCACACACACACACACACACTTAGTCAACCAGCCCCTTGCCTTGGACCCCTCGGCCCAGGCTGCTGCACCCTTCCCTATGCGGAGTGGCACCCACGGCCATCACACAGACACATGACACTCCAACACCAACACCCAGGTCCTAAAACACTTCCCAAGCAAGCCCAGGATGCACCACCGAGACTCTAAGCCACCTAGGCTGCAAACACACTCGGGCCCACACACAGCTCCCCCACCCCCACACCCCTCCACCAAGATGTCCAACGCAACCCTTCATCAGGCCCCCACAGTGGCTCTTCCTGGCTACACGCAACAGCTGAGAACATGCGCAACCGCACACAAAACCCCCCGTGCAGGCTGGCCCTACAACTCCACCCCATGGAGACAGACACAGCACATACACTCATGTTCCCTGTACACACAACACTCATACATACAGCTTCCACTCCGCACTCACAATGCAGCCTTCCTAGCTGCACATGACATGCAACCCCATGCATGCAATCTTCACCCTTGCCCTAAGCCCCCATGCATCCCTCCAAATCATCGCACTGGTGATGCCACATACAATATACTACATGGCACATCACAAATGATCACACACAAGGCACACCCAACACATGCAATGTGGCCCATCCTACACAAACACACACACCCCAGACTCACCCAGCCCCAGAAAGCTCCCACCACAGGTCACGGGCACCAGATTGCAGTCTACTCCCCCATTCCCCCATCCCAAGCCCCCAGCTGCCCCCAGTCAAGACCAGCACAGTGCGGATGGGGGATTTATAAGTTATGAACCCCAGTGCTCCACGGCACAACCCCCACCCACCTTAGATCCCTGGGCACCGCCCAAGGGCTGTGCCTTCCATGGTTAGTCCCTTCCACCAGCGCCCACACCGTGCCATGCCTGACGACATAGGGCAGGCAGAGGTCCTGGGTACACTGGCCCCACACTCTGAGCCTACCGCTTCCTCACCCCAAAGCAGAAGCAGATAATAAGGGGAAGGGAAGATCACAGGGTGAGACCCTAGAACAAAGATAGAGACCTAGAAAAACGGGGGTGGGGAGGGGTGATGGACAGACTGAGAGAGATGTACATGGGCAAAAGGGACCAAAAGAGAGAAACGGAGGGGCAGAGAGAGAGGATGCTCAGAAAGATTCAGAAAAGGCAGAGGAGAAACCAGAGAATAAAGTGGGACCAACACACTAGAGAGAAATAAGAGGAGAGGGTGAGACCCCTAAAAGACTAGATGACCGCCTACACGAGTGGGTAGGAAAGCAGGAACCAGGTGGGAAGGGGTCCTGCAGAGAAAAACACAAGCTGTGATAGAGGCATTTGGACCCTGGGGTACAGTCCCAGGTGAGGACCGAAGACCAGATGTTTGAGTGGGAATCTGGGTGGGGGCACAGATGAGGCTGTGGAGTAGAGGCTCAGGGGCTTGGGGTGAGGCTCCAGCTGTGACATGGGGTCCTGGCTGAGAGCTGGGGGTTCAGGTGTTCTGGGTGTACCTGGAGTCCGATATATATATATAGTCGGTGTTCAGGGGTTTGGGCAGGGGTCATCCACTCATCTGGGAAGCAAGGGGTTCCAGGTTTGAACAGAGCTCTTCGTGGGGACTGGGGTCCTACTGTGGATTGGGAGTTCAGAGCTTGGAGTGGAGTCCCAGATCCGAAAAGGGTTCAGAGTCTGGGGTGAGGTTTGGACTGCGAGCTGGGGATTCAAGGGCTCCGGGTATGGGCTGCAGTCCCAGCACAGGAGTGGAATTCCGAGCTAGAGAAGGGGGCCCCACCTTGAGGAGGGTTCAGGGGCAGAGTGGACCACGGAGCCGTGCCCTCACGCTCCTTGGAAGACCCGGCCGGGCGCTCGCCCGACACCCGGTCCTCCTCGTGCCCAGCGCTGGGGGCCCCCCTACCTGCAGGCTGTCGGCGCATGGCTGCGGCGGCGGCGGCGGCGGCTCGTCCGGCTTGAGGAAGACCTGCTGGCCCCGCCTGAGGAATTGAACAACAGCGATGAGGATGTGGTGCAGCACCAGGACCATGCTCACAGCCGCCCGCCCGCCCGCCGGCCCGGCCGCTGCGCTCGGTCAGCGCGTCCGCGACAGCTCCGCCGGGTCCGCGCGAGGGTCCGCCCCGGCCCCGCCCCGCCCCGCCCACTCCCCGCCCCCCGACCGCGCGGCCCCGCCTACCCTCCCGCCACCGCGAGCTGCACCTCTCCGCTTGTCCGACCTGCGGACCCCCAGGGTCCCCTCGCCTGGCTCTCACCTCCCTTCTCTCTCCGCTCGCCAGACTCTCGCAGCTTGTCCGCTATGGGGATCCCCCACCAGGTAGCCAGCTCTCAGCTTCCGCTCGCTCCTCTGGCCCCTCGCCCCTCCTGTCGCTACCTCGCCTCTCGGAGTCCCTCTCTTGTCTGATCGCGTCCTCTCCCCCCACTTAGAAAGTCCTGGGGCCCCGGCCAGAACCCCAAGCCAGAGACCAGCGCAGTGACGGGAGTGGGGGTGGGGGGGAGGCGGAGGATAAGGGGCGGGGAAAGGGGCCGCCGACCCGATGCAAGGAGCCCCGGGCGCTCCTCCTCAGGAGAAACGGGGAAGTCGGGGAGAATTTTAGAGGTCGCCCAGCGACGGACAGGCCTGGGGCAGTAGCCAGTCTGTGAGGGGGACACGTGCACACAGACACACGAGCACACACACGGACAGGGGCACCACTCCTGAGTGAGGGGTAGGGGCCCCGGACCCCCAGCACGGGGCAGGCAGGCCTGCGTTGGCGTCCCCGGAAGCCGGAGAGGGTGCAGGCCCCAGGGCCACACAGTCCACAGTTCGCCGGTGGGACCCGCGCGTCCGGAGCGCAGTTCTCCGCAGAGCGGCCTCTGTGCTCTGGCGCCTGCGACAGCCGTGACGCTTCTGCGCCCCCTGCTGTCCTATCGCGGCAGCACAGCCCGGCCCTATTTGCCGTCTGCCTGGCAAGGAAAGTGGGGGGCAGGCGGAGGGAGGAGGGGTCACCTGGGTCAGCTCCCTGCCTGGACCCACCCAGTTCCTAGCCTCCACTTGCCGTGAGATCTGCTGGGGTGGTAGGACGTGTTTGGACTGGAGGGTGCGCTTTGGGTCACACCTGGCCTTTGCCTGCGACTTGCTGCATGACCTTGGTCAGATTCCCTCCTGTTTCTGGGCCTCAGTTTTCCCATCTCTTTCACAAGACTGCCAGGATAATCAACCTCGATAAAGGTGGGAAGGCAGCCAGGGTCCCCTGACAGCCCTCGCTGTGGTCTGCCCTGAATCCTTCCCACTGCACTGCGAGCCCCTCTCTCTGCAACAGCCCCCTCCCCCACTTGCAGGGTGACTCAGTGAGCCCCCTGCCTCCCCACCTCATGGGGCTGATTCATCTGGGTCCTTTTTCCCTGGGGAGTGATTTCCTCCACGTTGAGTCACTGAGCCCAGTCCTGGACACAGTCCAGGCCCCTGAAACACAGGCTGGGCCAAGCCCTTTCTGTGCCATTAGCTCAGGGGGAGACCCTCCGAGCTAGGATTTCTCCCACCTCTGTTTCTGAGGCCCAGCTCTGAACATGCTTCTTCCTCTGCTTAGGCACCTTTAAAGACTCCCTACCACAAACATAAGAAAGCCCAAATCCTCAGTCTGACATGGCAGGCCCTCTGTAATTTAGCCCTGACTTATCTTCCTAGCTTTGAACCTCTTGTCACCACTCCTTAAATTTATACTTCCTCCTTTACTCAGCTGGGTGACTGACTCATCCTCCCCTCTAGACCCTTACCCATGCCACGCTATCCCTGATGCCCTCCAGATCCTGTCCGCCTGCTTATCACTCAGGGGCCAGAGGCCCACCTCCTCCAGGAGGCCTTCCCCTGATGCTACCTTAGTCCTCTGGGTCCCCCTTCTTGTGTCTTTCCTGGGAGTCATGTCTGGGAACATGGGGAGGAGTGAGATCCAAGTGATCCCGGCCAAGTCGATGTATTTTAGTTTATCTTCAAATTGGGGGAATGTGGCCTCCTTTTTAATTCCCTAGAAATCTACATGGGCTAAGATGGTGTAAAGGTTCTGGCCCAAAAAAGGGCCTCCCTTCCTTTTTTGGCCTCAGTTTCCTGCTCTGTAAAGGGGGTGACCAATGTAAAGGCTATATGAAAGGACTGAGTGTGAGCCCAGTGCACAAATCACTTGGCAAATCCTGAGCACCTGTCAGTCCTGGGCTTTTATAGTGTGGCTGGGACACAGGTCCCCAGGAGGTAGCTGTTAGAGCTGCTGGCCAGAGCTGTTCTTCAGGGGAAGCCATGTCAGCCCGTGCAATCAAGAGCTGAGCCTGGCCTAGCACAGCCACCCGTCACTTGGGCTCTCAGCTCTAGGCAGAACCTCCATAGCACTCAGCTCGTGAGAAGTGATTTCGTAAATCTTCCTTGGTCATCTTATACTGCAGCTCAGTGGCTGGAGCCCCAGGTACGTGCTCTCTGCGTCCTTCAACTCATATTTAGTCTGCATCAGTCCTTCAGATTCAAGCATTCCTCTGAGGCTTGGAGTCCTAACTCTGTCATAGACTTGCTGTGTGATTCTGAGCAGGCCACTGAACCTCTCTGGGTCTGATTTTCCCCACCCGTGAAATGTTAATACACTAGATTCAAGAAACAAGCTTCTTTCTTTTGATGCTTGCCAGGTTACAGAGGCTTTTTCAAAAACATCCCCCCATATAATCCTTGAAATTCGAGGCTCCTCGAGGTTCCTCGAGATGGCAAAGTGACAGACCGTGCCCAAGCCCTCATTGCCAGGAAGTGACTCTTCTTCCAAGGCTAGGACTCCTCCATCCGTTCCCCCCCCCCCCCCCCCCCCCGCCAGATCCCTGTCTGCCAATTCTTCATTCTGTGATTCTCTGTTGGGTTCTCACCCTGCCTCATGCCTGGGACTCCCCCACCCCAGGTATTTTTAAATGTTCCCAGGTGATTCTAATTTGCTGCCAGGTTTGAGAACCCTGGATGAGCTGCATCTTGTTCCCGGCTGACCTCAGTCCCATGGAATCGAGGGACAGGGCTGGCCCCTAGGGCCTGAGCGTGTACATCTGGAGCTGGCGGCCTCTGTGTCTGAGGGGCTCTAACATTTATTCAACACTTACTATGTGCCTCCCATTTCAGCTTCTCAACAATGCTATAAGGTCAGATCTGTTATTAGCCACATTTTACAGATAAGGAACTCTGAGGCACAGAGAGACCAAGTAACTTGTCCACAGTCACACAGTTAGTAATGGAGCCAAAATTCAAACCTGGGCCATCTGGCTCCAATATGTGCCCTAAATTCATGCTCCACATCTTAAAGAAAGGCATGTGAGAAAAACAGATTTTCCCACCTCTCCTTTTGTCCCCAACAATGTTGTGACTGAGGGTTCTATGCTCCCAGTCCCTGAACCCTCTGCCCATCTGGGGCAGTAGCCAGTCTGTGAGGGGGACACGTGCACACAGACACACGAGCACACACACGGACAGGGGCACCACTCCTGAGTGAGGGGTAGGGGCCCCGGACCCCCAGCACGGGGCAGGAATGCCTGGCCCAGCCCTGCTACACACTTCTTTTCATCGCCCCACCTTACAGGCCACTCTAACTGCCCAGTGGCCCAGCTACTGAGTATTTTTAGGAAAAAGTGACTCAGCCAACAGCCTGTCAACCTGCGTACCAGGCCCCCCAAATCCCTGTGGGTCACTGTGCCCACAAAGCACTTTGTCATCCGGGCCAGGAGAGCAGACTTTCCTGCCCGCCATCCCTCCGGCTGACCCCCAATAGACCCCCAATCTGCTCTCATTCCCCATGCCCACATGGCCTACTTCCATAAGCCTGTCTGGTGCCTGACATGCATCCATCCTGTGGCTGCTAACCATGGTCACACTCCTGGAAGCCCAGCTTCAAATCTGAATGACGTCTGCCCTGACATACTGGGTGACCTCAGGCAATGTTCTGGCTCTGTCTGGCCTCAGACTTCTCAGCAACTGTAAAAGTTGGCCTGGTTCTTGTTGAGGACTCAGGCAGCTCAGGTGGAGGGAGGCAGCATCCAGTAGGCCTAGCTGGGCACAAAGCAGCTTTCTTGGGCAGGCAGGCCTGCCTGTGCATGCCGGACCCAAGGACTGTGAACAAGGACCAGATCCCAATATGGGAGGCTCCTCAGGAGAGAGTGTGCATGACTCAATCTTTCCATGACTTGGGGAGTGGAGCCCAGGGACTCTACCATCCTAGGGGCCCTGCAAAGGGACGATCCAAGAGCGCCTGGAGGAAGCTGACATCTCTGCAAGTTCCGTGCCCATCTACAGCCTGTCCTCCACGCTTCGGTCCTGCAGAGAGCATGGGCATAAGCCACCCTTAGGTAGCTGTGAGTGTGTGCAGGTGTGTAAGGCCTTACACCCAGGCCATTGACATGGTGAGGGTGAAGGCGGGAGAGGGTGTGACTACAGGTTTGTAAGTTTCTTTGTGGGGGTGCGCGGTACTTGCATGCTATAGCTGAATTTGTGCAGGTGTGTACCTACGGGATGTGTGTAGATGTGTGTGTGCGCACGTGGGTCTGTGTGTGCAGGTGTGTGTATGCACACACGCAGGCGTGTGAACAGTTGTGGGTGTGCATTCACGGGTGACTGTGTGTGCAAATGTGGGAGTATGTGTGTACTCAAAGGCACACCTACCAGAGGTGCTGCCGTGGCCACCAGCCCGGGTCAGCTCTGGGCGTCCCTTGCCCCAGATGTGGGGTAGCCCTCACAGAGAGAGGATCTGGCCACAGGCAGGTGCTGGGAAAATATGGATTTTGGCTCTGGGTGAACAGGGCCTGCTCGCAGAGCCCCAGCAGCAGCTGAGTGGAGAAGAGCACAGGCTGAGCTAACTCAAGCCCAGGGCATATGGGGATGGGGGTGGGTCAGCCACAAATCTCATCCATTTCCATGTTATTTGTATACACATTTGTCTGCAGCAGATGGCCAGGTCCATGACCCTAGAGGGGTACGGGAACCCATAGGATTCTGGCCCAGACCCGTCTAGGACCTGCAGGCTCACATCTGGGCTGAGGTCCACGGGACTCGGCCTTGGCCCATGTTAGGCCTTGGTATCTGCTCCTTATCTTCTACAAACCCCAAGATCCTTCCACCACCACACAAGGCCTCCCCAGGACACCATAATCACACACACACTCACCATCTTCCCACAGATACACATACACACTCCTACACACACACACACACACACACACTCCTATACCTATAAATATGCTCACATGACTCCTACACACAGAGGCACAGGGGGGCATGTCTGCCCCGGGGCATCCTTCAGGGACCACTGTGCCTCCCTCCTGAGGCCCATACCTGCTGGAGTAATCTTTTCTGCAGCCTCACCCACACTCAATGGCTCCCAGTTGCCTGCAGGACAAAGCTGGAGCCCTTCAAGGCCCTTAACCCTCACCATCGAACAAACTTCCTTGCAGGCCACACCTACACTGCCTTCTGGCCACACTCCTCATGGGTTCCAGATCCACCAACCAGCACTTGCCATCATTCTGCGCTTTACCAGGTGCTCATCCTTCCCACTGTGCTGTCCACTCCAGCCAACAGGACTCTCTGTTTTGTTCATTGCTGTGACCCAGAACCTAGAACAAGGCTCAACCCAAAGGAATTGCTCAAAAAGATATCTTTTGACTACATAAATCAGTGGTAGAATCTTCCTTCCTGCCTGGTTTGCTCCCTTATGTAGGATTTGCCCAACTGTATCTGTTTCCCTGTGTGCCTCCCCAGTCAGACCTGTCGCCCCTCCGGGAAGAGATGGGTCTGACTCAGCTCCATGTGTGCATGTCCAGCTCAGGGCCAGGCACAGAGAGTAGGAATGGGGGAATGGATGTGGGGGCAGAGCCCAAGGCATTGTGACCCCCTTAGTAGGCATAGGGATGTCTGGAAGATTGGGCCATCTGGGCCAATCACACAAAGCCTACATGTCCCAGGGAAGAGGCCTCCCAACTGCCTTCCTTCATCTGAGCCCCTTTCTAAAGTCACTCTGACTAGCCTCTGCTTGCACACTTCCAGGGACAGGGAGCTCGCTTTCTTAGCAGCCAACCCCTTCCTATGTGGGATGGCTCTGCCTGATGCTGACTCCTCCCACAGCACCATCCTGTTAAACCCTGATCATCCTGAGCCACGATTCCCATGGAAACCAGGAAGGAAGATAAGCAAAAAGAGAGGCAGATCCTAGCTTTCTCAGCAGCTCTACCAATCTTTCCAGCTTCGGGAAGAGGTGGGAAAAGGAGCTCTTGGCTCCTAGCCTGCCCCAGGGAAAGGCAAATGGGTTTAAGGTGCTCAGGCCCCCCTAACCCCAACCACCATCCTCAGGAGCCTGGGGTGGTGCAGAGACAGTGCAGTGCTAAGAAATTCTTCAGCAACCTCCACTGAGCCCCATCCCCCTCACTGAGCCCCACCCCTCACTGAACCCCATCCTCTTCACTGAACCCCACCCCCTTAGTGAACTCCCATCCTCTTCACTGAACCCGCACCCCTTCATTAAGCCCCACCCCCTTCCTGAGGCCCATCCCCCTTCTGAGCCCCATCCCCTTCCTGAGCCCCCTCTTTTCATCCCCCACACCCCTACCCACACCCCATCTCCTCCCCTCACTGGAGCCTCCTGCCCTCCAGTCTGCAGGACCATGAGGAGTACTCTGACTCCAGCCCTAGGAGTGCCACGTGGAGATGCTTCCTCCTGAGCCCTGACTCACAGGCCGGGTGGATAGAGGATGGCAGGCTGGTCCTCAGCCAAGGGTGGCTGCCCAGACTCCCACCCAGCCCTGCCTGGACAGCTGCAGCCCACAAGCTGCCCCGCTTTCCTCCGCCAGCTATTCCTGGGCTGGCCCTGCTCCAGAGGGGCCTCAGGCTGCAGTCCGTCACTGACCCCAGCAACCCCCACCCCCTCACACACACCAGGGTTGCTCAGAGCTGAGCCCATGAGAGATACCGAGGCACAAGAAAGTCTAAGCAACAGGAACTCAAGGGCCCGTGCTCTGAAAATTCCCTGCCAACGCAGAGACCATCATAAAGGGAAGCCCCTGTCTCTTGCTTTGAGGTTCCAAGAACTCCCAGAGCTTTGTGTTCTAAGAAAATCAAGCCTCTATTATATTGTTCCTTTATTTCAAGAATCTGTGCTTCTTATATTCTACGCATGCAAGAGCATGGAGTCCTGAGAATGTAGGTGTCCAGGATTCCATGATCCTAACTGCCTGACAAGCCAGATCTCCATTAGTGTCTCCATGCCCCTCAGAGCCTGCCAGTCTGGGGCTTGAGTCTCTGTGAGTACCAGGTAAGAGAGAGGGCCCCAGCGAACCCCTGCACATGCCAGGTGAGGTACGTTCCACCTCCGTCCTCTTGCTAACACCGCTGTCCATCGCCCTCCTCTCTGCTAATTAAATCTCAGGCAACTTTAAAGGGGGAAGGGAGGGACTGCCATCAGGGACTACCCTCTAAGTGCCAGGCCCACCTGGCTGATTCTCTCATTTAATCCTTATGATATTATTAGCCTGACTTTACAGTTGGTAAAACTGAGGTCCTGGGGCATGAGGTCATTTGTGTAAAGTCACATAGCTAGAAATAGTAGAACAGTAATCCAAACTGGGCCCCATGGCAGACCCATGGCTCTCGGTAGCAGGCTGACTCCTGAGAAGAGCCCAGGGGGCCTCCTTCCTCGCTCCTTCCTTGGCCCAGGTCCCCGCTGGGGCAGCTTCTCCTGCCCCAGCCGCCCCAAGCTCCAGAAGCCAGAGACTGGGGCTCCCTCTTCTCTCGCCTCCCTGAGCCTAGAGCCGGTCACATTTCCTGTCTTGATTGATCCAAAGGCGCTGGATCCCGCAAAGACTCGCAAAGACTCCGTGGTGGGACCGGGAGATGTGGCGTTTCGTTTCTAAGCAGCCGTCGCTATGGAAGCCAGGTGCTGCCTGCCCGAGGCCTAGCAACGAGGCCGCGGCGGGGGGCGGGGCGGGGCGGGGGGCGTGGCCAGGGGCTTCCAAGGTAGCCCGCGAGAGAGGGGCGTGGGCTACTCCAGCCTGGAGTCCAGAGACAGTGAAAGGCAGAGACACTGTCAGAGAGAGGAAGATGCAGGAAGGCGGGAGAAGACAAGAGCTGGTCAGAGTCACGGAGACCACATACTTCGACGGTTGGCAGGGAAGGACTGACTCCCAGACATGCCTGACTCCCGGGGAAGGGAGAGGGTGTGCCAGAGAGCCGCCGGGGATGACAGAGATGGATGGACGTGTGACCGGAGGAGATAAGCCTGGGGCAGGAGGCAATACCGTCAGACAATAAAGGAAAAGAGGACTAGGAATGGAGGGGCAGGAGGGGCAGCAGAGACTTGGAGGCAGGGCTGATGGCAGCAGGGGCAGGACTGTGGCAGTATGAGGACAAGGGCACCAAAGTCACAGGAGGCCTGAGCTGGCCCCTCCTCCTGGGTCTGCCCATCAGTGGCTTGGGTGTCACCAGCCTTGTACCACACCCTCTCCCCCACCCAGCCTTTCCCCCAGAACACAGAAGCATCTAGGCCCTCAAAAAAGAGGCTGGTCAGAGGTCCCATGTCTCTCTAACCTCCCAGGGACAGGTCTTGCCCAAGATCAGACAGTGAGGTACTGTCTGAAATGGGAGGAGGCAGGCATTGGGAATCCCAGTCCAGAGCTCTTCCCCCCCTCACAGGAGTCGGACCACTCCTTGGTTTCCCATGAATGTGGTCTGCAGGCACACGTGTCCCCCTACCAGAGTGAAGAAGATGACAGAAACTAACATGGGACCCTCTTTATTTCCTTCTTCCTCAACAACCCTGTGTCGGGACACCGGGCACCCAAGGATGGAGCAGACAGCATCTGGTGGAGAGATGGCCCACACCTGTCCCTCTCAGGGGTGCGACTAGGAAAGGCAGACTCTGGGGAACCCCGGGTGGCCTGGCTGCCTGGGGACAGGGAAGTGGCAGGCACTTCACAGACAACATATGACAATCTCATTTGATCTTCACCGTAACTTGTTATAGATGAGAAGACCAAGGCCCCCAAAAGGAGAGTGACTCATTTTAACTAACCACCACCAGCCAGCAGGTGCCTGAATCCGGACCTGAACCCAGGTCTCCGGGGGCCAGTGCCAGTTGGAGAGCCTGGGGGAAAAGCCTCTCTGCCAGGGTGGCGGCAGCCCCTCCAGGAGGGGGCCTGCTCAGGGGCCCTTCCCAGAGGGGGGTGGGCGCGGTCTCCAGCCCTGCTGGGGCCGCCACTCCTCCCAGCACCGGCTGTCCTCCCCCGACGTCAGACGGGTAACAGCGCCAGGCTAGCCTCAGTCGGATGTCAGGTACGAATCTCTCTCTCCCCTCCCTCACTGCTAATTGTTCCGGGGGTTGTTAACACTGTCAGCTGCCCCTGACAGCCGCTCTGGGTGCTCATGTGCCTCCAGAGGCGCCCCATGCACCCCCATCAGCACCAGCCTTGCTCTCCCCACACTCCGGAGGCAGGAACATAGCGCAGTCCAATTAAGCACCTACTATGTGCCCCTGGTGGTGTGAAGCACTTTCCATTCATTATCTCATTAAATCGGCTCCTAGGGCTCTGAGGGCTTGCCCCACCACCCGCATCTCGTGGCCCCTGGCCTTTCCACTCGCCCTCCCCACACCTCGCCGCAGCTTCTGGGGCAGCGCTCCATAGCCGTGCATGCACACGGGTGCCTGGGAGCGGGCAGTTTGATTCTCCGCTGCAGGGCCGGTTATGGGGGGCAGAAGGGGGAGGAACGGGCCGGTGTAGGGACAACAGCAGGAAGGGGAGAGAAAGGGAGGAGGGAGAGCACACGGAACTGGGGGCAGGGGGGCAGCAGGCCGCCCGCTCACCAGCCACACTCCGCACAAACGTGCATGTCTGCCGGGCCTGGGCTGCAGCCAGATGATCGACCCACGGCGCCGTACTCCCCGGAGCCCCAGTTCCTGGAAGGCAGCGCTGCAGGCATTATTGATCGAAGGCCTCCCAGCCTTCCCTTCCTGATGCCCGGAGGCTGCCTCCTCCATGCAGCCCTCCAGCTGATCAGTGTCCCTGCCAGGGTGATTCTGGGGGCAGCCTGGGGACAATGAGCAGGGACTCCTCATCTGTCTCTCAGTCCAGCACTCTCCCTACTCCTCAGGACCCTGGTCCAGGTAGATGGGTGGTGCAAGGCCCAGCACACAAGTGTACACGTGTACACGTGTTTGTGGGCGCACATGTACACACCAAGTAAGTCAGTATGGCAAAGGAGCTGGAAATAAGATGTAAGCCATACGACTTGGGTTCAAATCCCAGCTCCTCCAGTTCCTGGATATGTGCACCTGTGAAAGTTATTTAATCTCTCTGAGCTCCAGTTTCCTTACCTCTTTCCTTTCCTTACCTCTGTAGTGAAGTGACCAATAGTACCCAGCCAGAGAGTGTACATGCAGAACTCTGGCGCAGTGCTTGGCATACAGTATTTTTTGATACATGAATGTTTTTATTTTATTACTGTCACTGTGAGCATGTGTGCGTGTATGCATTCGTAGGCAGCCTTGGGAGGAGGGATTTCTGGTACTCCAGCAAGGAGGGGCAGGCTGCTCCCTAACCCTTGACTCCCCTAGAGTAGGGCTGCAACCACACTCTCAGCCCAACCTCAGAGAAGGGGGAATTGCTGCACTGATCCTCTTCCCCGCCAAAAAAACCCCACCTGTGCTGGATGAAGCTGGGGGTGGGGGGAGCGGGGGGAGATGGATGGTTTGACGGCCACCAGGCAAAACTGGTGATGAGAAGGCTAAAAGCCCAGCATCCAGAAAGGAATGGGAAGGAGGCTGAGCTGTGGGGCCATCCATCAAAGCTGGCAGGGCAAGCAATGCTGCAGAGCGGGGTGGAAGAGAGGCAAGGGACAGCTGCGAGGTGGGGGGAGTGTAGCCAGGCTAAGCGTCAGGCAGCCAGGCCCAGCCCAGCACTGACCTGTTCAATAACCCCGAGTGAGTCACTGTTGCCCTGAGACCTCAGTTTCTTCATCAGGACAACGGGGCTAAATGTCTCTCTCTGCCCTGAGAAGTTCCAGCCACAGCAGACCCCATATCAGGCCCCAGGGCCAGGAAGAACCTGGGGAGGCTCAGAGTGCCCTTACCTCCTAGGGGTGCCCAATTCAGACAAAGATCCCTGAGGGTGCAGAGTAAGGGATGTGGCACAGTGCCTGGGCTGGGAACTTGACGGCCCAAGTTTCTGACCCTAATCAATTTCTGACCGTAATATCTTGCTGACCTCAGCCAAGCCCCTGGCTTCCCAGGTCCTTCCTTGGATGCCCTCTCCAACTACCACCAACGCGCAAGAGGCAGGGAGGGCCAGAGCACAGCCATTGCCTATGCAAATTTCATTCAAACTAAGGACAAAGTCACCCATGGGCCCTCCTCACCTTTTGGAGATAGTGGTTATCTGGAAAAGTCCTGGCCAGCAAGTCTGAGACAAGAGGTCCTAGCTGGGGTCTAGTGGGATCCTGGCAGAGCCCATAGCCTTGGTTTGTCTTTAGTGACCTCAGTAAGCTTGAGCAAGTCACTTTCTCTGTGCCTCAGTTTTCCCATCCCTAAAATCAAACACTCAACAACAATTCCTCAAGAGCACCTCCTTCCCTATGAGACACACTGCAAACTCCTCATTGCAACCACTGCCTCCCAGTCCTTCCCCAGGCTCCAGTCCTCCTCTTCTCCCTGCTACAAGTAGGCTGCTCTGGATTTCTGGCAACCCCCCATCCCTCTTTATGTTTCACCTCGGGATTCATGGTTCACCTATTCACCTCTGATCCTCTGCCTCTCCACAGGAAAATCTCCTCACTCAACAGGACCAGAAGTATCACTCCTTCTGCAAAGCTGTTTGCACAGCCTCCGGCAGAGCTAAGCCAGCCCCCTCTTGCAGAGCCACCAGTGGCTCCCGCATACCTTCTCTGAAGTCCAGACCAGGATGTGTCTGTGTCCCCATCTCACTCTGGGCTCTTAAGGGTGAGGGCTGGGCTGGGCCTGATTCCCAGAATAGGGGGAAGAGGTGGGCAGCTCAGGGCCTTGCACAGGGATGAGGCTTAGAGAAAATGGAAAGAAAGAAAGGAGGAGGAAGGGAGGGAGGAATGAAAAGAAAAAGAAAGCAGGGAGGAAGAGAAATAACTATCCTCAAGTTTCCTTTGGATCTAGCAATCTGAAGGAATGCTAGGCTACTCCAGATGGAGCCCCCATGCCCTGGTCCCTGCTCCATCCCCAGCTCCCTCCCTCCTGCTTCCCCCTTTGGGCCCCAATCCCCCTCAAACACACCAGTACAAAGGCCCAGAGCCAAAGGGTCTCTGGCCTCTGCCGCTGCACCCTGACTGGAGGCTAAGAACATGCCTGGTCGTCATAGTGATGGTGCAAAGCTGTCATCACTAATTCATCGCTGGAGCCCTGGGAGGCCCAAGAGGTGTGAAGAGAACTAGTCAGAACTGATCAGAGCCACCACTAGGGGCAGGAGTCTTGGGGCTGTGGGCCTGGGGGAGGACCAGAGGTTAAACTCCATCACCCCAATCCTGCTGTGTCCTTCCCTCAGCCTCCCAAAGCCCTGATAGGAAGGAGGAGCACAGACCTTCCCTCAGTCTGTCTTGTGCACCTACTGTGCGTCTAGCTCAGTCCAATCTCAGAGCTGGGGGTCAGTGAAGGCCGGAATAGGAAACCCTGTACCCCAGCGTCTCTGAGCAGTTATCCAGGTCCTGCTGTCTCCAGTAGGGCAGGGGGATGTCCTTCCTCAAGTCACAGGGGCTGAGAAGAGGTGGAGGGAAGCCGGAAGAAGTGAGCCCATATGTTGTGCCCTTTCCAAGCAGGCAAATATGCCAGGCATTCCTAAAAAGTAACTCATTTAATCCACCTAGAAAACCTATAGGGTCAAAATTATTACTTCGGTTTACAGATGCCTGGATATTCTCTCTGCCTAAATCTTCCCCACCAATCCCATTCCTCTCTTCCGGGAAGCTTTTCAGGATGCCCCATCCTGAGGATACACTCATCTTCCCTCCCTTGACCTCCCAATGATGGTGAGGGTCCTGATCTCTCCAGTCTGAGTAGACTGCTGGCTCCTCTCACCTGGAGCTGTGGCGTCGACTGGGCGGGCCCTCCCCCTCCCCCTCCCCCTCCCATCCCAGCTGCGCGGCCAGCGACCAGAAGACCACACCCAGCGACCAGAAGACCACGCCCATTATCGCGGGCTGGAGCTGTCCGTGGTTCTTAACTCTCCCAGGCCTGTCTCTGGAAGTTGCCTTTTTTCTGTCCTACGTCGTCTCTTCCTCAGCCTGGGGGAGAAAAGCCAGTCTCCACCTGCGAGGCAACCCTGCCCTCCTCTCACATAGGTCCATCATCCACAAACCTTGAAACAAGGAACCCATTTGGAGTAGGAGAAAAGGGAAATACGCATTCACTTAACAAGCATTTATTGAACAACTACTATGTGTGGCCCTGTGAGTAGAGCTTGGGATAAAATATTGAACAAAACAGACTTACTTCCTGCTTTTTTGGAAATTTTTGTCCTGTTAAGTCAGCACTGGAGTTTTCTTTATGCACATTAACCCACTTGATCCTTACTATGTGTGTGAAGGTGGATATTATTATGCCCATCTGACAGTGAAGGAAACTGAAGCTTGGGATGACAAAGAAACCTACCCAAGGCCACGCAGCTAGTAACCAGTGAAGGTAGGCAGGCGGGTCACAGACCTAGTCCCTGCCCTCAAAGAGTTCATAATCTAGTTTACCTGTCCCCGTTCTCCAACAAGCATCTCTGGAAAGTGTTCCTTGAGTCTGATCTGAATTCCTCCTGCCACAGCTCTGACTTGGCTTCTCTTTGTTGAGACCTCAGTGGGGTGGAGGATCAGCTTTCATCTCCTTGCAGACACCTGGGGTGCTTCCATGAGCTCCCAGCCCTTTCTCCACCCCCACCTTGCACAGAGGCCTCTCCTCCCCCCCAGGAGGGAGTGAGGTGTGTGCTCTAAAAATACCTTAATCCCTCCCTGCTCTCGCTCTAATTAAGCTGAGTGAGTCACTACTTTAAGTAATTTATTGCTAGTTACATAATTACTTTAATATTTGGTTCCAGAACTGGGGAACAGAAGTGCCCCCTTCTTTTCAGGGAATTGCTAATCCACAGAGGGGTTTATGGCCCCTGGAAGGGGGAGATAGATAGGAAGAGATGTGGAGTCATCTTGGGCAGGCCCCTGCCATTCCTATCAGGGCCACAGGGCTCACCTGATCCAAGGAGGGGCAGGTTTGTGAGAACACCAACTCTCTACTCTCTGTCACCCACTCTGTGGATTTCCGAGGCCACCACTTCCGTCTGACCCAGCCCTCAGACCCAGAGTGTGCCCTCAGGAAAATGTGGCCTGAGCATCCCTTCCCCTCCCTGGCCTCATTACCTCTGCCAGGAGGTATAAAGGCCACAGGAATAAAGGCCCAGAAAGGGTGAGCATTTCCTTGGCATCTCCTAACATGTTAGAAGGAGCTCCAGTCTATGCGCCTAGGTTTTCAGCTCAAGGAAAACCCAACGCCTCTCACAGCCCTGTAAAAAGTCACCCCCCAAAGGGGATTGACTGCAAAGGGCACAGGGAAGTTTGAGGGAGTAATACTCTCTTCTTGATTGAAATGGCAGTTATATGACTGTATACGTTTACTAAAACTCATTGAATCATACACTTTAAATTGGTGATTTTATTGTATATAAATTATACTTCAATAAAATGGATGTAAAAAAATTAAATTAAAAAAAAAGAAGTTATACCCTCACCTTCTGAGCCCCCCATAGGGTAACAGCTGTGCAGAATCAGCAGGCATGCAGAAACTGAGGAGGGGAGGTGCAAAGACCCAGCCATGGAGGACACATAGTAGGTACTCACACACATGTTTGTTTCACTCAGTTCCAATTAGCAAGGACTCACTAGGCACCTCCTGGGTGCACTTGCACATCCTTGATCTCATTAGCTCTCCCTCAGCTCTCACACAGCCCGGAGTGGGAGCCGAACTGCATGCCAAGTACCTCACACACTTGTCTCATTTAATCCTTGCGGCAGCCCTAATGAGGTGGGCTCTATTAGCATCCCCCTTTTACAGATGAGGGAACAAAGGTGGCAGAACTCACACATGTCCTGCTGCCAAGAAGTGGAAGGGCTGAGATTTGAACCAGGAGACAGTCTCCAAGACTTATGCTCATAAGCATCCCTTTACCAAATTAAATGGCCTGGGTTAGGAGACCATGTATGGAGGATTTGCCTCTGACCCTAGGCGTTGAATCATGAGGTTTTCCCGAGGCTTAGAAGTAGAGGCAGGGTACACCCAAGCGAAGAGGGCAAGTGAACATGTGTGAGCTCAGAGTGGTGGCAAGAGGCAGGACTGGCTTTGGGAAGGAGGGAACTAGGTTGGGCAGCAAGCCTAGAAGAAACACAAAAGAAATCAGGCAGCGTCTGAAAAAAAAAAAATGAGGCAAAGGACATCTGGCTATGCTAGCCTGTGAGTTAAATGCCTGCTCAGGCCCTGAGCAGTCAGGGCTCCTCATTGTTATTCCTGACTCTGTCCCCCTCAAAATTTGTCTCTGCTCGGTTTCTCAGCCCTAATGGCCCACTCACAACCACAGCCACCACCTCACCAGGCACAGGCAAAAGTTTCATCCCAAAACTTGTCAAAGACCGGTTGGAAAATAGTCAGTGATGCCATGTAGCAGGGGAGAGCTTCAAGGTTGGGGAGTATGGAAGGGATACCACGACCTAAAGAAGGATAGGAATTAACCCTGCGAAGTGAGGGGGCATCCAGGAAGAATGTTCCAGGCAAAAGGAACAGCATATGCATTAGCCCAGGGGTGAGAAGGCTGCACAGGTGGGGAACCAAAGGTAGCTTGGTCTGGCTACCTGATGGGCAGCCCGTATTTATGCCAAGTATGAGTGTTTCTGTGTGCTGAGTGCGTGTCTGTGTTGCAGGTGTGTATACCTGGGTGATGTGCACAGGTGTTGCAGTTCATTCCACTACTAGGTCAGTTTTTTAGATTTATTCTCTCTCTGCTTTTCAGTGTATATTAATGTCTGTGTTATGTGCGTGTTCGTTGTGGGTCTCTCCGTGTCTTTGCACTATGGTCTGCTCCTCTGTGAATGGGTTTCTGAGGCTGCTGAGCTTTTCTCTTGTTTATTTCTGTTTGTCTCTCCATGCCTGGAGATGGATGTTTGTGGCCAGGACACTTGGTCCCTTAGCTCAGGCAGCTAGACCAGGAGAAGCCTGAGGTAGGAGGTGCTAGAGTTGGAATCCAGTTGCGCACAATAGCACCTAATGATTGTCAAGCACTTAGTGGGGTGGAAGGCTGCACCAGAGATGCCAATTAACACTGATAATGAGTCAGTGACCTGAGGCCCAGCAGAGGCTGAGAGTGGGTCCCCACTGGCACACAGGCACACGGATGAGCTGGCTGGGCCAAAGCCCATAACTGCCCCCCAGCACCAGGAGGGAGCCATCTCACTGACTCATCTCCCAGGAAGGCCAAGGCCCAGGCTCTGGAAAGCAAGAAGGATTGAGATCAAACTCCAGGATGAAGGTCTTAAAAGAGAAGACTTTTATTAGACTTGGCAGTGGACAAGTCATAATTTTCATTAAGAGATGAGGCAGCAGTGACAGAGCTTTGCTCTTGGGGGCTACGGTGTGAGGGGGTGGCTTATGGTACCAGGGATGGAGTGTGGAAGCCACAGGCAGGATCAGGCAGGGAGGGGTGCTCCTGGAGGAGAGTCTAGAGTTGCCACCCATCCCTGCACTGGTGGGTGGACCCTGAAGAACTAGGGCCATAGCTCAGATGGGTGGCTGGGGGTTGGGGATTGCCACTCCTCCTCTGACCCGTCTACACAGCTCACTTGTCCTCAGCCATCTCCAACACAGCCGTCTTGCCTCTTACCTGGGTCTCCACACCAGCCTCCTCTCTGGCCCCTCTAATTCACCCCTCACTTGGGGCTTTCAAAACTCAAAGCTAACCATGACCCTGCTTCCGCCCTCCCTGGCTTCCCTGGGTGAACTGGGCTTCCACGACTGGCCCTTCCCCCAGCCCAGCAGCCCTGGCCCTGCCACCATGACTTCCTGCTGTTCTTCACACTTCTGCTTGTGCTGGCTTTTTGCCTAGAATCACCTTCCTCTCCTCCCTCACCCGGAAAACTCCCATTAATTTTTCAGGGCTAAGACCCAGCATCACCTCCTCAGGGAAGTCTCCTGATCAGCGGTCCCAGCATGGGCTTTCCTCCTTCCCTGCACTCACCCCATAAGGCTCACTGCCTTCCTCTAACACAGGGGAGGACAAGGGCTGTGCAGCCCATCTCCATGGCCAGGGTGACAAGCACAGGGCAAGGGATATGACGGCATCACTGAGGAGGGGTGGGATCCATGAGCAGATGGCTCAGTGGGGGCCCAGGGCACACCAAATCCTGAGAATGACATTCTTCAGCAGCCCCAGTGCTACTCAGGTAGGGAGCAGGGCAGTCTTGGCAGAAGTAGCTCCAGCCGAATAGCAGACCACGAGGTGCCTGGGGGAGCATGCAGAAAGCACTGGTGGTACCTGGATCCCACCAAGCATCAGAGAACATGACAAAACGCATGTGCAGAAGCAGGGCCTGGCTTCTGGCTCCAGCTCTGAGACCAACCAGCTGTGTGACCTTGGGCAAGTTGGCACTCTCTCTGGGCTTCGGGTTCCCATCATCTGTTTGTCCCTCCAGACCTCCATTCTTTGTCTCCTTTGACAGCCTCTGTGGGGCAGCCCTTTATTCATGCTTTGGCTCTCAGATCTACAGCACTCTCCTTGCCCCTTGGGCCTCATGGATGTTAGTCCAAAGTACCTCGACATGCCCTGTTTTTTCCCTTCATCCTGCCCCATCTCCACAATGGTTGCTTCATCAAACTGCCTTCAATTAAATCACATAAGTGTGTCATCTGTTTCCCCTCTACAAAACAGTGCGAGCTCCTTGAAGGATTGTTGAGGTGATTAAACAAGGTAATTTGGAAAATATAAAGGGCACTCCATAATCGTTAGTTCTCTCCATCTAGCCCCCAGACTGCACCTACTTGGAGTTTTAAGATACCTCTAAATTCTCTGCCACGGGAAGGATGCGGTGCCGGGCTGCCCGCTTCTATCCAATCCCTGCCCAGCCTGTGGCACCGGGAAGCCTCTGCCCCCAACCCACCCAGTTCTGAGCCTCCCATGGGCCTCCAACCTTAGAGCCCCCCACATCTCAGCCCAAGGGAAGCTAGCTGCCTGTCTGTCTGCCTGTCTGCTCCCTCCCTGACAGTGCTACCAGCAAAGCCACTGTCTGCCACCCATTGCAACCCCAGCTCCATTGGAGTCTTTGAATCCAGCCCCCTGCCTCCAATCCCCAAACTCCAGAAAGATAGTCTCTCCAGTTTCGCAGGGAAGGGGATCTTCCAGCTTCCAGCTTCCCACTGCCCAGGCCACCAGGAAAAGCACTGTGGGGCTCAAGCTTCCCCATGCCAAGTGGGCTGAGGTATGTCCTTCTCTGGCCCCTCCATGACAGCTAGAGCTCAAAGGGACTTCAGAGAGTTTGCAACCAACTTCTCTGCTAGGACAGGAGTCTCCTGTGCAGTCTCCCTAACCAGGCTGCCCAGCCTCCCTGTTCACACCTCCCTGTACCATGGACCCAAAGCTCATCCCTCCGCCTTAGGGCAGTCCCTTCCCCATGGGACTACCCTGCCCTCCTCTCATTGAGCCAAGCTAGGTTTCCAGGACTCCCCCACCACCTCAGCACTTTTTCAGTACTAAGAGCCCAAGGAAGGATTACAGGAAAAGCCTTGAATATTAGAACAGTAAAAACCTAAAAAAGCCATGTGATGCAAAGATGAGGCCCCTCCCCCTGGTCCCACTCCACTGCCGGACTCCTCTCCATGGAATCGCAGTGCTCCAGGAATGACAGACTTCACAAGTGCCCAGGCGGAGTCTCACAGCAGGCAGATGCTCTGGTATAAACTTCAAAGGCAGCATCTGAGGCCTCGGAGGAGTGCAAAGGCCCAGGTGCAGGAGGTGGCCTCATGCCACAGAACAGTATCTCTACTTTGAGCTCCCCATCTGCTCCAGAGGCTGGACAGAGAGGGGCCTTCTAGGCCAGACACACCCCCTCTGTGCCATCTCACCCTGGATCCAGCTATGTGACCCTGAGTCAATCATTACTCCTCTCTGGGCTGCAGGATTTGTATCTATAGAAAAAGACTGAGCTGGGAGCCCCTGAAACTCTGCTAGTGGGGTGCAGGTATGGCCATGTCCAACATCTCCAAGTGATAGCCCTGGATCCTGGTTAGTCTGATCTGAGCCTGAATACAAAGACACCATGTTCCTCTAGGGCCCTCACTGACGAAGAAGGGGTCCCAGAGTCTCCTGAGGGAGGCCCAGCCTCCCTGACAGCCCCTCCAGCCCAAGTCCACACACATATCGTCTCTACCTTCAGGCAGATGGGACTCGGGAGAGAGAGTGTTGAGTATCCAGACCTTGGGCGTGGCTTTACTGGGTCAGCAGAGCAGGGGCACGTGCCTTCACACACATTCACTCATCCCTGCCTTTACGCTGAAACACGGAGACCCACATACATGGAGATACACACCCACATACAGTTTTATTAGAACATATGTGCATAACACTGTACACAGAGGTGCACACATAACCATTTACCAATAATCAGGCATAAAAATGGGCACTCATGTATTCACACCTATGAATATGTCCACACTTTTATACAAACACTGACCCACACACTTACACCCTCAGACCCATAAACACACATGCACAACTGGAAGCTCACATTCAGGTTCACACACACAGAAACACAAATAAACCAACCAATCTTAGCCCTCATCTCAGGATCAGGCAAATCACAATCCAATAGAAACCCAGACTCCAGCTGCAATTGTCATTCTAGATCCATTTCCAAATCTAAACTTGTCCCAGAACTGTAAGGAGGTAAAATACCTTGTCCTCTGGCTTAACGCTTTCTACATGTCTGTGCTTGCCATGTGGGATCTGGTCTCTCCTCAGCCCTCCTTCCTCCCTATGCCATGTCAGCAGTGTCCTCACCCTGGACCCAGTGGGAGTGGAGAACAATGGGCTCCCCCCACCCCCAGTCATCTCTGCTCCCAGTCCAGCCTCTTCCTCCCTCTGGCCTTTCAAACAGGAGGACCATCCAGGCTGCAATTGACTGTGCACGACAGCAACCCCTGCTGGAGACAGGTGGCATTACAGCACAGCTCTATGGTACACAGTCCTCACTCCCCAGGCTGGGGTGGAGGGGAGCGGGGTAGAGGGGGGAGGAAAAAGAGGAAGAGGAGGAAGAAGCTGGGAAGAAGTGTGGAGGATGAAGAGGAGCAAAGTGCTGAGAGCACCATGGATGAACCTCAGAAGCCTCAGATTGTTTCTCCAATCCTAACCATTCAGCCCAGATCAATCTTTCCAAAGTCCAGCTCTAATCAGGCCCTGCCCTTGCTCCAAACTCTTGGGAAGAGCCTGATGGGCCATGGCAAGAAGTTCAAATTCTCAGCCTGGAATTGGTCGTCTGGGGGTCTGCCTAGTCTGCTTCTTAGCCTCATATCCCTCGGGGCTCAGCCTTTGCCTTCTGTCCCTTGAGTCAGGTCTTTGTTCCTCGGTTCCTCTGCTGAGATGTCTAACTGTCTATATCTTGCCTGTCCTTCACCGCCTGGCCTTTGCCACCTGGAACAACAATCCATGGAAAGAAGAGGAACTTCGGGGAGGGCAGATATGTGCTCCAAGCCTAGCTCCATCAGTCCCTGGCTGAATGGCTCTGGGCAACTTATTTCCCCTCTCGGATCTTCGGTTTCTTCATCCAGAAAACAGCAGTCTCTCGGGTTTGTGGTGAGGATTAAATGAGATCATAGATGTGAAAACATGCTCTGGAAGCTGTAAACTTCTGTGTGAATGTGTGAAGAGTCCTAATTATGGCCTAGTCCCTTTATCCCCCACCTGCACTGCCCAACACACAGCAGGCTGAGGGGTCCTGAGGGAGGGGTTGATGCTGCTCCACTTTGGGGCCCTGCATCCCCCAACCCCCTCCAGGGCCTGTCCCCAGCCTGCCTCAGCAGCAGGGTGCACATTTGCACGCAAGGAGGCTGGACTAAGTATACTTATTGCAAATTCACGCCAGACTACAACTCCCAGAATGACTCACAGACTGCTATGAGTGTGGCCGCTGGCTTAACCCCTTCCTATTGAGCCCTTTCCTCCACCGTATCCTCTGGGGGTTAGTCCCTGACCAGCCAGTGCAGCCTAGGAAGGTGGTCACATGTCTCTGAAGGCCCTCCCACAGAGCATCCACACTTCTCACCATTCCCACCACCATGGCTCCATTTCAGACCTCCTTGTGTCTCCCACACGATGACAGCTTCTGGGCTCTTAGCTCTGGTCTCTCCCCCTCCAGGCCCCCACTGAATCTTTCTAAAAGTGTAGGTGAGTGTGGGTGGTTTATAATGGCAACAGCTAACCTTTATGAGCACCTGCTGCATGCCTGCCACTAAGCTCTCCACTTCCAGATTCTTCACAGTCATCCTGCCATGAAAGTATTAATATTCCCAGTCCACCATTCACACAGGGTTCAGAGAAGCTAAGTAGCTTGCCCAGGACCACACAGCTACAGAGTAATGGTGCTGATATTTGAACCTCCAACTGTCCACCACCTTTTCTATTTTCTATTCTCAAAGCCTTCTCTGGCTTTGGACCCAGCTAGCCATCTAAAGAGTGAGAACCCAGAAACCTCAAGGTCCACACATATTTCAGCAACTACACTGTTGGGATGTCCTCCCAGATGTCTGACTTAAATCCCTTCTGCTGCACCAAGCCCCATCTGCCTCCTGTTTTTCAGGGAGGGCAGTGAGAAGGGTGACTTCAGGGAATTCGAGAAGTGGGTCACGTCACTGGGGACCTGGCCTTTCCCAGGGAGCGGGCAGCTGAACAATGGGAGATAAATGTGTTGAAAACATCCGTTACTAAATATATCGACTTTCTGAGAGGATGGGGGTGCTGACAGGGAGCCTGTGGCCCCTAACCTAGAGGCTATAATCTTGTGGCTCAGACAAGCTGGGGCACTCAGAGCAGCAGACAAGGCTGTTCTGGCTGTCCCGGGGCGGGGCAGAGGGGGTGGGAGGCAAGCAGGGAAGGGGGTGATGTCTCATCCTCCCAGACAAAGCTGCCAAGCCTAAGCTAGCTTATTTGCATATTACTTTGCATTCATTTGCATGCCACTTTTTGGAAGGGGCTCACATTCAACTGCCGCCTCTCCCCCATTTTCAGGGTCTCTGTTCACTGAAGATTTCATTCCCAAGCAAGAAGGAGTCCCTCAGCAGTTCACTGGGAGAGACCGAGAAGTTGCAAATTCACACCAATGCTTACATGTCAAAGCTGCTGGGGGTACCTTGGCTATAGAAAGTGCTTCCTATAGTGTAACCTCAATTCCCTCACTTCTCTCCTTCTCCGTCTCTGCTCAGGCCTTCCATACCCTTGCACTTCATGCTTAGGCCACTCTGAACTCCTCCAGTGCTCACATAAGCAAAACCATGCTTGCTCTCCCCTCAAGACCTTTGCACATGGCATTTGCTCTTCCTGGAGCTGTCAATTCTGCCTGAAGAAGTGACTCTTCCTTCTAAGGCCGGCCCCAACCGCCCCTCCTCTGAAAGACCTTCCCAGCACACTGGCAGAGGTAGGCGGGACCATGGGCCTTCCTCCATGTGGCCATTGCTCTGTCCAGCTCTCCGCAGACCTGGCCTGTTTGGTTGGGCAGCAGCCCCGGAAATACCCGCTAAATGAATGAGTAAATCCTGATCTCCCTCCCCTGTCTCTCTCAGCCCCTGCTGTCCCCCTCTCCCTGGATGACTTCACTCACCGGCAGGAGGGACAGGGCTGGAGAGGCCCTCGGTCTCCTACTCCCCCTCCTGTCCCAGAAGACTTCCCCCTCATGCCCACAGCCCACTCTCACAAAGCCAGGAGATTCCACACCCCTCTGAGCTGGTAGGAAGTTCTTCCTGTTGTCTATCCTCACTCCCTTTTTTAGCCATGCCTGCTTCTTTATCATTATTTTTGGAGAGGGGTCAGGGACTGCTCCATCTCAGTTTTACCATCTGTAGTGGGACAAAGGCCGCTTATCTCTCCCTACTCTCTGCCCGGGATGTGTTCATACCACTCCTGAACCATTATGCCCCAGCCTGGCCCTACTTGGGAAGAAGGATAGTGACCCAGGATGGAGAAGGGACACAAGGCCAAGCAGCCAGGCCCTGTAGAGGATCCCAGGACAGATATAATCACTCCAAGGGAAGGGCGGCTTGAGAGGGAAGGGATGAGCCACCTGTCCCGGGGGTATGTAAGCAGGGCTGAATAGATCTGTGGGCAAGTTGCAGAGAGGAGTAAAGCAACTGCTAGAAGGTGGCCCAGATGCTCTACATGTCCTCCTCCGTTGGGAGGCTGCACTGAGCCTAGGTGCTCAGCTCTGTGCTGGGAAGCATGAGGAGAAGGCTCCTGCCTCAGAGGAGCTCCTTGGCTGGCTGGGTAAGGACCACACACCCAGGGGGCATCATGGGGGGAAGGCTGAGTCTGGGCCACAATCTTGATGCCATACTGCAGGGTGGGTCATGGGGTCAGAGGGAGGGGTAACCAAGGAAGTCTTCTGGGGGGAGGCTTCCTATTTCCTCAGCAACCTAGTCCTATGACGAGAAGTCCAAACCCCTTCACCTGGCATTTGGGACTCTACAGAATCCGGCCCCTCCTGTGTCCTCTCTTCCTCTTCTCCACTCCCTTCTTGCTCCCGCCAACCCAAACTCTTTCTGTCCCTTGGTCACATAGCACTCTCTCACATCTGCCCCCCTTTACGTGCTGTTCCCTCCACTCTTCCCCATGCGGGCCATTCCCATCCCTCCTTCAAAGTGCAGCTCAAGTGTCTCTTCCTCGGAAGCCCTGGCTTGGGGTGGGCCCCACAGTTCCTGGTTCCCTCTGCACAGCACTGTTCATACCGCAAGGCTGGAGGTTTCCACCCCTGCCTCCCTCATCAGACCAGGAGTCCCTGAGAGCAGGGTCTGGGTCTGTGTCCATTCTGCGCCCCTAGTGCCCAGCCCAGTGGGCACCAAGCAGGCATTGGACAGTTTGTGTTGAGTGAATAAATGAATGGATAAACACAAAAATGCCAGAATGGGAGCATGCCGAGCGGGTAGGTTGTATAGGCCCGGGCAGCAGGAGCCTGGGGAGTGTGGGCCTGACTTGACAGCAGCCTGGCTCAGGGTGAGACTCCCAGGCCATTAAGACCGAAGGCGGGTATGGCTGGGAGCTCTGCCTCCCCTGTTTGGCTAGATCCCAGCCAAGCCATCAGCAGTCCCTGGGGACAGGAGGCTAGTGTGGGAAGCAGCAAGAGTGGCAGGAGCTGCTTGGTGGGCAGGGGCGACTGGGGGGTGCAGGGAGCAAAAAGGCGATTAACCCTCACCAAGCCGACCCAGCTCAGGCAACCCACAGGTCCCCTGCAGGGCCTGAGAAAGGAGACCGAGGCTCGCATCTGCTGAGGAGCTTCAGCCCTGGCCTTACAGCCAGAGGAGGTGGACGAAGCCACAGCCTCAGTTTCCCTGTCTGGGAAGAGGCAACTCCATGATTTCCAACCCTCGGCACCCAGGCTAGAAACCCCGTGGGGATCTCTCCTGCTACCCTGTTGGCCTGACTTTCCAAAGGCTTTTCCCCTCTAACACCCTGAGCCCCTGAGGTCCTGCCACCGCACCTCCCACCTGCGTCCAAGCCCAAGCCACCTTGACATTCCCCGTCCCATCCTCTTCCCCAGGCCCTCCAACTTCTCCCTTCGGAAAGGCCCTGGTCATCTGCCCCTTGGTCCCCCGGCCCCAGACCTCCTAGATGCCCACGCGGTCTGGCCTCCACCCTGGCCTCCCTGCCCCCTCGCTCTCTTCCAGTTCAACTGTGACAGTAGCACGAGGGCAGCTTTCTAAAACCCAAACCTGATTCTGTCCCTCCACCACACGGAACCTTCTCAGACTCCCCAGGGCCCTCAGGAGAAAGCCCAAGAGGTCTGGAGTTCTAAGTGCTGCAGGCTGAGGTCGCTGCCCCTCCCTTCAGCCTCCTCCTGGCTCCAGGCACGGGCCCCATCCCCACCCAGGGCCTTTGCTTATGGTGCTCACACTCCACCCCCACCTGTTAGCTTGATCCTGATCTTTATGCTTAATTATTTGCAAGCTATTTTATGTCTAGGAAGCTGAGGAGGCCCCAGAGGGCAGAGCCATTATGGCCTATTTCTTTTCTGCTTCTCCCCACAGGGTGGAGAATGAATTGTCCTGGGCTCAGAGGGGTGGTCGCACATTCAGCCACCCCCGCCCTGCCTCAGTGGGCCACAGAGTCCCAGCTGTGTCTTCAACCACCAGGGGAAGGAAACAGCAACCCACACACAGTTGGATGAACACACACATAGACACACACACACACACACACTCACGCACACCAGCATCAGGATTACACACCCACACCCGAACACTTAGCCTAACAGACATCCACGTCGATATGCACACAGTGAATATTAGCAACACTAATATTCACACGTGAGTGAAGGAGCACACAAACATGAATGTGCATGGAATCAAACACCATACTCAGTACTGTGTCACTCTATTTTGCAGATGCAGCACATCTATTAACATGCATGCCAACATACAAACTCAAACTAACACACACCCACCCGCACCGACACACAGAGCACCCTGCTCTGACACGCGTACAGATGAACTCTCACGGTCACACAGCGTTGCTCACACATCCTGACAGGCTACTGCCCACCCGACCACCAAGGACTCCACAGGTCCTTCCATACCCCATGTGTCCCCTTGCACCTCGCACATATACACACACATGTACCTTCATGTGCAGGCATGGACCTGCACCTCCACGGACTTGGAGACACACATGTCACTTGTCCCCCACCTCGGCAGCCCTCAGATGGTGGAGGGCCACCTCCACAGAACCCCCCACTCACCTGCACAAGTACTCCCCCCACCCCGCATGTGGACACACATGAGGCTGGTGCACAGGGGCCTCATTCAACCAGCCCCATGGCTTTCTCTGGGACAGGTGTTTTGAGGGTAAAGTTGCCTAAACTGGTGGCTATGAATCCCAATCCCATGAAAGGTGGTTGCCCCAGACCCTCTTCTGTTCCAGCGCCACTCTTACTCATTCAAATTCATGTTTGTTTTCTCCCTCCTTTATTCTTTCTCTTTCACACACACACACACACACGGTCCCAGACATCTCATCCTTCTCCAGGGTTCTTAATCACTTTATCTCAGCCCCCCAGGAGCTCCTTGGAACTCCCTGCAGACCTCCCCCACCCCCAGCCCCTGGAAAGATAATTCAGGTTCATTACCAACCCCTCCCCCAGCCCCTTCTGCAGGACTCCAGCCCCATCACCCCCTAGGTTGATGCCAGACACCCCCAGCCCTGTGCAGAGGCCCCCCAGGCTACAGTGCAGCAACCAGGCACCCAGGAGCACGATTGATCCTCCCACGTGGCTCAGCTCCACGCCAGCCCCAGCTCTTCACAGGCACTCCCAGGACCCTTGTCCATGGTACGTCTTGCAGCCGCTCGCCCAAACCCCAGGCCCTCGATGGTACTCACGGCTCAGCCGGTCGCGCTGCCGGGTACTGCTGGCTCCTGCAGAGGATGGAGTGGCCGCATGCCTGCCCCATCGCTCCTCATCGTCTGCCTCCCCAGCCAGACTAAGGTGGCACCTTGCCCTGTCCACCCTGCCCGGGGCTCCAGGCAGGGTGCCTGGCCCAGCAGGCACAGGGACTGAGAGCGCTAGCCTGTCCCCAACTCAGCCTGGACTCAAAACCCCGGGCCAGCGCTGCCGCTGCCCCCGTCGCTCCCACCTCTCCTGCTTCCACTGCCTCTGCCGCTAGGCTGGCTCTGGGAGGAGGCTGGAGCAGGTCTGATAATGCAGAAGGGGGAGGGAGGAGGGAGGAGGGACAGAGAAGCCCAGACAGAGAGGGAGACAGGGAGGGAGGGGTAGAGAGAGACTCTGGCTGGGAGAGGAAAAGAAAGACTCACACACAGAGGAACAGACAGAGACAGAGAGAAACAGGAAGGAGAGAAATACATAGAGGAGAGAAGAGAGGGATCAGAGCCTCAGAGATCAAGATGGAGATATAAAGAGATCAGAGAGGCATAGGGAAAACACATACAGAGGAACAAAGACAGAAAAGAAAAGAAAAAAAAAGTAGAGATGGAGAGAGAGAGTGAGAGAGAGAAGCAGATAGAGGAGCCCAGAGAGGTACGAGGATGAAGGATTTGCACTGTGCAAGGACTAGAATGGGGGCTGGGGATGAGGGGCAGATGGATGGGACTCAGACCCTGTGTTACCCCATTTTAGAGGCCCTCGGGGTCAGGGACACCTCTGAGCCCTCCTCAAGTACGGAAAGGCCAGTCCTCCAGGCAGAACCTGCTCCTCTGGGCTCCCTTACTGAGTTTGTATCATGTCCTGGGGTGCATCCCCAGTGTGGAGCTGGGTACATGGGGGGGGACTCTGGGTGCTTTTGCTAATGGCCTTTGGACTCAGAGTCTTGTCACAGAGTCCACTTTTTGGTGGCTCTGCTTAGTTGGGACACTGTGGGACCTGATGCTAAAGCATGCATTTTTTGTTTGTTTGTTTGTTTGTTTTAAGTAATCTCTACACCCAACATGGGGCTCGAACTCACAACCCTGAGATCAAGAGTCACATGCTCTACTGAATAAGTCAGTCAGGTGCCCAGAAGCATGAACTTCTCCTAGGAATTGTGGGCACCCAGGCCACAGCCTGCCTACATACGTGGCTTTCCCTGTCCACAGGCTATACGCATGGGAGAAGGCCCACTGGACCCTGTTGCCAGAGAGGACTCCTCAGGAGGAAATCTTAACCCAATGGAATGGCGTCATTTTATCAATGGGACAAGTAGGGGGTTGTCTCAGTAGAGAGCCTGTCGGACATAAAAGAAAAAGCTCCACACTTTGAGGCAAGAAATGGGGGTTCAAATGCTGGCTCCTCCACTAACTTATTCATTCATTCATTCACAAACACCTACCATTGGCCAACTTCATTAGATATGACTCAGACTGTTCCTTGCCTTGGAGAAGCACCCAGTCAAGGTGTGTATGTGTGTGTGTGTTGGGGGGAGACTTGTAGTGTGACAGAAACACAGAGTCTGTGGTGCCCAAAGAGGGCCCTTGACTCAGTCTGGGATTGGTGAGCATTTCTGTAAGAGAGGATACCAGCTGGGTCTTTAAAGGACCCCAGGAGAAGGGGGTGTACTCACCAATAACCTCACGCCTCTGACCTGTGGGGGCAATATCCCCTGCCCCACACGCCAGGACCCAGGCTGCAAAGCCCACGAGACGGAGTGAAAACCTAGCCCCTGTGAATGGGCACGGGGGTGCACAGTGGTGGTGGGATGGACAGGAGTGACCCAGCCCATGCACGAGGCCTGTCCAGGCTGACAGAAAGCAGTTTTCTCATGGCTTGCGAAGTGTCAGGAAAGAAAATGGGAGGGAGCTTTTGCTCCCCACTGTGGCCCCAGAAGGTAGACTTTCAGACCTCTGAAAGCTCTGGCCGAACTGTTTTCTCAGCCTGACCCACACCTGGGACCTCACTGCTCCATGCCTGTCAGCTGGGAAGGCATTTTTCAGGCCCAGAAAGCCCAGGCCCTGGCCCACATCCAGACTTGGCCTCTTATGGTTCCCCTTCATGCCCCAAGGAGCCCGGCAGGAAGAAGCTGAGTCAGAAGAGTTCAAAGGAGGGCACCTCCTGGGCACAGGGGAAGCAGGTGCACCGAGACCTCACCTACCCTCAGCCTCTTCTCTGCCCTCCCACTCTGGAAACTATGGTGGAGGCCTCATCTTCAGAAATCTCCTGGGAATATACTCAAGCAAGTCAGGGAGGAGGAAAGGTCTCCTCCCACCCCACTGCCACACCAGACTCCACAGCTGCAGAAACGAGGTACTCCAGGACTTAGAGCCAGGCAGGTGGAAGTTCAGATCCCAGCTCTGCCATGTGCCCTGGGCAAGTCATTTAACCTCTCTGAACTTCAATTTGGTTTGCTCACCTGAAAGGAGAGGTCACAATTTCCAAGCTCAAAGAGTTGTAAGGCTTTGGAAATGTCTGTCAAGTTCCCAATGAATAGTCTTCCTCCCCTCCCGTCAAGTCCCGTCCCCTGAAGAAGTTGAATTCATGGGGCAGAGGCAGTAACAGCCTCAAATGTTGGGGTAGGGGCTCCTGTAGGGCAGTGCCAGGATGGGGGGATGCTTCTGAAAGGGGAGAGGGCCGGAGTGTCCCGGCCTGCTCTTCCCTCCCCCGCCGGCTTGCAGCCTGCCAGGCGGGCGCGGCACGAACCCCAGGCCCCGAGCGCGCCCCGCGCCCCGCGAAGCCCCGCCCCACCGCCGGCCCCGGCCGCTCTCCCGGGTGCTGATCCGGGCGTGCCACGCTCACAGGCCCCGGGCTGGCGCTCTGCAGCCGGTCGGCAGACACCGTGCCTGCTAGTCCGGGGAGCTGGCGGGAGGTGAGAGGAAGCTGGGAGGCGGGTGGCTGCCCAAAGTGATGGGAGGTTGCAGCCTCTGGGATCCAGCCTCCGCCCTGCGCCCCCTGCCTCGCGAGGACTGCAAGGCTCTAGCTACCTCCTCATTGCCTAAGAAGGCGGCTTCTTCTGAGGGCCCTCTCCCGCCCCCTTCCTGCTCGGCTGTTTCCCTCCCACCTTCCAGACGGCCCAACCTCTGTCTCTCTTGCTGCCTCATCCTATCTTTGCACCCTCAACATGGGTGCTCCTCAGAGGAGCACCAGGCCCTGTCTCTCCTCTTTCTCCACCCCACCCTCAGGGAGTTTGGAGCCTTCCCCCAACGCACTGGCTCCGTCCGAGGGCCCCCTGCGGCCCAGCCCTCTCCCCCGGGCTCCGGTTGCCTCCTGGACATCTGTGGGACCACCCCGGGGCCCCCCACACTCAAATATTCAACATCCAACATATCTTTTGTCTCTATCAAAGGCATCAGCAAACTTCTAATTCCGTCTGGAAACTTCAAAGTTTCTTTGCCTCTTCCTTCTCCTGCACTTCCTGTGTCAAATCTGTCACTGTTAATTCTCCCTCTGTAATCCTCTCTTCTATCCACTGCCTCCATCCTTCCAGGCCCAGCTTCCTTCCCCTCCTCTGGTCTTTCTCCAGCTCCCTACCCCAACTCCGCCCCTCCATTCCACTCCACCCTGCACCAGGCACTGACTCCCTACCTAGCTGGTCATGTAACTCTTCCTCAAAACCCTCTCCAGTGCTTTCAGGATAAAGGCCGAGCTCCTCAGCCTGGTATTTGAAGTCTCTCGTGTTCGGCCCCGACCAACCTCTCCATTCTCTGATCCACACGGAGCAGGGTCTAGTCCCTAAGCGCGCACCAGTTCTTTCTTCCTCCTTGACTTGGTACCCTCTGGTTGCCAGGCTGACTCCACCCTCCTCTTGCTTTTCTCTGCCCATCCCAAATCCTGGCCTATTCTTCTTGGATCAGCTCAGCACACACCCTGCCCAGGGGACAGGGTGGGCAGGAGGAACCACTGGGTTCTGAGCTGAGCAGCCTTTGGCTGCCTCCCTCTTCCCTGTCATCTGTCCCACCACTCCACCCCCCTGCTCAGGGTCACCTCATTTCTTCCACTGGATCACGCTTCCCTCAAGGACAGGCCAAAGTCCTAGTCACCTCAGCCCCAGTCCACAGCCTTTGGGCAGCCTCACCAGGTACGAGTGAGAAATGTTGCGGAAAGTAGGAAGGATATACAGGTGAGTGTGGAAGTGAGACAGTGCTTGAGAGCTCAGTGCAGGATTACATCAGAGCAAGGCCTCAAGAAAACGCTGCAGGCGGATGGTGTGGGGGACTCCTTGCCCCACTCTGTGGGAACCATTGCTCACCCCCGCCCAAGGGTAGGCTGTGGCCATGGAGTGTCCCTTAGCCTTCTCGGGGGAAGGCGGGTAATTGGCGGAACATGGATTTCATGGAGGCTTGGCCTGAAAACCCCTGGGTGACTCCCTCTGGCTGAGAGCCAGGAGGGGCCCTGCATCTGAATCTTGGCAACTAAAGCCCAAGGAGGCGGATGGGGGGGTTGAGTGGAAAACTCTGAGCCATCTCACAGTGCTCCTCTGCTTCCCCCTCAGCCTGGAAGATGTCCCCTGTGACTCCAAGGACAATGCCTGAAGGCCACCAATCCTCGCCAAGGGCCTGGCATAGTTCCCTGTGTTCCCACACTAAGCACAGACCCCATCATGCCATGGGTGACAAGGCCCTTGTGGACAAAGGGACAAAAAGCCACCCCGGGCTCCAGAACAGCTCTAAGCTGGTGTGGCTTCTTCAGCACCCCAGGAAGGTGGCTTTGGGGACCAGAGCTGAGGGCTGAGGCACTGTGTGGGCCTGCTTCAGGTCCAGGGTCAGTCTGAGCTGAACTATGAAACAAGGGGCGACCTCACACAGGGGGAGTAAGCATCTCGTTCCTGCTGGGCAGGGGAATGAAGTGGTGGAGCAGATGGCCAGTTTAGGAAGGGGAGAGGCAGTCAAAATTCAGCCCCTCAGCCCAGAACCCAGTGACCCTTCCTGTCTCCACTGCCCTGTGGATTTGGTGGGGAGCAGGGGTGCTGAACTGGCCCATGGAGGATGGACAGGTTTGGGATGGACAAAGAAAAGGAAGAGAGGGAAGTCAGCCAGGGATGGGGCTAGACCAGATGCTTGGAAGTGCCTTCTGCCTAAGGTCGAGGTCATCTCCAGAAATACGGACCAGACAGCACAACAAGATGCCAGAGCCAGTGGAATCCAACTTCTTATGGTGCAGAGGGGGAAACAGGCAAGAAGGCAGAAATATGCCCAGGTCACACAGTGAATAGAAGGAGGACTCTAGACCCAGGACCAGGGACCCCTGGCCACTGTCCCCTCCACTACCTCCTCCTCTTTGTAATCCTCCACCTCTCCCTCCTCCTCCTCACCTCTTCCATGGAGGCACAGGACTAGGAAAGAAGGCTGTGGATACAGCTCGTGACCCTGGGGAGGCATCCCCAGGAATGTGGCGTTCCAGCAGGGATAGGTCCGAACAGGCATGGCCCCTGTGGCTTCATACTCTGGGAAAGAATTTACTCTCCCTGGGGTTCTGGCCCCCGCTTCCTCATCTCCACCGGCCTCCAATGCGGCACACCAGGATCCTCCTTCCAGGAGGCCCTGATCTACCCACTCAGCCCTAATCTACCTCTTCCCCCTTAACTCCCCGCACCTGAGTGGGGGCGGGAGGGGGTGTGACTCAGTGGGATAACGGCAGCTGCTATATTTGAATGATTACATAAGCCAGGAGGGAGGCAACTGCACTGTGACTCCATCAAGGTCGGTAGACAAGCTGAGGCTGGGCCTGGGAGGCAGGGTCTCCTCCCTCCAACACACAGCTCCAGCTTGGGCTTGGACATGACTCTACGTGGACCTGGGATCTGTGAGCTTGCATTGCTGGACTTCGAAGGAGGTCCTCCCTAGGGCTAACCACACTAGAAAGTCTCTGTTCCCTCTCTACCTTCTTAGAAAAATAACCCCCTGGTTTCTAGAAACCCTACGGCCAAACTTAGACTAAGCCCAGATCCTCCCCATGAACTCTCTCCAGAAGGAAAGACAGAACTGAAAACATGGTTTGTCACGGACTTAGAAAAAGAGTGCCTGCTGGGGAGGGCACTGGGCATGAAGCTTTGGCTCACCTGCACCATCTGGGAAGGACCTGTGTTCCTTCCCAGCCACACCACTTATTAGTCACCTGACACGGTCAAGTCCATGCCTTGGTTTCTTCAGCTATAAAATGAGAATATCTTCCTCCTGGGGTTTGTTGCAAGGATCAGAGAAAACACATGCAAAGCCTTAGCCCAGGAAGTGGTGGGTGCTTCATTGTGGCTTATCAGCATTATCATTTGCATCTGGCTGGAGACCTCCCAGATTGGAATGACCCCTTTGCCCCAGTAACCACTGACCCGGGTGGAAGGTGGGAACCCAGAGGAAAGAACCAATGTCTGAGAGTCAGAAGCCTGGCCAGACTTGCTGTGTTCCCCTGAGCAAGCCCCTGCCCTCTCTGGTCCTCAATCAATAAATGAGCTCTCAGTCAATGAAAGACCCTCAAGGTCCCCAGCTCTGGAGCTCATGTTTGCAAGAGAATCCACCCTCCCGCCCCCCACTGGGGATTCATGGCTTGTGGCATTGGAAGCTGGGGTGCAAGTACAGATGGTCAGGGTGGGGGTATCCTGGGCTGGTATGAGCTGGGGGAGGGCGCCAGCACAAGGCCCATCTCCTCAGAGCCGCTTGGCAGCTCCCAGGAGGCCATGGGGGGCCCCCTAAGAGGAGGGAGGCTGTGCCCACCCAAGCTGTGTTACCATGACGCTGGTCTCCATGGTGCCAGGCACACAGGAGGAGGGGCTGACGTGACAGGATCTGGAGGCTCAGGACCTTGGGTCCCCTAGGCCTGTCCTTCTGTCCCCATAAGCCCCCATGAGGTCCCCAACCGAAAGCCCCCAGGAGGGAGGGCAGGGAGGAAGCACGGTTTCTACCTCACGGGGTCGAAAGAGTGCCGAGAGGACTCCGAATGACTGAGGCGCAGGGAGAGAGAGACAGGAGCAGAGAAGTGGCAGAGAGGGAAGGATTGAGAAGCTGAGGAGACAGACGGAGGGAAAAGCGGGTGGTGGGGAAGGAGGACGCTGTAGTCAGGGAGTGGGATGTGCCTCCCAGGCTGACAAGTGGTGGGAGGGCCGTCCAGCCCATCTCTTTGGTCTCAGTGTTTTGAGGTGGTTGGTGGTGGGAGGACAGAGTGGAGGAGGAGAAGGGTGGGGGCAATTTTCCTAGAGAGCTTTGTTGTGGGGGCGTTCAGACACGTGCCGTGCGCGAGCATATCTGGAAGTGCAGGCTGAGGTGTGCAGGGCATGAGTGCGCGTGTGCGGCCCGTGTGCGCCCGCATCACCAGGTCTCCAGGGTGACAAACGGAGCAGGAGGAGCTGTAACCAGGGCAAAGAAAGTGTGGAAATTTCCACAAGCTCAGAGTGGCATGGGAGAGGGGACACGCCAGGGCTGGACCAGCTCGGGCTGACCAGGGGGCCCTGCTCTGGTAGCTCCTCCCCAGGCCTGGCCCTAGCTGGGGCCAAGTGACTGGGCATAGGCCCACATACTCTAAGTACGCACAGTATGGAAGAACAATCCAGAAGAGCTTCCTGAAGGAAGTGTCATATTGGAGGAGAGGTTGGGAGGTTCATGCCAGCCGTACCTATGTGTATATGTGCGACAGACAGACATTCCCCAGATTAGGGCCTGGATCACACGTTGGTCACAGAGCTAGCTAAAGGAATAGGAATTATTCCTTGTTCTGCTGAGGGAAGACCCCAAGGAGCCCATTTGACTGGGATGTGGTTACATTTAAGAGGCAAAAAAGGCAAAGCCCCCAACACCAGAGGCATGGGGGACAGGACCCGGGGCACTTGAGCTGCACCCACAATGGGCTGATCACTGCAGGGTCACATCACCTTGCCCCTGGCTCATGCTGTTCCCTCTCCTGAAGACACCTTTCCTTTCCCTCTTAACTTCACCTGTAAAAATCTGCTCATCTTTGTAGCCTCACCTCCTCTGTGGAGTCTTTCCTCATCAATACCCCTGCCGGAAGGGCTCCCTCTCCCCCCCCGCCTCCAGCATTTACTTATCTGCTCCCCCTCAGTGTCCAGTAAAGCTCTGCACAAAGTACGTGTTCAAGAAGTGCTTGTTGAAGTAAAAGATATTAGGCCTGGAGAAGACTCTGGATGCTATGTCTCCCCAGACATGTTTGGGAAGGGGATTATCAAGGGATAGTGCTGGTACTTCACACATATTAGCTCATTTAATCCTCCCATTAGTAGGTACTATTAATATCTCCAAAGTAGATGAGAACAGTGAGGATCAGAAACCTCAGGAACTCAGCCAAGGTTCCAGAGCTTATACGTGGGAGCGTCGGCATCTGCCCAACTGGCATCCACACCCATGTTTTTCCAAAACTTCCAGCTGTGGGCAGGGGGCTCGGGAGCCACCAGAGCATGGGGCCAGGTGAGAAAGCCTCAGCTCCAGGCCTCCTGCCAATCCCTTGGATCTGGGGGAAGGAGGAGGCAGGGCCCATCTTCCCCTCCCCTGCCCCATTGATTTCCTGCATAGCCTGGGGGTCTCCGGAGGCCTGGAGGCCCTCCAAGGCTGCTGAACACTTTGCAGTGTGGGCAGGTTGAGCAGGAAGGAGGTAGCAGAGACAGACAGACAGATAGACAGACATCCCACCCCATCACCCAGCCCTTCCCCCCTTCCCTCCTCCCTCTCCCTCCATAATGCTCTCACCACCCAGACTGACTTGCCACAGCCTTTTCTCCCAGGGCTCACTGTGGTCCCCTGCGATCAGGCCGACTTGGGTCACCCGGTCCTTCTCTACCAACACCTCAACCTACCCTCACCCTGGCTTGCACCCCTCCCTACCATGTGCACCTGGCAAGGCTTCCAGTTTTCAGGGCCAGCTTGGGGGCACCTCCTCCTCCAGAAAGAGCTGCTCCCCACCCCTCAGCCGGTCTAGCTCTGGGATCTTCACACATCCTACCCCTCACCCTCCCCCCAATCCCAACCTCAAATATGTGAATATAAACCACTCAGGGTCCCAAGAGGTCCCATTTCTAGGAATCCTTGTGACCAAGACCAGCAGAGCCTCCTGCCCTAATCCACCCATCATCTGTTGTCATTGCCATAATTCATTAAGGTTGAGGCCTGAAGGCTCCTGTTGGGACGTCGTCCCCGATCCCAAGGGAAAGCACTTTATCATTAACTCCTGACAGTTCAGATCCCCTTTCCCAGGGGACATATGGGGCCACTTATAAGAGGAGAGAGAAGAGTTGAAATCAGGAGGGACGTGGAAGAGGGAGACCCCCTCCCCCTGAAAGTGGGATTGTAGAAATGGACCTCAGGCCTGATTCAGGAGAGCTATGTGACCTTGGGCAAGTCACCTCCCTTCTCTGAGCCTTTCTTCCTCTGCCAGGCGGAGACAGTGCAGAGAGCGCAGGTACTGACCCACAGTGGGTACTTGGAAAAGGGCTACTCTCTTTCCGGCTCCTAGATCACGGGAGTCCAAAGCACTTGGTGTTGCCTTCCAGAATATCACTAGTCTTGGAGTCAAAGGCAGGGCCCGTCCCACCCCACACTCCAACAGAACAAGGCCTGGGCCAGGACAGCCACACTGGGGTCTCCAGAACCTGTTCTGGGACCAGTAATGTTGAGCTATCCGTCCAGAACCTGTTCTGGGACCAGTAATGTTGAGCTATCCGTGGCTGCCCCCTGGTGGCCTAATTGAGTCACTGCAGCCTATCCCTGAGCCTGGGCAGTGACATTGGCCTCCTGGCATTGGGGCATTTCCAGTCTCACCCACCCTCTCTCTAGGCTTCAGAACTAGCTGGTCAGTCCAAGGCCAGATCCAGGGAAGAATTCCAGCCCCTGAGCACTTGGACAATAATCTTGTCCCAGCTGCAGGCAGGTAAGAGGGGGAGACTCAAGGGGCTTAGCCCCAGCCTGTGAAACTGGCCAGGAAACCCATTCCAGTCTGGCATCCACCTCCCCTTCTCAGGGGGAGGCTGAGCCTGGAACATGGAACCTGGAGGAACCTTCAGTTCCCAAGACCCCATCCATCCACTGGCCTTCCCCAGAGCCGGATCCTATGAATCAGAGGTCATGTGACCCATCTCCACCCCCTTTGCCCAGCCCCCATTGGCTGAGGCTAAGGTTGGAAGGTCAGCCTGTCTGCCTGCTGAGCCCCTGGAGAGAGGCCGGTAATGAGGCACTAGGCAGAGGCAGGAATGTGGTGTCTGGCCCCTTCCCAGGGAGTCCCAAATAGGTCTCTGAACAGCTCATTATCTCCCCCACTTGCCAGGGCCTTGTCTTCCTGGAGGAGATAACCAGGCAGTGCCCAGTGAGGGCAGCCTCCTGGGGTAAGGCAGGGCCCACCTCTTGAGGGGCATGCATAGGCATCAAGGGACACCTGAGACTCTTCTTCCTAATTTAATAAAGCTCCTGTGACTCTGTGACCTTGTGTCTCAGAGGAGCTGGTGGGGGGCTGCCCTGAGTCCCTCACAGGCTACACCCAGGCCCTGGCCCAGACTCTGGACTGCAGCAGGGAAAGGGGCTCGCTCCAGCTGGGGTCTGTCCTGGCCAGGGTCAGGACCAGCCTTCCCCAGCCTGGCTGCACAGGCGTGCAATGGGAATGGCATGGAGCTGGGCCGGGGCTCTGCCTGTGGCTAAACAGCTCAGGGCCCGGGTTCCCCCAGCTTCACGGCACTAGGCACTCACGTCTGGGCCTCCTGAACTCCTGGCCCCTCCTACACCAGAACACCTAAAACCCCCAACCAATCACAGGCCTCAGCAACACAGGATAAAATATACAGATATATTTATATTATCAAAAGGCCCCCAAAGTGGGGAAGGGGCACCAGGCAGCCTGGGCCCTCCCAGTCAGCCTAGACTGGAGGGGGCTCCTGAGGTCCCCCAGGCCCAGCTCTAGGCTACGGAGAGACATACCCAAGAGCTCCCTCCCCATCCCAGCTGAGTGTTCCTTTAGAGCATCCACTTTTTGCTGTTCTGGAGTTTGGGACAAGGGGGTGGGCACCCTTCCAGCGGGGCCCCAAGGCCTTGGGCCTCTGCAAGGATGGTGGTCCCCCAGAGTTCCTGACTGACGCCCATCCCATCTCTCCAACCCCTCAAACTCAGGGTGGGTGACCCTGGACAGGGGAGCAAGGCCAAGCCAGGAGGGCTGAGCACCTGGACAGAGCCCATGAGGGGTTCCTCCTCAGGCAGACCCTGCTGCCCTCCACTTCCTGGCCAGGGAACCCGGTGCTGCAGTCAGGATGTGGGGCGTGGGGGTGAGGCTTCCTCATGCGCCCCCTGCTGGCTCACACCGGGCACGTAGGGCATGAGGGTGTCCGAACAGGAAGGCTTCATGGCAGCAGAGTCCCAGAGGCAGGGGCTGGCTCCAGCGCGCTCAGACGTTGCGGAGGAGCTGTGGGAAGGCACAGAAGCCCAGATTCCATAAGCACTTTGTGAAGGTTCACAGGGGCCGGCGGCCACTCTGTAATGCTGGCCTGGGAGTGCTCAGGTCAGCTGGGGTCCCCCAGGGCCAGGCAAAGAGGGGACTCCTGTGAACTACGCGGACCAAAAGAGCCTGTCAGGATTGGTAGGAGGACAGAGGGAGGGGGCAGGGCGGGGGCAATCAGAAGTGGAGAGGTGACTCAAGTGGAAGGTGGACCCAGCCAGGCCCCGGCCCTCTGCCCGCAGGGACTGAAAGCCACTCACAGAAAGGGGGTCCGCAGCAAAGGCGGCCACACTCCGGCGCATCTCGTTCTCACTGCCACGCAGGGGGATCAAGGACACGCTGCCCAGCCGGACCTCAGGCACTGCCCGGGACACACGGGAAGGCTCCGAGGGCCACACCAGGCCGTCGTGCTGGGGAGCAGGTAAGAGGAGGGCACTCAGCTCAGCCGGACGCTCAGCTCCTGGTCCACCCGCCCTTTCCAGAAACGCCTCCAGCTATGAGCCGAGGTGACACCCTCAGCTTTGATCCCAGTCAATATGAGAAGCGGCTGTTAGAGGAGAACATGACGGTATCCCTGGCAAAACGCAGCCAGTGATGTTACCCCACAAACTCCCACCTCCAGGTCCACAGATTGCTCCAAGAATGCAGCACCAAGAAGACCATTCTAGAGGAACGTGTGTGCCTCCTTTCACCAGGAACCGAGAAAGCCACCTGTTACCCTTTAGGCTTGACTACCAAGAAGCTCAGGGCTAAAAGGGTGCAGCTTAGGGCCCTGGTACAGTTCTGTCTCCCCTTTCCCCGGATAATTCTGAGCTCTCATTTAAAATCTATGGCTGGAGTCCACCCCCCTCCCCCCACCCTGGCCCTGCGCTGGCTCGAAGCCCTTCCTAGCCTGTTCCCACCCGGCCCACTGCAGCGGCCACCTGACTCCCTCAGTTCCTCCTCCCCTGCACGCCGCATCCAGAATGAGACCTCTCTGACGCAAACCTGCACACCATTTTCTTGCTTCAAACTCTCCCTTCAAACTGCTGACTAGGTCAAATTCGGCTTCCTGGGAATGGCCTTTAAGGCTCTCTGAGATCTGGCTCCTGACTCCCTCCCTTTCCAGCGTCAACTTCTGGCACTCCTGGTTTCTCTCTTTGCACCCTGCCGGGCAAGCTGTGGTTCTCTTGCCATGCCTTTGCATCAACTGTTCCCTCTGCCTAGAAGCCGCCCCCCACCACCCCCTTTGCAGGGTGAAGGCTTCGTCATCCTCAGACTCAGCTCCCGAGACACCCCCTCCCTGCCGCCTTCCCCACCCACCCGCCACCTCCCCCAGGTAGGGTCCCCGGGCTTTTCTCTGTCTCCACACACTGATCACACTGGGCTACTGAACAGGCCACTTCGAGGTCTGTGTTCCTTTCCACCTGGGGAGCGCCTGAGGGCGGGGGTCTGCACCCCCTGTCTCTAGCATGCCTGGCTTGGGGCTGGACCAGCATGGCCTCTAGGAAGGGCTTACTGAGTGAATGAACAAATGAATTAAAAGCAACTTAAAATCTGCTTGAAGCAATTGGTGGCCTATATAGTGAAGAAACAAACATACCCATTGCCCAGAATGGAAGCCTCCCAGGACCCCACCCTCCTCCTGGTACCTGCACAAAGAGGAAGGTGGCAAACCACTCCCGGAGTTCCATCTGCGTCTCACAGCAGAGGTACCTGTGGGGTAGGGCACAGATATGGACACTGCCAAGGCTGAGCAGGGAACACCCTGCCTGTCTCCCCAGCCCAGGGCCTCCGGGCAGGGCACAGATGTGGATAGTGAAGGGACCCAACCAAAGGGGACACGCAACCATCCCTCCTCAGCCTGGGGTCTCAGGCCAGGGCCCTCACTCACCACTGCTGCTTCTCATGCTTCTCAGTCTCGTGCACCACTGTGAAGCCCCAGCTGCAGGGGAGGGGCAGGTGGAGTCATTTGTCAGCCCACGGAGGCCTCCCAGCCCAGGTGCCCAGGACAGAGCCCAGACGCCTGGGCCAGAGCCAGGGAGCAGAGGTCAGGGCCTTCTTGCAAGCACAGCACATTCTGGCCACCACCTCTTCCTCTCAGCCCACACCAGCCTCCCAGGCCCCTGGCTCCCCACCCCCTAGTCCCTGCGAGACAACCAGGCACAGCCTGCGGGAGGAGAGGAGAAAGTCAGGAAACCAGGTCTAGCGACTGCAATTAATAACAATAATGGTGGCCTTGCATCACTTTCCATCTCAAAAACATACAGCCACCCTCTGAAACAGGTGTACCATTATTTTCTGCCTTCTACAGATGTGGGAAGTGAGGCACAGGAAGGGCCCAGAGGTAGTGGGTGACAGGATTTCAATCCAGGCCAGTGGTTCGCAAACATGAGCAAGCATCGGAGTCCCCTGGATGGCTTGTTACCACACAGACTGCTGGCCCCACCCCCAGGGTCCATGACTCAGCAGGTCTGGGGTGGGGCCGAGAGTCTGGGAGACCATACCCTCAGAACTATGGTGCCAACCCCTGTCAAGTTCAAAGCCCCGCCACCCCCCCAATCGGTTCTGAGCTCTCACAGGCCCCAGCCCCAGCTCACCAGGTGGGTGGCCGCAATTTCTTCTTCACTCCCAGGTAGACTTTGAGACTCCTGACAGGCCACTCCTTCTCAGGCCGGTGACTCTGGGATGGGGGAGGGCAGAGGGACGGCACTCAGTCAGTGGGGGCAGGAATTGGGGTCACTGTGTACCTCCCACCTCCCTCTCCCCAGCCCTCTTTGCATCCCAGCACAGGGAACCTCCTCCAGGAAGCCTTCCAGACAAAGCCCTTCCTGTTCACGATCCAGCCCAACTGAGCCCCCCAGGCCTCTCTCCCTGCAGCGGCATCAGACAGTCAACCCTCAGTCCCCGCAGCGGCTGTCCCCGCAGGACGACACAGAGCAGTGATCCCCAAGCCCTCCCTGCTGCCCTGCAAACCGGAGAATGGACTCGCAGCATCAGCTGACCCAGACTGTCTGTGGAGGGAGAAGTCTGCACATCACCCTCCGCACCAAACTGAAGGAGCGCGTAGGACCTAAGAACCCCAGCTGGCTGCTTCAGTGCGTCTGTCTCCGGTCATTCATTCCTCACCCCTCTCCACCCCACGGAGGCTCCAGGGTTGACCGTGTGAACAGCTACTAGCTCTTGGGTTCCACCAGGGGAAGGCTCATGACTCACGCTGAAGCAGGATGGCTCTTTGGTAGACCAAAGGAAGAACTTTCCAGTGGTCTAGGTCAGGCAGGGAGAGACCGATGTACTGGGGAGGGGCAGCAGATCACTGACAAGCACACCTCTGGCCCCCCGGCCCTGCACATGGGTCCGGCCTTGGAAGGAGCAGGCTGGTTCCAAGGCAGAGGTATGGGAGCAGTGACCCCCAAGGAAGAGGCGGATTGGGGGTCAAGCTAATGAGCCTTCCTCTTGCTTTGGGGGCCACCTGCTCCAAGCCCTGCCCCCACCAGGCACCCCAGGCAGCAGCCAGGCACCAGGGTGGATGGTAGGGGAGGGGACTCACTTACAACCAAAACTGGGGGTCAAAGATTGAGCCGCCTCCACCCTGCTCCCACCACTGCTCCCAGCCACCCCCAGGCATGGCTCCACAGGGGACTAGAGGATGGCCAGGGAGGTGGAAAGTTCTGGGGATTGGTAGACTCCCTGTGAGGCTACTAAAGGATGGGCTGCCTAGGGATGAGGGGAGACCTGGGTGCTGTCAGAGGGGATGTAGCTTAAGAGGACTTACTAGGACCTACTGCCCTGCTTTTACCCTGATCCTCCCTGAGAACCAAGGCCCTGATGGAGAAACCCTATGTCTCCTACACATAGCACCTGACCTGACAATGGCTATGTGCCCAAGAGGGCCTGGAGCAAACTGGGCTGCAGGCAGGAGGGCACGGGGCAGTGGGATGGGAAATCAGGCTGCGGAGACTGGGCAAACACAGTGTGGGTGAATACAACAAAGAAGAAAACCTCCATGCAGGCAGGGAAGAAGCCAGGCCGAGAGCACTAAAGACGTCAGACGGCAGGTTGGAAGGAACCAGGTCATGGGGGTAAAAAGACTGGAGACAGGGGTCATGAAAGAAATGGGTGTGCAGGCAGGGAAAACAGCAGGCTCGGGGCAGGACGGGGGGAAACTAGGTTGCAAGTACGGAAGGCAGCAGGCTGAGGGAATGGAAAGCAGGCTGAGGGCCTGGAAGAAGTTGAGCTGTGGGTGCCAGGGAAAGAGAACCAGAAGCAAGGGGTAGAGTGAGTTGTGAGTGGAAGCAACAGGCTCATGGGTGTGACACAGGAATGACGATGGTTCTAGTCAGGGTTTGGAGATAACTGTGGGAGTCAAGGAATTCAAGCCAGGCTGTGGCTCCCTGAGAATTCAAAAAACACTGTCCTCAGACCTCCCCTTCCTCAGGCTCTGGTGTGTGTGGGCTGGCGTATGCGTGGCGCACATGTGACAGGACAGTGGCTGAGGTGGGGAGGGGGAGGGGGACATCAGTCAATGTGGGACGTCGTTTCTAATCAAACAGCTCATGTTTCCTGCATCTCTGAGGTATGAGGTCACTGGAAGAGAATAAAGTTCACCCCTTGATGCTCAAAGATCTCTGCTGGAACCAAGATTTTTCTAGAATGTGACTCTCCAAGGTGTTTAACAATGGAAAGATGCCCGGGACGAAGCATCTTCCATTTAACATATCCTGAATTGCTGGGTATTGTCCCAATTTCAAATATTCGGTCTGTTGTACCATAAACCAGCAAATACCAGAATTACCAACACATCAGTAGCCCAACCACACCCTCCTGGGGCTTCTGTCAGGGCGAAGGGGCTGGCTGCCATTCAGAGAGCACCACTTGGCCCTGCACTGAGCAGCCCATCTGCTGAGGCCTTGATTCCTGTGTTTCAGGGAATAAAGAGCTTAAACTCTGATGCTAACAAACCTGAGTTTGAATTCCAGGTTACCACCTAGAGATTGCCTTAGGCAAGTCACACAAAGCCTGTTTTCTCGCCTGTGAAATGGGGACAATATCCAATATCCCTCCTCAGGAAGGACAATAACGAGATTACGTGTCCTAGTACGTGGAGGGCTGGGCACCAAATCTAGCTCGATAAACATTAGATCTTTTTCCTTCTTCTAGTTCTCCTGACTTCTCCCCTCCATGCTAAGGGGTCAGCAGCTGCTTCTCCAGGTGCCTCGGCCATCCTCCTTCTCCTCTGCCCACACTGATGGTCTTGCTCTGCGCCAAGGGGCTCATACAAAGAGGGGGTCAGGGACATAACATCCCAGAGCCAAGGGAGACTGACGGGAGAGGTGAACAGACCCAGAAGTAAGTAATCATAGAGGGAGGCAAAAGAGAGAAGACCAGGCATTCCCCACAAGGGTCTGTAGGAGCCCAGACTGCATTAGTAGAGGTAGAATGTGCAAAGAGAGGGAGGTGAGGGTCCTAGTCTATCTGCTCTGCTCCGTCCATGGCAGCTAGGCCTGTCCAGTGTCCTCAGGAGAGGCAAGGGGCAGGAAGGACAGAGGCTGTGCAGCTGAGTGGTAGAGGCAGCTGTGGGAGCTCAGGCTAGAACGCTGGGCTTGGAAACACATTTCCGCTGCCCACCTCTGCAGACATCTACGCTTTGTGGCCTGAGGCATAGCTGGGACCCACAGGGCCATCACAGGAGGCAGGCTCTCAGCTGAACTGGAGGAAGGGCCTTCTCCCAGGCAGAACTATCCCTCTAGGAACAGTGCAGTCCCGAGGGAGGAGTGGATAAGCTCCCCTCTCCCAGGGGTGTGCACGTAAGGGCTGGCAAGCAGCCAGGGAGGCTGAGCAGGAACTCCTACCCCAGGTGGGATTATACCACAAGCCTAGGCAGTCCCAGCCCAGCATTGTAGGATCAGGGCGGCGGGGGGGCAGGGGGGGGCGGGGGGGCAGGGGGGCGGTACAGACGTTCTGATAGGCTGGAAACTCTCTGCAGGGTCAGGAAGAGGATGGCTCCAGGGCTGGCGGAAGATGAGGATCAGACTCTAATTCAAACCTAGGGGCCTCCGCTCCTGGCTCCACAGCCTCCACATGGAGTTCTCTGCAAAGCATCACACTGATGGGGGTTCTACCCTGGGGAAAGGACTCTGGGGCAGGGCTGGCGATGAAGGGCAGGAGCCTAGGGCACAAGCCACAGGGTGGGAGCCCGTGCTGACTGGCAAGGGGTCAGGGAACCATGCCTGGGGGCGGCCAAGAACTCTGGCTGTGTCCCCACGCTCCCACCAGGCTCGCTTGGCCCCCAGGCGGTGTAAGGAAGCTGGCAGTTGGCTCACAGCTACTCACGGTCTCAGGGGCCCCGCTCCACGACCTCTGGCTCTGTTTGATAGAGGATCAGGGTTATGGAAGAAGGAGGTCCGGGTCCAGAGCCAGGACAGTGTGTGCAGTGATGGGCTGGGGCAGGTACGTACAGAAGATGTGGGAGGCATGGTGCCAAGATGTGGGAGGACACCTGGCATGTGGACAGAGTGGGCATGGAGGAGGGACAACCTGTGAGGTGGCGGGGCCTGCAGGGGCCGAAAGTGGGGGCTGTCACCATGTAGCATGTTCTTGTAGGTGCCACGACAAGGCACAGGCGAGACGGCATGAGCCTGATGTGACAGCATCCAGGTGCTAGAGCCTGGTGGGGCCACGAGGCACAGAAGAGTGGCCACCGAGGGCCACCGCGGAAGGGTCCCGAGAGTCTCTAGCTCTCCCCCGCCACTGTGCCATCCCGGGCCCTGCGATGGGGATGCTCCCACTGGCAGACACTGGCAAATGTTTGGAAACAGGTGTGTGAACACACCTGGATGCCAGTGCTCATTGCACGGCCGGACCCCCGGGGTCACTTACCCGGATCTCCTTGTAGAGCCGCAGGCAGCTGCTGTTCAGGATGAAGTATCGATCGTGAAAGCCACCTGAGGGCAGGCCCAGGCCCAAGAGGCTACGGTCCTCACGGAACTTCATCATGCCGTGCTTGGTGTCGCCCACATGGCTGGCTGGGGGAAGACTGGAGTGGGCATGGGCTGCCCCGACACCCAGCCCAAGGACACGGACATCCAGGGGAGGGTCCCAGGATGAAGAGAACCACCCCAGCCTGTCCCGGCCACCAACGAGGCCTGACCGCGAGGCACCCTCTGCCTGAGCGGCTCCTGCCGAGCACCAGCAGCTCCTGCCCAGCCCTGCTCCAGCTGAAGGGACCCACCAGCCTGCCCAGCCCTGTGGGCAACCCCCCCAGGTGCACCACCTACCCAGGTACAGCAGCATGGCCTCCATGGACTGGTGCTTCTTCACCACCAGGTAGCTGTCTGTGCCCAGCCCGTGCAGGATGGGCAGCACCTTCTCCGCAAAGTGCAGGGGGCGCTCTGGGGAGAGGTCGCACCCGCTGTTACCACGTGGCCTCACAGCACCGAGGCCTGGCGTGCACATGTAGCACCTACATGTCCCCGGGCTCCGTCCACTCCCAACGCCTACTAGCACCGTCACATGCCACCAGCAGGACCGTCCTTTCCACCCCCGAGCTTCAGGCTCAACACATCTGGCTGGGACCAAAGCTGCTCCAACCCGCATGTCTAAAAGCAAGCCAGCGATCCTTCCTGTGTGTCCCCATCAAGGAAAACACCACCCACCAAACCACTCAAGCCAGAAACAAAGCCTCCCCATCTTCCCTCCATATGTCGAATCTCTTTGCTTCTGTCCATCATCGTTGCCACACTGGCCCATGTTACCATTTGTCCTTGGACTAATGCCGTGGCCTTCCATGTGATCTCCAGCATGTGTTTCATTTCCCGCCCCCACCTCTCCGTACCCAACAGCAAGGAACAACCTCTCCAAACTCCCATCGCTAACCCTTGCATCGTGGTCAGGCCCGGTGGCTGCCTCTGTCTCCAGCCCCACCCCATGACACGACCCCTTCACTGCTACCTCAAGCTCCTCGAAAGGGTGATGTCCATGGCTACCCCAGGGCCTTTGCCTGTGCTGCTACGACTGCCCAGAGGCACTCTTCTTCCCCCTTTACCAAGTAACTCCTACTCGTCTTCACCTCCCAGCACGGGGACTCCAAAGCCTGAGCGCCTGAAAACTCCGGCGGCGCTGTGGCCCTTTCCTGCACCGCAGTTATCACAGCCTTAGTTGTACGATTATCACAACGATCACGGCATTCATGTCCCTTCCAGACCACACTAACCCCCGCGAGGGGAGGGATGGTGTGTCTGGCTCCCCAGCCCAGTGGCTGGCACTCAACAAATCACAGGAACAGATACACCCTCATCACCACTGCTATTCAGACCATCCTTCATCCTAAAATGCCTTCATCACCCTCTTCACCACCATGGCTCCCTCACACTGCCGTCACCATCACCCTCACAAACACCACCACACCCCACCCCGCCCCGTCCCTCTTGTGTGGTCATCACCACTACTACTCCCTTCATCGCCAATCCCATTAACGAATTCAGCACCACCCCCTCGAAAGCAACACCATTCTGACACCGAGAAAGCATCGTCATACCTCCTCCACTGCCCTTCCCATCAGCCACATTACAGCCATCCCCTCAAACTCTGCCAGCACACTATCACCAACGTCACTGAGATGACAGTGAGACAGCAGCATCCATCCTCCAACACTCCCTTGGCCACCACTGTTGCCACACTGTGGGTTGCAGCCCAGACAGGTACGGGCCATGCCATACTCTGCCCCAACCCTGGTGGCCACCCACCTGCCTCCTCCCTCTCATTGACCTCGAAGCAGGTCCAGTAGTCCCTCTCCCTGATGCCCACATTCCTGCGATCCAGGATCTCCAGGGTGAGCTCCTCAGCTGTCATGGATGCTGGGATCTGCGGTGGCCGAGGAGGAAGAGGTCAGCCCGCACCCCCACCCCTGCCCCTGCTCTGCCCCAACCTCACCGTGTGATCCAGGGGCTGAGCCCACCCTTCAGGTCCTCTAGAGTCCTAGGATGCTGGGGGAGTGTCTCTAAGTACCCCTGAGGAGCTGGGTGGGGAGGAGGCAAAGAGACGGGCCCTGGCACCAGCCACATACAGGTTCCAAAGGAGGGTTCCCCCTTGGGTTGGAAGCTCTGCTCCCCTGGTCACCTGAGCCTATTATGCCTGGCCCAACCTGACTTTCCTGGTCCCCTGGCTTCTAGGTCCCTAGCCCCCACCTTGATATGCTGTTCTGTGTCCGCCTTCTTCTCCTCCAGGTACACTGTGCAGATGAAGTCACCGGCATGCTGTGAGGAGACAGGGCTGAGCTAGAGGTCTGGGCAGTGGGTGCAGGCAGCTGTCCCGAGCCCCCTCACCCAGGCCCTGTCTTTCACCTGGGTCCCACTGGCAGTGCCAGCCACACGCATCTTCACAATGGCAGTGATCTCCTCCCGCTGTTTCCTCAGCTCCTCCTCATCTACCTTCGGTGGGGTGGGGGGAGACACAGATGATCACTGCCACGCAAGAGGCTCATCCCTGCCCTCCACTGCCCACTGGCCAAGAACGCACACTGAACACCACCACATAGTGGCTGATGAGGTCTTCCACCACACGGCCAGCCTTGTAGTCCTGCCCATCGGTCTGGAAGAGCGTGGGTCCAAACACAATAGCCAAGTTGTGTGTGTTCATCTGGTTTGTGTCTGAGAAGCACTGGACGCTGGACAGGGAAAGACAGAAGGCATGAGTGAGAAGTACAGTCCAGAACCTCCCCACTTCACCTTCCCAGTTCCAAGCAGGTCCATGACTGGCTCCTGGAGTCAGGTCAGGGAAGGTCCTGGTCAGAGTGCACCACTAGTTAAGGGGAAGTGGCAATAGTCTTTCTGGCCATGTCTTCGGTCCTGGGGAGGAATAGAGCTGGGAAGCTGGGAGATCTGGCCAAGGTCCCCTGGGTCCTAGGTGAAATTTCCTCTATTCCCCGCCCCCCCCCCCCTCCACCAACCCCCTGCAGGAAGTAAGTTGGGAGACAAAGTTCCAAAATCAGGGCACATCAAAGTCAACATTCAGTTTCCAGGCCTACCTGGTTCTGAGGAGAGGGCAGTTGGCCAGGTTGGGAGTAGAAGAATCTTTCCCACCCCATCCCCCCCAGAGCCATACAATAGTACGCTGCTCACCAGTACAGGTGGCTGATAAGGGCCTTCACTGTGGCGCGGTTGACTGGAGGCAGGCGAGCCAGGAGCTCTCTGTACCTGGAGACCTTTTCCTCCTCATCCTCAATCTCTGGGTTGGGAGAGATAGATCAGGTCAAGAAGCCCCCCCCCCCCCCCCCCAGCCATCTCCCCTGTCCCACCCCTCTGGCTGCTCTGCCTCTCATCCCAGGGGACAGCACTTCCTGATTCTGTTTAGAGTGACAACGGAAGGAGCAGCAGAGGAAGGGAGGGGAACTGGAGCTTGTCCCCTGGGGCATGCCTCGTCCAAGTGTCCAAGTGCATGGATGGACAGTGGAAGGGAGGGAATCTGGGATGGGAGTGGCCCAGCCAGCAGCACTAGCCCGGGTCTCGGGCTGGACAAGGACTGCGGGGCCCACCTGAGGTGTCCAGCCAGGCCAGGCGCTGGGCGCGAGTGAAGAGCCCATCGGGCAGGTCTCGCAGGAAGCGCTTGAGTGCTGAGGAGACATCGTCCACGTGCTGCTCCCCCTCCTTGAGGCGCACAGACCGAGCGTCCTGCCGCAGGCTCTCCAGCAGCCGCTGAGTCTTTGACGTCTGCCCACACTTGCGGTAGATGCCCTCCGACGTCAGGCCTGGAGAGGGGTGGGACTGAGCCGGGGGCGGGACCTCACAGCTAGGCCAGGGCGATGCTGGGAAGGTGGGGCTTGGCCTGGAGGGCAGTCTCGCGGGTGGAGCGGGGCCTGTGTCACGGGGGCGGGGCTCACCACACTGCGTGATGTAGTCCACACAGCGGTACACAATCACGGGGATATCGGAGTCTCCGAGCTGCTGCTCCGACAGCGTGTCCCCCGAGCTGGCCGCTGCTTTCTGGATGGCCCCCAGCCAGCCCGTGAAGTCCAGCCGTCGCTCCCCCTGGATGTACAGCGTCCTGGGTGTGGGGGGAGAGTCGGTCACTTGGGGGCTTACCCCTGTCCGACCCCCCCCCCCAAGCCTCTCAGACTGCTCCAGGCTTCTCAGAGGCCCCCACGGAGTCCAGGGCTCACCTCCTTCGCTCCACCAGCACCAGCACCTGGTTCTCGCTGTCCCCTTGGACGGCTGTGGAGGGGCCGGTCAAGGTGAGGCCCGGTTCATGGTCCCCAACCGACTCCCTCCTGAGGCTCTCTGGGTACAGAGGTCCCTGGGACCCACCCCCCAATACATGGAGTTGCTGAGATAAACCCCAAGGGCAGGAGAGGACATAAGAGGGTAGGCTGGCTCCTTCTAGCCAGGCCAGGGTAGAGTTCAGACTTCCAGGGAGGCGCTGGGGGCCTGGGAGCCCAGGATAGGGTGCCCTAGAAGTTAGGGGCCCAGGGCTGGGTCCACGCACAAAGCTCCTGCAGTTTCCGAAGTTGTAGCGGCTCCTCGCAGGGTCCCTCTGGGAAGACAGCACGGAGCTCAGAGCCAGTGAGGGAGAACCAGCCCTCCTGGGTCCGCTGTAGGCTCAGGCCAGCTTTGTAGGGTAGGCGCCCAAGCCGCTCAAAATCCCGGGTCAGCAGATCTTCAGCCAAGGGAGGTATGAATGCCTAGTGTGGAGGCCAGGAGAAAGGGAAGGTAGCCAAGGAGACCGCATCAGCCAACAGCCCTGCCTGCCTGGGACCCTCCAGCTCTTTGGCTCGTGGGCATGTGCCAATTTCTCACCCAGCTATCTCCTCTCTCTTCCCCAGGGCAGAACCCAGCACAGTTCATGAACTCAGGTATCATGCCCCACTTCATACCCACTCTGAGGTGTCCTCCTCTGGAAAATGTTCCCAGACACCTTCAGGGATGCCCCTCCTCTGCCCTCTGTTGCAGCACTGATAACTGTATTGTTGCTGTCTGGGCCCCATCTGTCTCCCCCACCAGCAAAGGAACCACCGAAGAGCCAGGACCAAGACTGGTTCAGCTGGGTGCCCTGGGCTCAAAGGACTGACCATCAGAAGGCTCACAGATGACTGATAAAGCAAATAAGAGTCACAGGCCCTCACAGCATAGGGGGACCCTGTAGGGCACCTGGCTCTGGTCCCCAGGGGAGAGCTCTGCAGCCTCCTTCTTCCAGAACAAGGAACTCACTCCCTCTGGAGTCAGTACTGTCCATCCTAAGATGGCTCTGTTATTCATTATTAAACATGTATTGAGCACCGATGGAGTGCAAGGCCCACAGCCCTTCTTCCACAGGTCTCCTGACCTCCCAGCTAGGGGACTGCAGATTATGTTGGGCCCTTGGCCCAAGCAGCCTGCCCTATGTCTGCTCCCTTCATTCATGAGGTAGGGGAGCTGGGGTACCTGGGTCCCTGGACTCAGGAGGTCCTACCCTGGGCCCTGTCAGACTCCCCACACCTGCCCACTACCCCAGGCCCACCTTAGCAATGCACTTGACCCACTCACGAGCCAGCTCTGCACTCTCCAGCCCAAACAGGTATAGCCGCTCTCCCTCTGTGTACACCTCAAAGGTGTGCTCAAAGCTGTAGATACACAAGCCAGGATTCAGGCCCACCCAGCCCAGCCATGACCCACCCCACGCAGCCCTGCCTCCACCCCCTGCCCACTGTCCTTTCTTGGCCCCCTAAGAGGTGGTGGGAAAGCCCTAGCCTGGGGCCTCAGGAGACCCGGCTCCAGCCCCAGGTTGCTGTGTGCCCCTGGGAAGGTTCTGCCCCTCTCTGGGCCTTTTCCGTTTCCTCAATCGGGGGTTAGACCTTACGGCAATAACAGTCTGTGATTCAGCCCCAGGGGTGCTCACCCATGGGTGTCAGGAGGGGGCACTGCCAGGCACACAATCTCGCTGGCCCGAATCTCCCCGTTGGGGGTCACTGCCCGCTCATTCTCATAGTAGCTCAAGACCCCGTCGCTAAGGACACACCAGCGTCGGCTGAACTCTGGGGAGAAGTTGGGCAGGGGAGACATGAGGGAGCCCCCACCCTCCCCTGAAAACCACCTCTGTATCCTCCCTGGGCCCCCAATCCCACCTGACCCGTGTCCTCTTCACTCTAACTCACAAGCTTCCCCCAGTTCCATCCTCCTCCCTGCAGCCCGCCACCCCAGCCCAGCCCACACCTCTCCCCTGGACTGCTGCAGTGACTTCCTCACTGGTTCCTAGTCTCACTTCTTCCAAGATTCAAAAGTGATCTAGGTAAAACCAGACTCCGTCCTTCCTCTGCTCAAAACCTTTCCATGCCCCCCTCCCCTTATCCTATATTCCTTACGCTGGCATTCAAGGCCCTGCTGGGTCTGCCCCCACCCACCTCTCCAGCTGCCTCTCTGACCACTCCTGGGCACCTCACCCTCCCCACTTTTGCTTACCTTGTTCCCTCCACCCACACCCTCCACCCTCCGAGTCCAGCCCACATGCCACAGGAAGCTTCCATGCCCACCCTGCGCTCTCGCCCTCCCTGCCAGTGGCACCCCTTGCTCTATACTCTGTCCCCTCCTATAACGGCTCTGAGGAAACTGACAAGATCCCAGAAAGGAAAAGAAATGCGAATCTGGACCAGGAAAGGCAGGAGAAAGAACCGAATATCAAGGCCATGCAGGCTCATACAGTTCACAGCACTGAGCTTCACATTGTCTCAGAGCTTCCTGGCACCCAGGGCAAAAAGGATGACTCAGGCAGTTACATAAATGACATTATCAGGCAGAGGGAGGTAGACTAGGGGCACTGCCCCAAGGGCAGTGAGGTGATGAACAGCACAGAGTGCCAAAGAAATCTCTTTGGGTGCTAGAGGGCTTCAGAGAGGGGTGCTCAGGGATGCAGAGCAACGGTCTCAACAATATTCCCACAGTCCTGTCTGCGAGGCTATGACCTCTGTCCTCTGAGGGCAGTGTATCCCAGAGCCTGCCCCCACAGGCTGGGCCCCTCCAGGAGCACCAGCCCTGCCTCAGTTACTCTTCGTCCCGCAACGTCTGCCAAGTGCCCACTGTGCTAGGAGCCGTTCTAGGTGCTGGGGTACAGTGGTTACCAAGGGGAGCTTACAGAGTGTTAAGCTGTCTGTTTATAGATGTGTCCAGTGTTTCTCTGTGCCCCACTGGACACATCTATAAATAGACAAATTAATGTCAGCTAAGTGGTGTGAAATTAGGGAAAAAGTAGGGTAAATAGGGCATGCTCTTTTGGATAAAATGGTCATGGATGAGGTCTCTAAGGAGTAACATTTAAACACTGGACTGAAGTGAGGGGACTGATCATGCAGATATCTTGGGGAAAAGCATTTTAGGCAGGGGGCAGAGCAAATGCAAAGGCCCTGGGGGAAGTGAATGTACATGTTTGAGAAACAGCAAGGAGGCCAGTAAAGCTGCAGCAGAGTGAGTGAGGGGAGAGGGGTCACAGGTCATAAGGTGGGAGGGTTGACGTGCAGGTCCCTGTGGGATGTGGGAAGGACTGTGGATTGTACTGAGTTGGGGAGCAAATGGAAGGCAAAGATGACAAAGGGATGGGGCTCTAAGCTTAGCTCCGTCTGGCTCCAAATGCCAGATGCCCAGCAACCAGCAGGTGCTCAATAATGGCTTTTTTAGCCTAAAGGAACTCTAGCAGTGACTTGCTCTGCAGTGCCAGGCCCCACTCCCACCCCTACTGGCCCGTTTATTAAGCATCTACTTATCCCAGAGACTACATCCCAGAAGCCCTCTAGAGGGACTCTGCCACAGTATACTTGGTGGACTCATGGGTCCACCAGCCCAGCCTGCCCTTGCTTCTCTGGCCCTGCACCATGCCAGAATGCCATGGCAGGAACGGGGTCTGGCCTGGCACCCACCTTCCCGGGCACGGCGGTCCTGCAGCAGCTTGCCGGCCGAAGCGGTCTTGTAGAGAAAGCCACTGTGGCTCACAGTTGGCAAGACAACTGAGTAGTGCTTTTCCAGGGGCTTCGTTGACTCCAGCCGAGGTACCTCTTTAGGGAAGGTGTGGGGGCGGGGGGCGGAGGAATGGCTGCTCATGCTCGCCATCCCAGGGTGTCCCCCTCACCCCCGCCTAGCTTACATTCAAGTCACAGCCCCGTGACTGTCACCCTCAGGCTCTCACTGCCACATCCCGGGCTCTGCCCAAGGCATTCTCCACCTCTCCCCACTTGTGCAAATTCTAAGGCCCAGCTCCAGTACCTCCCCTGCCAGGAAGCCCTCCTGACTCCCCAGCCCAGCCCAGCCCACTCTCTCTGCGGAGGTGCAGGGCAAGCACACTAGAATGAGGGGTCTTAGGCAAACTCACTAACAATCCCCAGAAGGAGGTTTGTCCCAGATAATACAAAGCCTAAGGAAGCAGCCCGTCTCCAGCCCTGCTCCCAGCGGTCCCAAAGGCCAAGCCAGCTGGGTGGTCTCCTGTGCCTCCCTGGACACCTGGGCTTGCTCCAGCCCAGCACACCCCACCCACCCGTGGCCACGAGCCGAGCTCTGGCCGCCGAGCTCCACCCTTGGTCCTCGGAAATGGCCCCAGAGGCCAGCCCTGAGCCATGACCAGCAGTGCTCACCCCCCACCTTCCCCTCCTTACCCAGCCGGAGAGGGACAGCCCAATGGGACCCAACCCCAGTCTGCGACAAAGCCCCGCCCAGACAAAGCAGCAGACAGGGCTGCCGTCACCGTGGGTCACTCGCACACAGAGAAATGCAACCCCCACACAGCAATTCAGATACTCTGCAGCTACACAAACCCCAAAGCCCTCAACATCCCAGGGGCAAGGAGACACAGATCCACTGTGGCTCAGAGATGCACGGACACGGGCACACAGATGCCACCCTCAAGGCCCACACTGCAGGGCAGGGAGGGACCCACAAATCCAGAAAGAGAGATGCAGAGACAGACACAAAGGGACACACATAGGAAGGGGAAGCCAGACACAAATGTACACTGACATGCAAACCCAAACATACCCCAAGCCACACGCTGTTGTACCAGGGCCCCTCAAGGAGCTGCAATCACAGCTCAAGTGGTACATCTATCTGACCTCACAGGGTCATGCACAGCTTCTGGCAGACCCCCACCCAGCACCCCTATCAAAGGGCCAGACCGTGGCAGCAGGAGGGCCCCCATTCCTCGAGGTGGACAGTCCCACTGGCCACTCACCCGTGGTCCGGTTGTTCCGAAGGAATTCCATCTGCAGTATCTGGCCTGCCTGCTCAGCAAGAGCCAGGGGCGTGGGAGCCTCAGGATCCCCTGAGAAGCAGTTGACCCCAGCCCCACAGCCCAGGAGAGCTTGGGTCTCAGCCAGGTCTGTGGTAGTGACTGTAGCACACAGAGCCTGGGGGGGGGGGGGGGGGGGGGGTCAGCCTAAGCCAGAGGGGGGGGCCAGTGGGAAAGGGGGCTTGGGGGAGGAGAGGAAGAGGAAGGAGTCACCCAAGTCTGGAGGCCCATCCTCAGGTTCAAAGAGGCAGGAAGGACAGAGAGAGAAAGGAGAGGGGGAGGAAGAGAAAGGCCAAGGGATTAGGAGGGTGGGTAGGGGCCGCCCCAGGGACCCAGGGCTCACCCCTACTAGCAGCCCCTAGGACCCAATCAGCTGCCAAGCCTGTTCTCTAGAGGATCTCAAGCTCCTTCTGCCTTGTGGAAGGGCAGAGGGGGGTGCTTTGTAGCTAATTCCTCCCACATTTGAATTCCTCACCGCCTGCCCAGCCCTCCCGACCAATGGGAGTTGCTGCCCCTCCTAGCTGGCGGGCTAGCCTGGGCTGGGTTGGGGGCTGGACGCCTGGGTTCCTGGGAGGTGGAGGCCTGGCTCCCACTGGGCTTCTAGCTGGCCTGAGCCTGCCTGGGTGGGGCTGCTTGGGGGAGGGGCTGAAGGCCAATCAGAGGTCACAAGTGGCATCCCCCTGCCTCGGTGCAGGCAACCTCCCACTCAGGCTGAGCCAGACCAGGGCCCAGGGCTTGGCTCCCAGCCTGTCAGGGCCTGGGGCCCATGTGGGGCCTCAGCTTCAGTGGGGTGTGGATGGGGGTGGGTCAGAGCAGCCAGCTGTTTTTCATGAGCCTGACAGGAAATAGCATCCCCATCAAGTTCACTCCTTTTGGCAGGATTCACAAGGAGCAGGACGGTCCGGGAGACAGAGGAATCAGGAGGGGAGGGAGGCCGACAGATGCTGGGGATGTGGATTTGGCCCAAGGGTCAGGCCTGACTCCTCCTTGCTTTGCCCCAACTCTCCCTGTGGCTTAGGCAGGGCCCTTCCGCCTTCTGGGCCTCAGTTTCCCCATATGCCAACTCATCACTGTGAGCTGATGGAAGAGATGAGCTGAGACAGAGAGAGCAATAAAGGGGGGCGGGTAGAAAGAAAGCAGGTGGTCTCCAGGGGCCCCAGAGGCCCAGTGCCCTGACCTTGTCCAGTTCCTCCTGGTTGCCAAAGAGCGGGTGGTAGCGGCGGTACTTGCCCTCACGGTATTTGGCCTCCAGGTGGCGCCGCCGGGCACCAGGGCTGCTGTTGGGCTGCAGAGCCTCACTGGGGGGCACGTTGGCGGCCCAGAAGTGGTTCCCAGTGCCATTGCCCAGATGTAAGAAGAGCTGTGGGTGTGGGCAAGAGGTCAGACGGGCAGCCTATGGCCAGGCCCATGTGTCTGGTAAAATCTTTGTTTTGAGGTTGTCAGGAGAGGGGCTGGGCGAGCCAGGCCACCCACCCACTTTCCCATCAGGGAAGCTGAGGGGCAGCCTGGCCAGTCGGTGGCTATGGGCCCAAACCCAGTTCCTCAGCTCAATGACAGGACGAGAGGCAGACAGTCCGACAGCTGGATGCCCCAAGCCTGGTGTCTGGTTGGGGGCCTTGCTATTTCCCCCACCCAGTCCCACATCTGGAATTCTGCATTCCTGAGGCTATCACAGCTTGGGCGAGGGTGGGGGGCGGGGTAGCTAACCTGTCAGCCAATGGGGTGGGTAAGGATTTTGGAAACCTCTCCTGTCCTTGACATTCCTCTCTGGGATCAGGGGAGGAGGAGCAGGGGTAGATGCTGGGGGCGCAGATGCAGGGGTCCAGTCATCAGGGGACTAGTTTATTAATCCTTTCACTTTGCTGATCATTCGTCCCACAGCCATTTCCCGGGCCCCCCATCCTGCCTCTTTGTCAGGTCCTGTGTGGGGATGCTGGGTCATGGAAGAGAAAAAGCAGAAACAGACCCTGCCACCCCTGACTCAACTCTGTGACTTTGGGCAAGCCATCTTCTCTCCCTGGGCCTCCATGTCCTCATCTTTAAACTGGGGATTCTAACCCTAACTCACAGGGGATGTGACAGCCAAACTGCACTGGGGCCTGCAGCTAGGCTGGGGCTGTCAGGAAGGCCCCGTGCGGTCAGCCTCCTGCTGTAGGTTCTCCTCTGTAACCACCACACACCTCGGTGTGGGGACCCTAAGTAGATAGGGGCACATGCACATGTAAGTGTGCCCCCAGACGCATGTGCTCATACACACTGGCGTATGTGCGTGCAAATGAAGTAAATAGTTTAGGCTCTGCATGACAGTTTGTTGTGTATTCCCTTTTTTTTTTTTAACCAACCCTTTAAAACTGTAAAAACATTCTTAGCTCACTGGCCAGTTTGGTGAGTTTGCCAAAAATCAACTTTTCCAAAATCCCCACCCACTAGATGATCCCAAAGATCTCTTCTAGCTCCAGGGGGCCAAGGTCTGTGAGTGGGGAGAGGGGTGGGGAGACCCAGGTAGCGGTGGAGTGGAGCAGACCCCAAATGCAGGTGGCAAGCAAGGCCTCCCCACCTCGATGAGTGTTTCAGTCCACACCTTCCTGTCCATCTTCAGGCTCCGCACCTTGGAGACACCAGCGCCCAGGCCACGGTGCTCCCCTGCAGACAGAGGGCCCTCACCTTCACATGAGCACTTACCTTCCCGCCCTCCCTGCCTCCCTGTGGAGCCCAAACAGGGGCAGACATGGAGAGGCTGTTCCCAGTGCCGGCCACACACATCCCTGCTCCAGGCACCACAGAACTGAAAAGTCACCCCCCGCCCCCCCCCCCCGCCCCAGGTCACTCTGCACAGCCCAGCCACTGTGATCTTTTTGATTTTTTTTTTTTAAAGTAAGCTCTATGCCCAACATGGGGCTTGAACTCATGACCCCGATCCCCACTCTGAGATCAAGAGTCACATACCAACTGAGCCAGAGTGCCCCTAGAGTGATTTCCTTAAAATGCAAATCCCCTTATTTCAAATCCCTGCTTTAGACCCCCCAGTGGCTCCCCAGAATTAGATCTAAATTCCTTACCTGCTTCTCCTGCAATCTCATCTCAGAATTTCCCCCAACCCCAATCCTGCTCAGCCATACTCTCCTCCCTCTTCTAATCAGCCAACTCATTCCTGCCTCAGGGCCTTTGCACTCACAGTTCTTTCTGCCTGGACTCTCTTCCCCCATCTCCCCAAGGCTGGCTCCCTCCTCACATTTAGGTCTCAGCTGACAGGTCATCTCCTCAGACAGGGCTTCCTGACAAACACATTCTCTGCCTAGCACTTTATTACCTGATATTTCTATTGGTTTGTATATGTATTTGCTGCCTCTCCCCACTAGAATGTAAGCTGCCTGATGGCAGGAACCTTGAGTGTCTGCTTTAGGGTATAGCCTCTGTGCCTAGAACAAAGTCTGGCATGCAGTGAGCACTAAGTAAATCTCTGTGGAATGAGAGGCCAGGGCAAGTTGGGGCTGGAGAGAATGCAGCCTTACCTCAGCTACAGGTCTGAAGGAGCCCTGGGGTAGGGAGCAGGCTGGGGCACTAGGAGCACCTAGCACCACCTAGTTTTGGCTTCAGCCTCACCCCCTCTGCAGCCTCCTATGGAGCACCTCATCCACACCAGTCACCCACACCCCTCTGTGAGCTGACAACTTTCTAAATCAAGTCATTTCTTTCCTGAACGCAGACCTCACAGCCCCAGGCCTCCTGGACGTTTGCCCTAGCTCAGCACCTCCCCAGAACTGCCCCAGATCCCCATCTCAAGCTGCCCAAAGCTGCCACCTGGGCATCATCAGCTCCCCTGAGAGCCAAATCCCTAACACCCCCCGGTGTCTGGCACAGCATAGACCCCCAATCAATGCCAGGTGGAGAGATGAATGCATCTTGGACTCCAGCCTCTGTCTTTCTCTCCCTCCTCATCTGATCTGTCACGGCGACTTTGACACCACAGATCCTGTACATCCCTTGAGTTCTCTGCATCACTTCCCCAGACCAGGCCTTAGCCTGTTCCTCTCTCTCATGGAGCCATTAACAGCCTCCAGTCTCAGATTCCACCCACCAGCCAGGGTCTGAGGCATGAATCTGACCATGGCCCTCCCACCCCTGCCTCCCATCTCCTCCAGATGAAACATCAGCTCCTCCCACTGCATGCAGAGCCCTGCTAGCCCCGCCTGTCTCACTTCCCTCCACCCCTCTGATGTGACGGGGAGGGGGTGGTGCTGGACCCCAACTGGCCTGGGCTCAAATCCAGACTTACTTGCCGGGCCACCCGCAATGAACCATTTCCCCTCTCTGGGCCTCAGTGTCCTACCCACGGCGTGTGCAGTCAAATCCCTGCCTTGCAATTTAAGGACTGCAGGCTCATCACAGTAAGAAAGGCCTGGAGCACAGATGCAACTTCATCGACAAGGATCTGACTACCGTCTTGGCTTCGGCCCCTCTGGCCAGACAGGCCACCTGCCATCCCGACACACCAGCCCTGTCGTGCCTCAGCCTGGTGCCCCAGCCCCACACACCTGCACAGCGCTTGCAGATGACGACACAGAGGTTGATGGAGGCCCAGTCAGGCTGGGCAGCTCCGCAGTCGGCACAGAACCTGTTGGGGGCCATGGCCCAGATGCGCTCGGCCACCTCCGAGGTAGACAGGGCCTCAGCAATGGCTCCCTGCATGGCCTCCAGCCACTGCTCCTTCTCTAGCTCCGATTCGGCCGAGAAGCTAGGGACACAGGAGTGGGGGTGGGGGCTGGTGGGGAGAGGGCTCAGAGATTTGCGGGCAGCATGAAGAGGCACAGCATGAAGTGGGAGGAGCAAGGAGTTGAGCACTCATAACCGGAAGAGGGAGGCATCCTGGGTCTGTGAGGAAGGTGGGCATGGACAGAAGCAAGGGTACCATGAACCTAAGAGACACGTGGGGGCTGGGGGAGCCCAGGCAGGCACTGCCCCACCCAGGAAATAGAAGAGGCTGCTGGGAAGAAATGATGCCTGAGCTAGACTTGACAGATGAGAAGGGCTTAGCCAGGAGAAGAGGTGGAAAGTCATTCGACAGAGGGAATAGCATGTGCAAAGGGGCAGAATGGTACATGGGGCATTCTGGGACCTGCGGCCAAGACGGGCAGACTGGCAGAGAGGAGGCCGGAGACATATACGCACAAGCCTGTGCTGGGCAGAGGAGGTCAAAGTGCACCGAGAGGTCAACAGAGAAGCAGTGGAGGGTTTCAGTGGGGCAGAGGAGAGGGTAAAGAGATGTCTTCTCTGGTTCTTTCTTTCCCTGCCACCACCACCCCACCTATGTGTGCAGTCAAGATTCGGCTACCCCTATAACTCACTACCATGGCCAAAAAAGGTGTCACTGCTAGAGATTTGATAGACATTAATGCTGCCTGACCAGAGTGCTGAAGACCGTGCTCATCCAAGAAGTCCTCACACGTGGAATCTGCAGGCTGCCAAGGCCTTAGCTAAGCACTACGCCTGTCTTCGTGTTCTTACATCCGGTGGGCTCGGCCTACATATGTCAGGCTGATGGAGACCCTTGGTGCTGAACACCAAATCAACCTAATTAAAGTTGATGACAACAAGAAACTTGGTGAATAGGCAGGCCTCTGTAAAACCGACAGTCAAGGAAAACACTGGAAAGTGGCTGGTCGCAGTTGTATGGTAGTTAAGGATGATGGCAAAGAATCTCAGGCCAAGGATGTCATCCAAGATTACTTCAAAGGCAAGAAATAAGCAAATAAAAACTTGGCTTTCAACAAAAAGAAAAGATCAGATCCCACTGGCAGTCACAGACAGGCAGCCAATGCACGAGGCGGTGCCGCCACTGGGCCAGAGACCTCCCTGGCCTGGGACAAAATGGGGAGGGACTGAGGGGAGGGGCCAAACGGAGGTGAGAGAGCCATGGAGGCAAGGCAGGGGTTGTGGCGGGCATGCAAGGGGCTGCGTGGGAGGGGCAGGCATCCCCATGGGTGGAGACAGGGGCCTGGGAGGTCCAGGGAGTCAAGGAGGAAGTCACGGGGGACATACATCCACAAAACTGTTGGACATGCAGGTCTGGAGCTCAGGACAAAGTCCCTGTGGAAGACAGAGATCGAAGCTAAGGACAAAGGCCAGGACAGCGGAGGTGCGATGGTGCTAATGTTGACAGTTACCACGCACTGAGTCAGGGAACAGCTTTACCAAGACTGCCATGGTCTTACTCACAGAGGAAGAGAACTGAGGCACAGAGAGGTCAAGCGATGTGCCCGGGTCATACAGTGATTCAGTGGTGGACCCAGGATGTTATGGACTGAACTGTGTCCCCCAGTGTGACTGCATCTGGAGATAGGGCCTTTGGGAAGTAATTAAGGTTAAATAATGTCATAAGAGTAGGACTCTAATCTGACAAGACTGGTTTCTTTATAAAAAGAGGAAGGGACACCAGATAGCTCACTGTCTCTCTACCTGCACACAGAGGAAAAGCCGTGTGAGAACACAGTGAGGAGGTGGCCATCTACAAGCCAGGAAGAGGGGCCTCACCAGAAACTAACTCTGATGGCTCCTTGACCTTGGACTTCCAGCCTTTAGAACTGTGAGAAAATAAACTTCCATTGTTGAAGCCCCACCCCCCCATCTGTGCTACACTGTCATGCACGGCAGCCAAGCTGACTAATACACATGACACGACCTTGGGCTTGGCCCAGTGCCCCAGAGGTGGCAGCTGACGGCCTAGGAGCGAGCAAGGGGAAGGGGGGATGGTGATGGCCAGAGGGGGGTGGGGTAAAAGGGAGACTTCTTAGAAGGGAAGGGTCAGAGAAGGTTAGTGAGTGAAGGTAAAGGATGGGGGCGGGGCTGGGAAGGGAGGGGAGAAATCCATTCTAGAAGAAGGGGCAGCTTCCCACATAAGCAAGAAGAAAATCCTGGCAGAGATGATGCAGGTAAGCGAGGGGAGACAGGCTTACCTGAAGATGCGGTAGGGGGTGGTGAGGTCGAAGCTGCGCCGGTCTGCTTCCTTCACGTTGCCTACACTCATGTCAATGAAGGTGATGCCAATGCCCAGGTGGTACTCCTGGCAGGTAGGGGGGAGGGGGTGAGGGCAAGGCCTGGGGGCAGGGCTCAAGGCCCAGGGAGGGATAGAGAGGAAGAGGAGGTAGTACCTTAGGGACTAGAAAGTACCTTGGAAGGAGATAAAGAGGGCTCAGGAATCTGGACATGGGTAAATGGACCCAGGGTCAGGGGCCATGTAGCAACAGGGAAGAGAGGGCAGGGGGCAGGGCAGTGGTGGGAAGATAATCCTCAGGGACCAGGCAGGGGGCAGGGACAGAACTAGGAGCAGGAAGGGTGGGCAGCACAGGGCTGAGCTCAGCCAGGGGAAGGAAGAAAGGGAAGGGGCAGGGCTGAGGGGCTGAGGGACCAGGGTGGGCAGGGGGTAGGGCTGAGGGACCAAGTGGGCACAGGGCAGGGGGAACGCTGAGGGACCAGGTGGGCAGGGGG
>NW_023270852.1:13098431-13222519 GCF_011800145.1 Mirounga leonina
GGCAGGGGGCAGGGCTGAGGGACCGGGTGGGCACAGGGCAGGGGGAAGGCTGAGGGACCAGGTGGGCAGGGGGCAGGGCTGAGGGACCAGGGTGGGCAGGGGGCAGGGCTGAGGGACCAGGTAGGCACAGGGCAGGGGGAAGGCTGAGGGACCAGGTGGGCAGGGTGCAGGCAGAGGAACCGGGTGGGCACAGGGCAGGGGGAACGCTGAGGGACCGGGTGCGCAGGGGGCAGAGAAGAGGTTTAGCAAACTGGCTGACCCCTTCGCACCTCCAGATTCTTGTACAGCTGCACTTTGTCCCCAGCCACAGCCACATACAGTTTGTTCTTGAAACCGCGTAGTTCCAGGCTGCCAGCATGGTCAGGCAGCTCTGGGCCCCGGACCCCCAAAGGGTAAGTGCTAGACAGCCGGGCCCGGGCTCCCTGCTCGGCCGCTGCCTGCTGCAGGGCCCGCACCCACTCCTTCCGCTCCGCTGCAGGCAAAGGGGGCAGAGTCAGTCTGAGGTCAGCCTGGCGGCCCTCCAGGCTCCTCAGGCAACACCTCTGCCAGCAAGTCCACCCAGACTGGCCCACCTATCTCCGACGATCTGAGTTCTCTGACTTGGACAAGCTACACTGAGCAAGCCACTTCGCCTATCTGAGCCTATTCCCCCGTAAACGGAAATATAATGGTTCTGAGGACTCAGTGGGTATCTCAAGCACAGAGCCAGTCCGAGAGGGCCCCTCACTCTCCCCTACCTCGCAGAGGATGGACTCCTCTCTGGGTTTGATGTGGGGGGAGCAGAGGTGCCTCGGTTCTCCCCCCACCCAAACTTATCTCCACCCCCCCAGCCCCCCCAACCCCCACTTATCAGGCCAAACTGCCAGTCTTCTCCCTGCCCTCCACCTCACCATCACTCTCTGCCCGGAAGGCAAAGGTTCGGTTGTTTGTGATCACTTCAAACTTCTGGTCCCCAATGGCAGCCACGCGGGAGATGCAGGCCACAGAGATAAAGCGCTTAGAGTAGGCATCCTGGGGAAGAGAAGGAAGCCGTACTGTGGGGGGTGGGGCACCCAGAGGCCCAGCCCCTCCTTGGCTCCCTCAACCTCAGCTGAAACCAAAGTTAACTACAGTTCCATCTCCCACAGGTGGTCAGGGACAGCCCCTACACTGACCCTGACCACAGCCCACAGCTGGCCGACCGGCCAGAAGACACGGCTCAAGGAGTCAGACTGGAGCTCTGGTGAGGACTTGTCTGGGGAGGGACTCCACCTACGTCCAGTGTCAAGGGTCAGCCCAGGGCCAGGTTGGAGCAGGGGTCCTGTCGGGGATCAACAGGGGCCTCACCTTGTTACTGTCAAAGTATCGCAGGTGATCGGCATCCAGTCTTACCCATCGCTTCTGATAGATATAAGATCTGGAGAAGCAGAGACAGAGGGACAACAGAGCAAAGGATTGGGGATTAGAGGGGAGGCTCCAAGATGACCCCAGCCCCCTCTGGCAGTCACATACAAAGTTAGGAATAGCCAGGTTCAAGGGAGGAAGGAACCCAATGGTCACTGAGAAGATGTATTTTTATCGACAGCAAGAAGGACTGAAGTCAGACTCAAAGTAGGCCTTCCCAATTTTAAGGGTAATAAAACATACGTCTGGTGGGGATGATCCACTTACAGTCTGCCTGCAGAGAGACCTGTTCAAATAACCTTAGCCCCTCTGGTTTTCAGATCTGGTATGACCAGTATCCTAGAGCACTCCCATCTCCATGCAGAGAACCAGCAGAACCTAACAGGCCTCACTCACCCCTGCGGTGGGTTCTTGTCCAGCCAGCCGGCCTTGATGACCGGTGTGATGGGGGTGGGGTCCCCAGGGAGCCCGTCCATGGGGGGTGGTGGGAGCTCGGGGATCAGGAGGCTGCTGGGCAGGGATGAGCTCAGGCTGCTGGCGTGCCATCCACCACTGGGGAAAGAGGAGAGGGAATGAGGGAGCCCAGGAAGGGGGCTCCCCCAGGGGAGGGGCCGAAGAGGTGGAGTGGCTGGGCTGTGCTTGGGAAAGGAGGGTGGCTGGGTGGGACAACCACCGGGGAAGAGTAGACACTTACTTGGGGACGCCCTCATAGGCATGGTCATCCTCATCTTCATCTCCTTGGTCGTCATCCCCAGACAGTTCCTCCCCCTCGCTCAGCAGACTGGCCACACGCACAGCCCGTGGGAAGTGGCTCACTGGGAGCTCCTCCTGGCAGCCCCCCCAGACCCACTCAGCATCATGCTTCCCTTCGAGCCCCAGATCACACCCACCCAGGGGTGCCACGCCCCCGTGGTCCACTCCATCCCCGTGGTCCACTCCACCCTGGCCTGGCTTCACATAAGACACCTTCAGCCAAAAAGAAACCCTCATTCCAGCCCGGCTTTCAGAAATAGGCACAGGGGACAGGAAATGCTATTTATACTCTCAGGGCTTCATAGGACAGTACTAGGGGTGGCCAAAGGAGAGGAGGTCTGAATAGGTAGCAAGTTTGGGGGTCAGAGGCAGGGGCTGTCTAAAAAGCCTAAGGACCCACACAACTCAGCCCTTTCCCTGCTGTTTTCACACCCTCCCCCTGTCGGCAGACCACACAGGGACCCAGGGAGACAGCATCAAAGACAGAAAGATGAAGGGATAGTGAAAAGTACTCAGGCATGGAGAGTTAAGACACCCGTGGAACCCAGGAACACAGAAAGTGAAAGAGATGGAGGGAGACTCTCCAAGGGAGAAGTGCTCAAAACCCCAGGGGAGAGAGGAGGCCGTACACAGCCGTCCAGATGTGGCGGGAGACTGGAGCTGGGGCCACAAGCAAGCGCCCGCAGACCCCTGGCCCAGAGCTCAGGTGCTATGCTCCATCCCCAAGCCCTGCTTGGCCAGACGACAAGGGGAAGGAAGCTCTCCCAGAAACCAATGGCCCTTTCTCTCTCTGGTGGTCCCCAGGGTTTGCAACGCAGCTGGGCAGCCCACCCTCCTCTCTGACGGACAGCCCAAACCCTAATCACCACCTGGCCCACCTTCTTGGTCATCAGGCCGGCTGGGGCCCCTGGCCCCTCCTCTGGAACCTCATCGTAGTCAGAGTCATCTGAGGAGAGAGAGGGGTGGGGGGAGACTCAGAAGCAAGGAACCTAGCCTCCCCTCCTGGGCACCCTGGCCTCGCTTCACATAAGACACCCTCAGCCAAAAAGAAACCCTCATTCCAGCCCGGCTTTCAGAAATAGGCACAGGGGACAGGAAATGCTATTTATACTCTCAGGGCTTCATAGGACAGTACTAGGGGTGGCCAAAGGAGAGGAGGTCTGAATAGGTAGCAAGTTTGGGGGTCAGAGGCAGGGGCTGTCTAAAAAGCCTAAAAAAGGGCGCCTGGGTGGCTCAGTTGGTTGGGCGACTGCCTTCGGCTCGGGTCATGATCCTGGAGTCCCGGGATCGAGTCCCACGTCGGGCTCCCTGCTCAGCAGGGAGTCTGCCTCTCTCTCTGACCCTCCCCCCTCTCATGCTCTCTGTCTCATTCTCTCTCTCTCAAATAAATAAATAAAATCTTAAAAAAAAAAAAAAAGCCTAAAAAAGTAACAAGAATCAAGAATCAAGAAAAATGGACAATCCAAGGAAAAGCAAACCATCAACAACCATGGAAAATATTCCTAGACTTTAAACCAGGAACCGCTCAGAAAGTTTGCTACGTGCACTTAACAGTCAGTAGGTCAGATAGGTGGGTGGGTGCCGTCTCCATTGTGAGGATGAAGAGAATGATGCTCACCTGCCCAGGGCCACACTGTGTTGGTGGCAGAACCCAACAGAAAGTTCGATCCTTGCATCCTTGCAGACTCTGGAGGGGCCCTGATTCCATGCTATGCACTGGGAACCCCATGCCTGGCTACACACTCACCGAACTCGGGGAGCAGGCGAAGAGGTTTCGGGGGGATCTCCGGGGGGCTGGGAGGTGGAGACGGGGGCTGTGGAGGCACCCGGGGGAGGGTGGCTGGAGGCTCCTCAGGCTCTGGCTGGGGAGGGGAGGACAGCAGTGGTGACAGTAACTCCTCTTCCTTGGAGGGAAGGCTGGGAAGAGACCAAAAGTTGGGCACCAGGGGGTTAGCTCCAGGCATGAGTCACTGGGCTGGCTCACTATGTGACAGAGCCAGGACTCTAACCCACTAAGCCCCCAGTGCACCTGAGCTGCAGCAAAGCTCATTCATTCCACAAACTCAGACAGGAGCCCCCCTCACCTCACTCCCCTGCCCCCAAACCTCCAAGCTCCTCAAGCTTAAAGGAAGCGGGCCCCTTCTTTGGCCATGAGCTGGCCCTGCATTGCTGTGACCGGGTCACCTGTCCCCAAAGCTCTAGCTTTCAGTCACATGTACCCATACGGTCTCCAATCTAGAAGAGCCAGAAGGCGTTAGGGGGTGGTCTGCATCCTAGCCTGGGGAGTCAGATTAGACTGGAGGAGGTGATGCTTGACCTGAGCTTTTAAGGATAAGAAGGTATTTGTTGGCGAGTGGATGGGTCAGGATCAAAATGGGCATCCAGGCCAAGGGCACAGACCAGAGCCTTGAAAACCAAGTCCTAAGGCCCTGAGTTGTGGGTCTCTGGCTCAAGACCACCTTCTCTCTAGCCCCAGATATGGATGTTCACCACCCCCTGGCTGCCCTCAGACCCCTCAAACTCACCTGATCCCACCATACCCCTCTATTTTTTTAAAATTCCAATACAATTACCATACAGTGTTATATTAGTTTCATGTGTACAATATGATGATTCGCCAATTCTACACATTTCTCAAGGCTCATCATGCTAAGTGTACTCCATTTCCCCTTCACCTCTTCCCCCCATCCCCCGCTCCCCTCCCCTCTGGTAACCACCAATTTGCTCTCCATATTTAAGTGCTGGCTTTTTGTCTTTTTTGTTATCTTTTTGTTTCTTAAATTCCACATATGAGTGAAATCATATGGTATTTGTCTTTCTCTGACTGATTTCACTTAGCATCACAGCCTCTAGGTCCATCCATGTTGTTGCACATGGCACGGTCTCATTCTTTTTTATGGCTGAATAATATTTTATACGTGTGTATACACACACACACAGACATATAAATATATATCTCCCACATCTTCTTTATCCATTCATCTATCAAGGGACACTTAGGTTGCTTCCATATCTTGGCTATTGTAAACAATTCTACAATAAACAGGGCTGCATATACTTTTTTGAATTAGTGTTTTCATTTCCTTTGGGTAAATACCCAGCAGTGGAATTACTGGATTATAGGGTAGTTCTATTTTTATTTTTTTGAGGAACCTCCATGCTGTTTTCCACAGTGGCTCAAAAACTTGCATTCTCATCAACAGTGCACCGAGGGTTCCTTCTTATACACATCCTTGCTAACACTTTTTGCCCACCACACTCCTCTTGCACACCAGCCCCTCATCTCTGCTATCACCATCCTGCCCCCCCATCAAAACCCTTCCCCAACTCCCAAGGCCAGGTTTAGGGCCCCCTGGGCTCCCACAGCCGCAGGGCTCCGTGTATCTGTCTCTGCAGAGATCACACTGCTCCCTACAGGCTGAGTGTCTCCTGGCTTTGGCATCGGATAGGAGTTTGAACCCTGCCTCAGTCTTGGTTCCTATGTGTCCAAGGGAAAGCACTTAGCCTCTCTGAGCCTCAGTTTCCTCTTCTGTAGAACGGGGACTACATCACCGATCTGACGGGGTGTTTGGAGAATTAACCAAGACAAGGCATGTTGTGTGCCCACACAGCTTGAACAAGGCACCTAAGCCCCAGAAGCCTGGCCCCACCCACTGTCTCAGCCAGCGTCTGGCAGGGGCCAAGGAGGAAGACCAGAGTGGATGAACAACTTGTCTCACTGGTTATTTTCAGCCTGGTTATTGCCTCAGTGTTCCTGGCAGTGATTGGCAATGTGTGTCTACCGCAAAAGCAAGCCAGGGCTGGGGCATGATCATGCCAGGCCTTTGTTCCTGCTCTTGCCTCCTCCAGGAGCCCCTTCTTCCTAGGCTCTGACTAGAGAACATCATCTTGTCCTTTAACTCCAAACTTAAGTTCTGCTTCTCTGAAAGTCTTTCCTGACCCCTCTTTCACACTCCCCCAGACCCTGCCCACCTTCCCCTCTGTTACAAGCTTTCGACAAATTATTCCAATTAACATTTTTTAAAGTAGCTCCGTCCTTTGTGCCAGGCATCCTGCTAGCATCTAAGCCAAGACCTGAACCCTGACTCCACGGGAGAACCATACTCCTAGGACACATGGCTACTTCCATATCACCCTGTCCTCTCATTGTCTCCTCTCCGTGTGTGGGGAAAGAATGTGACCTGCAGTTAGCTTCCTCACGCTGTTCCCCTAGAAACTGGCTGCAGGGGGTAGGTCAGCCATTCTCCTTGGCAACACTGCCTTGGACAAAAGTGGCCTGAGTAAGGCACTGTACCTAGACTAGAAACTGCAGGTGGGCTGTCCACCTGCCGGAGAAGCTGGAGCTTCGGGCTTCCCTGAGGGTGCTGGCTTGTAAATGGCCACATCCCATGTAGGAACCTGAAACCACACCTGTGGGGTCGTTAGAGGACATACTGGACCCTTGAGTCAAGATGTTTCTTTCTAAGCCAGGGTGGCTCTCACGCCTACCTGCCGTGAGTCTCAGTTCCCTATCCCTGAGCGATCTCCTGGGCGGCCACAGAGAATGGCCCCCGGAGAGCTGGGTGAACAGTGGCACTGACTGCGACCAGGACCCCGCAGCAGAAGAAGAGCTGCCCTGACCCTGGTGGCCGCCCTTCCCTCCCTAAATGGCAGGTGGGCCTATGGTACTTGCGAGAGCCTCAATGTCGAGCTGGACCTACTGTACCAGCTGTCTCCCCTCCCTGACCCTGAGTCTCTTTGGGCCAGGGGCAGCTTCAGGCTTGATTCTTTACCCCCACAGCCCAGCTCAGGAAGTGGCCGAGTCAGCAACGAGAGCATGCTGAGCGGGCCGGTGAGCGGGCAGCCGAATGGGTGGGTGGGTGGATGACAGCACAAGTAAATGGCTGGCTGGCTGGATGGGTGGCGGGGAGACAGATGGGTAGGTGGACAGGCTGGCCATCACGATGGAGAAAAAAGCGAATGAAAGGGTGAGGAAGACCTAGAGACTGAGTAAATACCCACAGGTCCAAGGGTGTGACCCCAGCTGGTCAGCTGCAATGTCCTTGGAGACTTCCTGATAGGCAGAGCAGTCTATCACACATGGCCTCCCAGACCCCAAGCAGAAGGGGGCCCCCGCAAGCCTGGCCTGTGATCAGCTAAGAGTGGAACTCCAGGCTGCGAGGCCAGTGCCTGTCAGACTGACCCAGAGGAGGTGGGGACAGGCTCTGCCCCTCCAATGCCGAGCAGTGCCAAGTGCTCCCCTGACCTCCCCCAGGAATGAGGGCCAGCGCTGAGGGGAAGATGGTGGCAACAGAGCATCCTTGGAGCCGACGAAGGAACGGTCCTCCCATCCCTGGACCCCGGCTGCCCCCATCACTGTCCTGTCTGTGAGGGATCTGCCCCCCTGAGGCAGGGGCCGCAACTACCTTCTTTGCTATTGCGTACCCAGCATCCAACAGGGATGAATAAATAAATGAAGACCTGGATTAATTAATTCTTATTAGTATTCTGTATGTGTATATATTCCCAGTTGTCTTCTAAGTGCTTTACATGGATTCATTCATTCACTCCTCACAAGGGCTCTATAAGGTATGGCTGACTATTATCCCCACTTTACAGATGAGGAAACTGAGGCACAGAGACACACAAAGTAATTCGTCCTGGATCCCACAGCTGGGATTTGCACCCGGCACCACAGCCTGTAAACTCAACCACAGGGTCAAAAGAGGCCACAGCCAGGCTCTGAGAGCTTCTCTGAGGCCTGCCTCCTTACACTGGCCACCCAGCTCAGGATGCAGGCAGCTCCAGAGTTGCCATCCAAGAGGGAACACGATCACAGCTCTGATGGCCATTGTGACCATGGCAAGAAGGGAAAGAGGAACGGTGCACACGGCCCCTCTTCCAGTACAGTCTTTGCAGGCAAATGACTATGTGCTAAGCGAGTGGAAGCAAGGGGACCCCCCCCCCCGACCTCCAGGCCTCTTTCTAGCCGCCTCTTCCAGGAACCTTCCTGGCTGACCCCGCCTGCCTAGCACAGGGGACAGGGCCATGCTGAGTCAGAGCCAGGCCAGGAAAGGAGAAGTGGTATCCGGAGGGCACAGTATAGTGGGAAAACCCCAGAGGAAGGGACAGTGCCCACAGAGTGCCCCCGCCCGAGCTGGAGTCCTGGCCTTAGGGCGGCAGGCCCTAAGAGCCACCTCAGTTCCAATCTCTACCTGCGGCCCAGCTGGGACGTTTCCCACTGACCACTGACCCACTAGGCCAGAGGACTGGCCCCAACCCTCAGCCCCAAACATGAGCACGTGCTCAGTGGCCTCCCCCTCCAAACCTTGGCTTACATTGCTTGCTTCCTCCTCACTACCCTCTCCCTACCATCTCAGCCCATGGAAAGCCCACATGTACCTAAGACCACAGCTCAGTGGGCCTCCACCTGCCCACCACCCCTGGCTCCCCTGCTCCTTCAGCCTGTTTCTCCTCTATCCAAGTGACATGTGGACATATCTGCTCCCCCCAACTATGCCCAAAGCAAGACTGGGCCACTCCTGGACAGGGGCACAGGCTGATTCACCTCAGCCTGGAACCTCAGCCTGAGAAGGTTTGTTTAATTGAACTGGGGCAAATACACACAGCGGCTTTCAACGTGAGGGCTGGGGGACATGTGAGGGGACATGGGTAAGAATAGGGTGACCATATAATTAACCGTATTAAAAAAAAATCATATAAACCAGAACATTTCTGACAGTTTAAAGAGGCACTATTAGTGTATAAAAGGTATAAACAGGGCCTGACCTGGCAAAATGAGATGGGTGGTCAGTCTCGCTAAGAGACGGAGCTTTAGAGGCAGGCTGAGCTGGCTCAACCCACTCAAATCCCAGCTTGACTCTACGTCAGTTTTTGACCTCACAGAGCAGGTCACTTTACTTCTGAGCCTCAGTTTCCTCTCTGATCTGCTTCCAGGCTTACTGACAATTCAGTAAGGAAAGCCATTCCCACGGGTCAGGGTCATCAGCACAACTTCTCCACCCTGGCTGCGATGAAAGAGGATGGGCCAAGAACCTGCTTCCTGGCCTCTTCCCCCAGGGAGACCCCTGGCTCTCCCTTCCTATCTTTCTGTCTATATCAATCTCTGGCCAAAGGAACCAGGCTTCACCATAAGGACAGATGGGCCAGCAGAGCAAGGCAGTCTAAATACCTCAGGCTGGCCTTGAACTCATCCCCTACTCACATTCCAGCCATGCCTGCTTGAGCTGTACCCCATAAATGCGTACTTCCAGGCATTTGCATATGTGGCTCCCTCCATCTGGAACACCTTTCCCTGTCCACATTCTACATCCTCCCCCTCCACTCTGTGCCTCCTCTTAGGCTCCAGGCTGGGCTGGGGCCTCCTTGGGGCTCCTCCAGCCTCCACACTTCTGATCACTCAATATAGTTGTGTCTATCAATGTTTGCTTCACTGAACTGACCTCAGAGAACAAAGGACCCGGGCCCACACTGTGTCTCAGATTCATGACTTTCCCCCTAAAGTGTCACACAGGCCTTGGAGGGACCCAGCCGAATCTCAATCCCTGGGCTCCCACCAGCAGGACCGAGAGGTGGGATGAGGCCCAATGATCTGGCCACATCTGTCTCCTACCCTGACCTCACCTTCCCACGGGGGCAAACCTTCCCAGCTGTCCACTTCCTCATTTGTGCCCTGGCTACCCAGGGCTCAGGCCTTAGTCCTGTGCTTCTTGCTTCCTCCGGAGCTGCCCCTGCCCTTCCTTCTCCGTCATGAGACCCAAAGGTCAACCCCTCCAGCACTCCCCTGCCTCTGTTCTGTTAGTTCTGCCCAGGTCACAGCATGGAAAGCCCTTCCCGGCTTCCCCTTGCTTAGATGTAGCCCATAGCATGCCCCTCAGCCTGATCTCTCTCCATGCCATGACATCACCCAACACAGAGGGGGCTTCGGAGAGCGCGTGTTGGTGACTGAATGACCAGCACCCCACTCGCATCCTGATCACTGGAGACGGGCCACAACCCCCTCATCCCTCCATAGAGCATGCCCGATTAACCTGGCATCCACCCTCACAACCAAGGCTCATTCAGCTCTTAGCACTTCTCCCTGAACAACAGCTACCACTTACTAAGTCCCCACTATGTGTTAAGCATTCTTCTGGGAGGCTTTTTCATTTAATCCCCACAATGATCTAGATCATCAGCTCCACTGTGCTCAGGACATGCATTCAGGAAAGTCCACTCAACTGCTCCTTCCTCTAAGCTCACACAGCCTGTTGGGCCCTCCATGGCATGTCTACCACCAGGCCTACACTGAGCTTTCCCCCAGGCAAGCTGTGCTGTCATGGGCAGGAGGAGGCAGAGACCCAGCTCGCCCATGGCAACTCTTCATGCTTCTAGGTCTGGGCTGTGCTGGTCCCTGAGGGTTATGGAGCAAGGAAGTTCATCCCTGAGGGAGCTCATGACCGTATGGACCTCATCCCCCGCATCCTGAGTGCCCAGCTGTCCTGGAAGGAGGAGAAGGTGCAGGTAGGTGTCTGCTGAGCCCTGTGGAAAGATGAGCCAAGGGCACAGGGCAGGGCTGGATGCACAGACAGGACCTAGTGAGAGGCATCTCTATGTCCCTAGTGACCCAAGCACAGGGTTGTTGAGTTCATGAGGGGTCCACAGCAACTTGGGGGAGGGATGGCCAGCCCAGCCACCCAACATCATAAGCACCCATCCCTCTACTGCCCTGGGGAAGTGGGGGAGGAACCACACCAACTAACTGCCAGCCCTCAGTAGGTCTCCCTATTACCCTGGACTCGGTGGGAGGGCAAAGGGGTTCAGGTAGGAGCTGCCCAGAGCCACAACACCCTCATCTGGACACCGAGAGAAGCCAGAACTGAGATCAACACCAGCTCCCTGAAGGGGAGACACCCACAGAGGCCACAGAGGCAGTTTCCCAGGCACCATGGGCTCCCAGTGGGCCCAGGAGACAGGCTTATGGGAAGATGGAGGCCTGAAAGGCCCAGGGCAGAGGAAAGGAAAAGAGAAGGGGAGAAAAGGAAAGGGCAAGAGAAAAACAAGATGTGGAGAAAGTGAAAGAAAAGAGAAAATTCCGAGAGCAAGTAAAGGAGAGGCGGAGGGAGGACCACAGAAAACCCTGCCCAGAGGGGCCAGACAGACCCTCGGAAGGAGCCTCCCTCCTCACCCTCTGCTGACAGCCCAGCCCAAAGCTGCCCCTCGCTCACCCTCAGACGTCCACCAGGTCCTGGGCCGGAGGACTCCCACAGCTCCGCCCAACAGTGCTGTGTGCCTGACCAGGCAGCCTGTCTGAGCAGGGCTGGTCTGGCAGACAGCCAGGCCCCTGTTCCCTGGGTGTGTCTGAGGCCGTGTCGGGGTCCAGGTACCGCTCTGCGTGGCTGTGATCTCTTGTCTGAGTGTATGTTTCTGTTTAAAACTGGATCTGTCCAGGAGTGAGTGAGTGTGAGTGCGTGTGAGTGTGTGTGTGTGTGTGTGTGTGTGTATACATCCAGCTCTGGCTCCCCTTGGCTTCCTGCTCTCCTCCTCCCCCACCCCCTGCCGCCCTGGCCAATACACACACTTCCTGAAAACACTGAGAAAGAGAAAAGTCACCCAGAATCCCCTGGGGCAGACGCTTCCTCCCCGCCCCCAGCCTGCCTCCCCAACCCCAAGTTGGAATGGGACAAGCCACCCCAGTGCTGTCTAGCAGGGCCTTACAGAGTAGATCCTCAGGAAGCCCTGGCTTTGGCTGGCCCCTCTCCACCCCCACAAGGAAGCCCAGAGGGGCTGGGAAAGAGGTCCTTCGAAGGGAACAAGTTCTGCCCCAGCAACAAGTGACCAGCCTTCAGGAAGACCAGGGATTGGCTGGGCTGCAGGGCAATCAGGGGCACAGGTGCGAGGCCTTGCTGGCAGCTGCCTGCTCTGGGCAAACACTCCCTCTTTGGAGGTATTTCCAGGCGTCTGGGTAGGGTATCAGAGGAGGAAACTGAGACCCAGAGCAATCTGAGAGGGGCTCTGTGGAGTGACCCTGGAACCCTGGATCAGAAAAGACCCCTCTGCCACTTAGGGAAGCAGGCTCAGAGGGTTCACATCTATGATGCTTGAAGCTGAGTAGACTGGGCCCCAGGCTAGGCAGCAGGGTCTGAACACTGGCTTCCACTCTGCTGGGCTGTGTGACTTCGGGCAAGTTTCTCCGCATCTCTGGACTCATCAACAAGTTCCCTATCACAGGCTTAAATAATGGTGGGAGTGTAGACCCTTGGAGGGGTGAAGTGGGGTTCCTTCCAGGCCTGGCCAGGCTGCATGTGAGCTTGGTTCTGAGAGGCCTGACCCGGGTGGGGCAGGGAGGTGGCAAGCCTATCCCTGCTCATTTCCTGCCTGCCTCCTCGAAGGCCTCTGCCTTCCTAAGACATCTGGGCTGATACAGGTTGCCTGGTGGGAAGGGATGTGGGATGGTGAGCTCGGGGCCCTTTAACCCTATTGTCTAATGTGCAGTGTGTGCTGAGGATGCTCTGGGTGCAGAGCCCGCATGGGGAGCACGCATGTCATCGCTGGGGACTACAGAAACTCAGGCAGTCTTCGTCTATTCGCGCACACAACGAATACTTTCGGAGGGCGCTTGAGGCACCCGGCCCGGTTGCAGATATTGGAGATTCAGCAGTAAACAAAACCCACAAGAATCCTGGCCCTCATGGAGCCAACACTAGTGGGCTTGGCAGCACACGGACACACACTGGCTCACACCCCGCAGTGCACAAATGATACACATGCCAATTCACCACCCACAGCACATGCACTCACAAGTGGACTCACGCTGTTGGAGGTCCCACTGTGCCAGTACGCACGGGCACATATAAGTGTGCACACGGGCCCTGATGAACTCACACGCGCACACACCACCGCAAACAAGTAACCACTGAAACCGCATAAATCTCCACTCACGTGGACATGAGGACCACATGCGGCCTCCCTGAAAACCTGTGCAGAAACCACTACTACCTTGGCGGCTTGCACAAACATGCACACCTATGGGTGCACACCTACACACTGGCCAGGCATGCCCGCCCATGGAGTCACTATCTCAAGAATACACACATGCACACACAGCAGATAATCCCGAATTCCACTGGGGAGGCTGGTGATGGGCTGGAGGCAGGCAGAAGTGCTCACTCGGTCACCCCATGAACTGGTATAAGAGGTCCCGAGATTGAGAGTGTGAGACACCTATCACTCAAGGGTGCAAGTAAGGACCCAAAGGCCGTCTCAGGAAGAAGGGACTCCTACAAAGGGGACAGGAGAAGGCCAAGCTGAATAGCCTTCTGCTGTGCACCGTGGAGCCTGGGGCCCAGAGGAAGGGGCTGTGAGGGAGAGCCATCCCGCTCTCCTCCCCACCCAGCCTCCAGCTGTTACACATACATGAAGCTCCATCTGCAGTGAGCTTTTCTGCCACTGGGCTTTAAAGATTTAGTATACCCTAGAAGTCAGGGTGCAGATGTCCTGCACCTGCACCTGCAGATGTCACTGTTCCAAATATCAAAGACCCTGGCCAGGACAAGGAAGCCAGGCTTGGCAGCTCACCTCCCATCACACTCTGCCCTAAGAAATAGTCCCAAATTGTGAAGAATAATTGTCTACAAATTCTCTCAGCATGGAATGAATTTTGGGTCCTCTAGCTACAACGGGCCAGACTCCTGAGCATGGAAGCCTGGCCTTCACCACAGGTCAGCTAAGTGACTAAGTTTAGGCTGAGGCTCTGAAGGTGGAGGCTGGTTCTCTGGGGCATAGACAGGACCCTTGCTCTACCCAACAAGTCTCCTGAACGCAGATGTTAGTACCAGGAGGGCCATGGAGGGCCAACGAAGGCACCTGATAGAGAAACAGGCCCAGAGGGGCAACTGCTCATGAGTCACACAGCCAGCTGGGCCTGCCCCAGGTATTCTGCCTCCAAAACAGGAATCCACGTCTCCACTCCCTCAATGGGAGGTTTGCATCCTCAGCCTTTGTGAGCTTCTAATGGACAGGGCCCTGCCTCCTGTCCTTGTTCACCTACTCCCATCCCTAGAGACAGATGGACAAACAGACACAGACACACATAGACACACAGACACACATACATATGATCTCTCTCTCTCCCTCAGCCCCTCTCCATGATGATGGAATGAAAGGAAATAGAAATGGACAGGGGCGTCTGGGTGGCTCAGTCATTAAGCTTCTGCCTCCGGCTCAGGTCATGATCCCGGGGTCCTGGGATGAAGCCCCATGTCGTTGGGCTCCCTGCTCGGTGGGGAGCCTATTTCTCCCTTTCCCTCTGCCCCTCCCCCACCCTGCTCTTACCCCGCCCCCCATTCATACCCCTCCTGCTCATGCCCCCCCTCCATGTTCTCTCAGGCATGCTCTGTCTCTCAAATAAATAAATAAAATCTTTAAAAATAAAATAAAATTTTTAAAAAAGAAACGGCTCATGCATGTAAAAGAATGGCCACTAGAGGGCACAAGGGCTCCAGGAAACTCCAATCTATGCTGTGAGCCAGGCTCCTAGGGGTACCTAGTACCATCCCCCTTGTGTGAACCCAGGAAAGGCAAAAACCCTTTTAATGCTTCCATGAATCAAACCTCAAAACACCACAGTCCTGGTTTGGACTTCAAGGCCCCCTTACTATTAATGCCCCTCTCTGGGTGGGGAAAACCTCCCAGACCCTCCCCACAGGGGCTCCCTGAGCACGCACTTGACATGGATCCAGTTTGTGCTCCTCTCCCTTTTCTGAGCCTCAGTTTCTCTACTTGAAAACAGGACACAAATCCCCCAAAAGACTTGAGCAGGAATCAAACAAGATCGTGTAAGTGAAGCACCCAACACAGTGCTCAAGAGTAAGGACCAGGAGACCTCTCTCTACACATCCTTTCCTCCTCCAAGAAGGCTTCCCATATTAGGCTGACTTGGTCCAAGTACTGCAATAATCTGCATTACACCCTGAACACATATCCAGCACGAGCTGGGGATGCTCCCTCCCAGCTGGGCACCCCAGCAAATGGCAGGAAGGGAGGGCATATGTGAAGGAGGTTAAAATGGACCATCCACAGAAGTAGGAGGAAACTCAAGGAAACAGGAGTACGGGGAGCCAGGAGAGGGGGAAACAATTCTGAGGAGGAGGGACGGTGAGTAGGCTGCGGCCTGAGAAGTGTCCCCAGGACTTGGGGCCATGCAGCAGGGGCAGTGTGGAGGGGACGACAGGAGCACAAGTACCAGGCCCTGGGCAGTTCCCGCTCCCCGGAGGGCTGTTTCCTAGACTGTTTCCTCCACACGCTACCTACTGACTTGGAACGTACTCCCATCTCCCAGCGTCTCATACCTACCAGGCCCCAAATGGAACTCCAGATTTCCTCCCTGGCTACACTTCTGTCCCTGGACCCCCAGATCAGGGATGGCACCACTATCCACCCAAGATGGAAACATGGACACTGCACAGCTCCCCGTGCCCTCTCTGCTTATGCCTGGCCATCCCCAAGGCCCGTCCATTCCAGGGCCAACTTCTCACCCCAATCTGCCTACTTCTCTCCAGCCTTGTTAGCACAGCCCGAGTAGGGGCCTCTCCTGGGAGCCTGGGCCCTGTCACTAGTCACCCAGCCTCCTCCTCCACCAACCTCACCAGCCCCCAGAGTCATCTTTTTAGTATTCAGCTTTTATCAGATTATTCTGCTTGAAACCTTCCTGGCTTCCCACCTGGCCTTCACAGAATATCCCACTAGTGCCATCCACAAGCCTCACCCACCCTCACCCAACAGTTTAGGTCCAGTCTGCTCAGAGTGCCTCTGAGCTTTACACAGGCTGAGGGAGCCTTTCTTACCCCACTGCCGGGGCCACAAACGCCCCCTCCACTTTCTAGGATCCTCTACCCATGTTCCTCCCACCATGGATGGCATCCACTCACCTCACCAGCAGGCGGGGTGGCCCAGTGCGGGGGGGCACAGGCGGGACACTTAACTCTGCCAAATGCCGCTTGGCGGGCAGCGGGGGCAGCACAGGGTCCGGGGCTGCTGCGGATGGGGCGGAGAAGCAGGCGGGCGGCAGGCAGCTCCTCCGGGGGGGGATGGGGGGGGCAGTGGGTTGCCCCGCCTCCTCTCCAGCGGTGGGCAGCGGCTCCGGCGGCGCCGCAGGCGGCAGGGCAGGTGCGGGCAGCGAGCGGAAGACGTGACGCTTCATGGGCACAGGCCGTGCGGTGGGGCGGGGTGCCGGGGTCGGGGGCGTGTGAGCGCGCAGCAGGCCGGCCAAGATGCGGCGGCGGTGACCAGGCAGCAGCATGCCCATGTCCTGCAGGCGGGCATCACTGAGGCCCTGGCACTCTGTGGCCCACACCAGTCCATGCTGCTCGAAGAGCCCGGCGTACTGCTCCAGGTGCAGCGCTCGCAGCCACTCGGCCACAGAGAGCGCTGCATCCCCGGCCTCTGCCATGGTTCCCGCTAGCAGAGGCCAGCCAGCAGGGCCCTGTCCGGACCTGGAATAGACAGATGGGCACAGGTGAGAGGCAAAGCTGCCCGGCCACAGTTAGCAACTGTCTGTGGCTCTCCCATGCCATGCGGTCAAGCTCTGTCCTTGAGCTTCTCCCCCGTGCCAGGCAAGGCCAGATACTGCCAGGTCCCTGAACACATAGGCTTTTGCCTCTGCCTGAAACCTGCCACCCCCACCCCCGTGGCCTCCTAGTGTCCAGCTCACACCTGCTCTAGGAAGCCCTCCAGTAACTCCAGAGTTGGTACCACCCCTAAGCCCCATCCACAGCCGGGGCCGCTGCTGCAAGGCTGGCCAATGGCTGCATCTACTGCCCTCTGCAAGACCCGGGCAAGGGCCCAGTTCCTTCTGAGGCACCAGTTCCCAGCTGATGGCCAAGACTAGGGGCTTAGCCAGTACGGGTGGGCCTGCTGGTCCCCTTGCAGGCCCTGTGTAGGGGTTTGAGCTTCACCCCACCTCCATGCCCCTGGAGAAAGCAGAATGCTCTAGGAGTTAAACGAAACCAGCATCACACAGCCTCTGGGGTCCTGGCCCTGTGAATGAGTCACCCCTCCCACCACCAAGGGGGTTAATGTATCGGAAAGGCTATCCACTCATTTGTTCATTGGAGAAAGCCTGGCACTGGGCGACAGGGACTCAGGTCCCATCCCTGCACTCCAGAGCTCCCGGCCTGGCAAGAGTCAAGAGACTGATGACACAGAGAGAAGGTGATTAGCCAATCAAAAGAGCAAAGTCACCAGATCATCTCCACAGATACCAAAGAAGCAAATGATAAAACACAAATATCCAGTGTACTTAACAAAAATCTTACTAAAATAGAAACAGACTGATACTTCCTTAAACTAAAAATCAGCACCTTGCTTCATTAGAAAACAATGGAAAAACTTTCATTTAAGTCAGGAATGAAACAAGGATATCCATTCCATGATGGTGATTATTATTAATCATGGGATTAAAAATTAAAGAATTTAGCAAGGAAGCTGGATTCGAAACTAACAGAACAGAATCAGTATTTATAGGCAGTAACCAGGTAGAAACCAGGATGAAGAGCCTCAGTTACTATAGCATTACAAAACCTAAAACACCAAGAAGAAACATAATAAGAATTGTACGAGATCTATAGGAAGAGGCAAAAAGAAGAGACCTGGACAAATGGAAAGACATGGTATGCTCCTGGGTGAAGGCATCAGGAAGACAGTAATTCTAAGTTAATTTATAAATATGCACAATCCTATTAAATACACACACAATTTTGTGGAAGGGGGAAAGGGAGCTAGACAAGCAGATTTGAAAATTCATGTGGAAAAGTAAACAAGCAGGAAGAGCCAGGAAAATTCTGGAAGGAGGGCATGGGGGAAAAGAAGGGTAAAGAGAACCAGCCTCATCACATATTAAAACATATAAGCCATTGTAATTAAAACAGTACATGTTACCAGCACCTGAACAGATGAATCAAAACAGAAAGTTCAAAAACAGATCCAAATACATATCATAATTTAGTGTCCAATAAAAGTAACATCTCAAACTAGTGGAGAAAAGATGTATTATTAAATTGTTGGGACAGCCGTGGAACAATCTAGAAACAAAGTTAGACCCCCTACCTCATACCTTACAACAGTATAAATTATAGGTGGATCAAAGATTTCATTATAAAAAATAAAACCATGAAAGGGTTTAAAATATCATCTCAGAGAGGCAAAATCCTTTTGGAAATGATACAAACCCAGGAAGATAATACAAATATTCAACTATAGGGGCGCCTGGGTGGTTCAGTCATTAGGCATCTGCCTTCTGCTCAGATCATGATCCCAGGGTCCTGGGATTGAGCCCCACATTGGGCTCCCTGCTCTGCAGGAAGCCTGCTTCTCCCTCTCCCCCTCCCCCTGCTTGTGTTCCCTCTCTCACTGTGTCTCTCTCTGTCAAATAAATAAATAAAATATTTAAAAATATATATTCAACTATATAAAAATCAAACATTCCTGCATGATGAAAATGCACCAGAAACAAAGCCAAGAGATAAATGACAAATCAGAGGACATCTGTTTCTCATATCCCAGACACAGAACTGATTTTCCTAAACACTGAAAAGCACCTAGAAAGAAGAAACAGGTCAATGACCTAACAGAAAAAGGGGAAAAAATATGCAGAGAGAAATTCACAGAAAGGAAAATATAAATGGTTCTTAAGCATATGAAAACGAACTTAAGGGCACCTGGGTGGCTCAGTTAGTTAAACGACTGCCTTCGGCTCAGGTCATGATCCTGGAGTCCCGGGATCAAGTCCCGCATCGGGCTCTCTGCTCAGCAAGGGGTCTGCTTCTCCCTCTGACCCTCTTCCCTCTCGTGCTCTGTCTCTCATTCTCTCTCTCTCAAATAAATAAATAAAATCTTTAAAAAAAAAAAAAAAAAGAAAACGAACTTAACCTCCTCACACTAAGGGGTGACAGTGACTGGGATGAGGCATTCCCCTGCCCGGCTAGTGGGAGTGCCTCTGGGGAGGACAATTAATGTCACAATAGTATGAAAAGCCCAAGTCCTTCTACCCTTTGATGCAGCCACCCCTAGGCACTTATCCTGCAGTCTTCCAAGGTGACTGGCAACATCGATGTGTACAATAACAAAAGATTGGAAATAACCAAAATACCCATCAAACAGGGAACGGTTAACTAAATTATAGTGCAGTCATACAGTAGACTACTGAGCAGCCTTAAAAAAAAGGAGGAAACTTGGGGCGCCTGGGTGGCTCAGTGGGTTAAGCATCTGAGTCTTGGTCTCAGCACAGGTCTTGATCTCAGGGTCGTGAGTTCAAGCCTTGTGGTGGGCTCCACGCTGGGTGTGGAGCCTACTTAAAAAAAATAAATAAATAAAATAAGGAAACTCATTACATGTTGATATGGGATGACCTCCCAGATAATGTTGTTAAATGGCTAAAGAAAGGTGCAGAACAGTATATAGAACATTCTGCCTTTTACGTAGAAAAAAACAAAACCAGAGAGGATAGACCAGTCTGTGGTGATGGTAATGCATAAAATATCTCTGAAAAGCTACATCAGACAGAGAAAGGTGACATTGCCTCTAAGGAGGAAAATGGAAGGCTGAGGGGGGATGGGAAGGAGCAGACATAGAGCCAGACTTCAAGGGGTCTGACGCTGACACATGTTCAATTCCCTCTTTAAGAAAAAGATATCAGGGGCGCCTGGGTAGCTCAGTTGTTAAGCGTCTGCCTTCGGCTCGGGTCATGGTCCCAGGGTCATGGGATCCAGCCCCACATCAGGCTCCCTGCTCGGCCAGTAGCCTGCTTCTCCCTCTCCCACTCCCCCTGCTTGTGTTCCCTCTTTCGCTGTGTTTCTCTCTGTCAAATAAATAAATAAAATCTTTAAAAAAAAAAAAAGAAAAAGATATCAGAGGGGCACCTCGGTGCCTCAGTCTGTTAGGCATCCAACTCTTAATTTCGGCTCAGGTCACGATCTCAGAGTGGTGAGATGGAGCCCTTCTGCACTGGGTGTGGAGCCCTGCTTGAGATTCTCTCTCTCCCTCTCCCTCTGTCCCTCCCCACCTCCCTCTTGTAAAAAAAATAAAAGATATCAGAATATCTTTATCATTTTACAATATACACAAATATCAAATCATTATGTTGTACATCTGAAAATACAATGTTGTATGTCAATCATACCTCAGTTTAAAAAAAAAAAATTCAATTGGAAAAACAAAGAATATCTTACTTTTGTAAAAATTTCCCAAACCACATGCACACAGTACCCAGGCCCCTTTCCGGGCCTTGGAGGAAGCCTGAAGGTCAGGCTCCAACAGCTTCCCTGGAAACCCACCTCCAGTGGGAGGGAGACTTTTCACTCTACATCTTTATCAATTACCTACATTTTGAACTATGTGAGTTCTTTAAAAAGGCTGCTGAGGGCCCCTAGGAAGACACAAACAGAAACACATTGGATGTTCTTGGGTAAATCAGCTTTCAACATTATGAAGACATCAGTTCTTCCCGGGTTAAGCTATAACTAGCACAAAGCACAATCCCCCCCAAAATTACCATTAGGCAAATTCTAAAATTCATATAAAGTGATATTAAGGATTTGTTGTTAGGTGGAATAATAAGATGCCAGAGCAGTGTTTTGTTATATAAACATCTAGGTTAAATAAAAAATGTACATATGTTCGTATGCACATACATATACATATATGTATGCACACACACATCCACGGACCACCCCCAGATGGGTATACAAAAAACCGCCTGCCTTGGGGAGAAGAACAGGAGGCTGTGAGGACAAGGAGGGAGGGTTACCTTTCACTATACCTTTCTGTACCTTAAACTTTTCTATCACTTTCCAAAAAAGAAGTACAATTTAAAAGAGAATGTGATCCACAACCCCCACCCTGCCGCTGGTCCCTGCCCTATCCCACCCCTTCAAAGCCCTCCTGGGAGGCTCTTTAGCCTCACCCTCTCCCCTGTCTCTCTGCCTATTTTCAAAATGAAAACTGGGACCTCAGGTCTGGCCTCCAAGAAGCCTCCTGCACTTCAAAGCTGGGGCTCAGCCGACCACACCCAACCCAGCTCCCCGCCCCCCACCTCCTGACTCACCCGCTGGGCTGCCCAGGACACCGGGGACTATTCCAGAGGCAGCGGCTACTCTGAATGGCTCCTCATCTTGGTCCAAGGTGGAACCTGCAAGGACAGGAGCGGAAGAGAAAGTCTATGAGCCACTTTGAGCAGGGGGATGCCAGCAGGAGGAGGAGGAAGGAAGGAAGAAGGGGAAGGGAGAAGGGGAAGGGGGAGAGAGGGAAGGAAGCAAGAGATGGGGAAGATGGTAGGGGAAGAAGTAAGGGATCAGGGAGCCTAATGGAAGCCGCATGGGGCAGTGGAGGTTAGGCCAGAGGAAGGCCTTCCCGCGGGAGGGAAGAGGCGGACATGCCCCCCCAGAGCTAATGGCCACACAGGTGGCGAAGAGGAGTCAGGACTTCCCATGCTCTGGCCTCCCCAGGACGGGTGGCTGGGCTGTGCAGACGCAGGCTTCGGTGGGAACTGTGGGGCCTGCCGCGCCCCCAGGGAGGACTGAACAGGGGGCAGATGCAGTTCCCACTACAAGGCAGACCATGTCAATGAGCGGTGGGGGACGCGGTGGAGGCCGCGGGGAAACAGGACACTCTCCACTGAGGCTGGAAGCCATGGATGGGGTGGGGTGAGCGCAGAGGAGGCAACTGAGGCATGGGTACAAGACCCCAGAGGCCCTGCTCCTAAACATGTGTGGGGGCCAAAGGAGGGTGTTTCCAGGCAGGAGAAGGAACGGGCCATCCCCGAGCGCCATCCCCACGGGCAGCACCAGCAAGCTCAGATGGCCTGGGCTCTGTGTGAGGAGGGTGGGGGGTCGATGAGCACGTGGGGGCCACAGCATGTTTCCTGCCACCAGGGTGGGGTCAACAGAAAACTGCGAGGCTCTGAGTGATGGTTTCAGGGGGGCACTTGTGAATATTTGAATTTACTAGCTAGGTATTTATCTTAAGTAGACTCCACAGCTACTTCTTAGGACGGGGCTAAAGTAGGTATATGTTTCACAAGCATTTTTTTTTTAAGATTTTATTTATTTGGGAGAGAGAGGGCACAAGCAGGTAGAGGGGCTGAGGCAGAGGGAAAAGCAGACTCCTCACTGAGCAGGGATCCCCATGCAGACTTGATCCCAGGACCCTGGGATCATGACCTGAGCTGAAGGCAGACGCTTAACCCACTGAGCCACCCAGGAGCCCCTTAAAAGTATTTTAAAAATAAATTTTAGGTAATTAATACTTTAGAAAGAATTGGCAAAGAACGGCAGTACTACTCAAATGACAATTTTTTTTTAAATATAAGACATCCTAAATAGTCCTTATTATACACCAGGTACCTAAGCATTTTTTATTAACTTACTGAATCCTCACAGCAACCCTATGAGGTACACAGCTCATAGTACAAGGTGAAGAAACTGAGACACAGAGAAGTTAAGTAATTTGCCCAAAGTCACACAGCTAGGAAGGGGCAGCTTGAATATAGTCTTAGTCTACTTTGTCTAATACGGTAACCAGCAGTAGCCACATACGGCCATAAGCACTGAAGATGTGGCCACATAACGAAGTGTGCTGTATAGAGTACACACTAGATTCTGAAGATTTATATCTCTATTGTTTCTATGTATTATATGACAAAAGTATAATATTTTGGCTATTTAGATTAAATACATTAGAATTAATTTAAAAATTTTTTTAATTGCACTTGTGGCTTGCATTTCCATTTCTCCTGGATAGTCTTAACTCTGGATTCTTTTTTTTTTTTTTTAATATTTATTTATTTGAGAGAGAGAGAGCACGAGTGGGAGGGACAGAGGGAGAAAGAGAGAATCTCAAGCAGACTCAGTGCTGGGCACAGAGCCCGACACAGGCCCAATCTCATGACCATGAGATCACAACCTGAGCCAAAACCAAGAGTTGGATACTCAACAGACTATGCCACCCAGGTGCCCCCTAACTCTGGATTCTTAGCCACTCTGCTTCCTGCCTCTCAAAAGTGATCATGAATACTAACTGAGCACCTGCTACAGCTCAGGCCCCATTCTAAAGACTCAGCGTGGACTAATGATGGCCCCAACAACCCTACTGGAGTGACCAGGGCTGGGAAACAGGAAACCACTTCCAACCCTAAGAAGGGGTCCCCCTCCTGGGCCTCCCTCAAGTTCCTATTCCTGCACTAAAGACTTTAGCCCAAGGTCAGACTCAGGGATCCACGCTGACACCCCTCTAGGATGGCCTCATTCAAGGCTCTAGAAGCATAAGCCCGACCTCAGACCTGGACTGGCTCTCCAGGAAGCTCAGGCTAGCGGCGGGTCAGACACCATGCAGCCAGTGAAAACAGCCCACAGGGCCCTCACCAGGCTGAGGGTCAGGGAAGGCTTCCTGGAGGAGGCAGCTCCTTGAAAAAAAGAAGTTTGTAGCACTGCCTTGCTGAGCCATACTGGAGCCTGAGACAAAGAAGGAACTGGCAGTACTGATCCTCTTTATTTAAAATTCTGGTATTTTATCTCGGATTTTTCTCATTAATTTTGATTTTTTAAAAATACGGCTTAAAAATATTATCTTGATTACCGAGCCTTTTGCCCACCCCCGACCCTTACACTTTGTGCCCAAGGCAAGTGGCACACTCACTATACACTAATCCTGGCCCCGGTTTGGAGGTGGAAGACCTCCAGCTGCGGTGACACGTCACTGAGTCTCCACCCCCAGGGAAGCAGGGACCCCCCAGAGGGGAGTGTCATCCTGTTGTGACAGCATGGCCACAGCTGGGAGGTTCCCCCCCCTCCCCTACCTCAAGGGCCCAGCTCAAGCCCCAACACCCCACCACCCCACCCTGCCCCAGCTTCTCCTGTCTCCCTCCAGCTCCCCTCTGCTGTGCCAACTAAGATACCCCCCCAGCTCAAAGCCACAAGTCCGGCCCCTTGTCATTCGACCTGCTCCAGCACTGACATTTACAAATGAAGAAACAACACCCACAGAGAGGAAGTGACTTGATGTAACCCAAGCCCCAGCCAGGCCCGACTGGCCCAGGACTCCCTCCATGTTGCTTTTTGCACCAGGCACCAGCTTAGCATATGGGGCCCCTGAAAATGTCTGCTGACAATGAGTAAATGAGCCACATCCCCCCCACCTTCAGGCGCTGATTCCAGGTTGCCTTCTCCAGCAAGTCCTCCCTCACCGCCCGCCTTGGGCTCCTAAACCTCAGAAGCTGAGCCCTGTAGTAGAGCACTGCTCTTGATCTGTCTCTAGCTGTTCCATTCGTGGGGATCCACCCCACCTAACCCCTACCTGGCCTGGGGTATCCTGAGAGTCTGCAGCCCTTCTTATCCCCTGCCCTCCACAGTGGAGTCCAGGGCCTGGATGGCCCGGGGGCACTCAGTCCAGAGGTAAGAGTCATCCGGAATCACTAATCCTTGCCAGCCAGTCCTTCTTCAGGTCTGACCTGAGTCCTTCTTGCTGGCAGCAAAGCTTTCACCTTCTGTCCTCTGACTACCATTTCAACCCCCACCACAGTTTAAACCTCATTGCCCCTTCTCTGTCCTAGCCCATAATCTCCCTTGCGCCATACCCACCAGTCCAGCAGGAAGGCAGCCCAGAGCCTTAGCCAAGGGCAGACACACTCCCACTTCCTCTGTTTCCTAAGTGCCTGCCGCATGCCCAGCCCTTGCCAGATTCCCACCTTTATCTCACTTGTCCTCATCACAAACTCAAGGCCCGAGATTCTTGCCCCATTTCAGGGAAGCTGGGGGAGGTGGAAATGTGCCCAGGTCACTTCCTGGAGTCAACAGGGCCTTCAGAGGATGTGACTGCCCCTGTCAGGGCAAGTCAGAGAGGCTTCCAGAGGGCACTCCTGAGCTGGGCTTTGAAGAAATAGGAGGTTGCGCTTCCGGCCAAAGGGAACTGAGCGTGCAAGGCTCAGGGATAGGAAAGGACCCAGCAGACCCAGAGACAGGGTTATTTCAGTGGGGCAGGGACGAGGGATGTGAGAGGACAGTAGGGACACCCCGACAGGTCTGCGGACTCCCATATGGGTGTGAGCCTCCTTTGTATTCTGATTTGCATGAGTGAGTCAGGCCTGAGTCAGGGCAGCCTTGAAGGTCCCAACTCCTTCCACATTCAGCTCTGAGGTCCCCTCAGCCAAGACCCTGCCCGGCCCCCCCCCCCCCCCAGGACTGCATCCTCAGGCCCCCTCTGCACAGAGCTGCACTCTGGGTTCAAGGGAAGGCCCAGTGATGGGGGGACTGGAGGGAGAGGAAGGCAGGCCCAGGCTCCACACTGAGGCCTGAGCTGCTCCACCACTCAACCCCTCCTCCCCTGCACGCCCTCCCCTCCCACCCCCCACTGCCCCAAAGAGGCTAGGCAGGGACCCTAGCATCCAGACCTCAGGACACCCCTCAGAGCATCCCACACAGGAACCAAGAACAATATACATGCAGCTTTAGCCAGGCCAGGTCTACAAACCACAACCTACCAGCATCACAAACACCTCATACAGCCTCTAGGGACACCCATCTCTCACACCACTTGGCAGCCACACAGCAGATCTGCCCCTCCACCACATACACCCCCTTCAGCCCCCACACTCCCTATGTCCAACTGCCCCCAGAGCCCCACGATGCCCACTACCCCCCAACCCAATCACCAGGTGATACCTATGGGCAGGGCCGCATTTGATCCACCACCCTCCCGGGTGTTCTCAGGACTCCGTGAAGCAGGCAAGGGGCCTTGGAGACACTTCCCTTAGATATGAGGAACTAGGCGGGGCTGGGTTCCCGGCCCAGAAGGTGCAGAAGTGGCCCCCACCCGCTGCAGCAGCTATTTCCCTCCAGCCCAGCTATAGGCAAAGGCAGCAGGTGCAGCCCTCAGGCAGGCAGCTGATTGATCCCTGGGCCAAGGAACCTACTTTGTTTCTCTCAGGGATTGGAGGGGGGGAGGGGACGGGCACTGCATACTGGACCTAAAGAATTATACCGGAGTCTCTTGCCTTGCCGCAGCTCCGAATCTCTGCCCCATCACTTGCCCTGGCACCAGATTTCTGCCCCAACCCATCCATGGTGTGACGCATCCTCTGGGGTCCTCTGAGCAGCAGCCCTCAGGACAATGAGGACTAAGTTGGGGCCCCAGCAGCTGGGTGTATGAAGAGCTGCCTCAGTCCCCTGGGGGGGAGATGGGGGCCACTGGTGAGTCCCTAGGACTCTAGGTCAGGGCCCTTTCCCCCCAGGATGCAAGGCAAGTCCGGATCCCAGTCCTGGCTCCATCAGTTCTTGCCTGAAGTGCTGGGAAAGTCTTGTCACATTTTGAGCCTCAGTTTCCCCCTCCATAAAGCAGAGTTGTCACCCAGATGACTATGACACGTCACCATGTATGTACTAGAGACCACACTCACTCGTCATCTGCTCACTCCTCTGCTGCGAAGACAGACACTTCCTATTCCTTAGCCCCAAGGCCTTGGCCTGTCCTGACCAGAGGGGCCCTTGGTGCTGGCCTTGTAGCCAGGCTCTAGTCTAGACCCCGCAGCACTCTGGGGCTCTACATTACCCCAGCCCCCAATGACTATCACACCCTGCCTCCAGCCACGTCCCCCTGCGGGGTTCCAGACTGGATACCCCACTGCCCCCTGGACCTCCGTCTGGGTGGCCCCAGGCACTGCACATTCCCCACCCCACCATGCACTCTCCAGGGAGGGCAAGGCTACCTCTGACCTAGGTGGGGCCTTTGAGCAAATTAGAAAAAAATGCCTCTTCCTTCAGGAGCCCCACAGCAGGACCTGCAGCTCAGCAAAGAGGACAGGCTAGGTTTCAGGACCCCCTCTCCCATCTCTCACCTCACCCCCTCCTAGCCAGATACCCTTGGACAGTGCACAACATGCACATCGCACACAGTGGACCTGGTGAGAGGTAGGCGATTTTAACAACCCCCTTGGGGTAGCCAGTTGAACATTACCCTAAAAAAATATAAAACCGGTTTTATTCATGCCCATGGTGCATTAAAGACTAGAGGACAGTAAACATCCCTGAGCTCAATTTCAGGCCTAGCCCTAACTCCCACCCCAATCTTGAAAGACTATCACTTTCTACAACTTTCATGTCTGTATTGTTTAAAGTTTTATAGTTGTGTATCACTTTTATAATTAGAAGACAAAATGATAAAAGTCTCTTAAGTCTATTAGAATTGAGTTTGTCCCAGTACGTTCCTCAAAACCATTATTAAAAAATACCCTTATGATTTTAAATGTAACACGAGTAGACGACTAAGAGGACAGTGATAAACAAAGCTGATTTCCTGGGCCATCTGGACTGGAGAATGAGAAACTGAGACCCAAAGCTCACTCCCTCCCTCCCACCATGGTCTTATCCTCCCCAAGGTCTAAAACACAGCCTAGCAGATAAGAACGGGAAGGCCAGCAGCAGAGTGCAGCCCAGGGACTTTCAAATGGGAAATGGACTGAGGTCCATTAGTAAACATGAGACTTCAGAATCCCGTGGTTTGTCCTCTAGACAGCATCTGACCCCATCCTAGCCCTGACCGTCACCCACGTTTCCCCAAACCCCACCGGGGGCCCCATTATGCCCAAGCCCCACCCTGGAGAGGGTCAGCTAGGAAGGAAGGTATGAAATCAAATGTGACTATCTGGAGTACCTCATTTGCAAATTAATGAAACTGAAACTTAAATGATTTGGGGTTTAGGCCTTGTCAAAGTCTGTGACATTCGAATCCCCCTTGGCCAACCATGTACTCCCACCTTCAAACAGATCACTCAGGATCACTCTGGGCCATTCCCTCCCATTTCCCCTGAGCCTCCTCATTACCTTATTTTGACACACACCTCCCTCTCCATCCCCACTGCGCCCATCCACTCCAGCCTCCCAGGCAGGCCTGGTTCTCCGGGGCCTCCTCCCTGCTTCCCGCCCTTGCCCCACCTTTAGCCAGCACACCCTTCAGCCTACCCCATAACTATCCCCAAGGCAGAGCCCCTCACCTAACCCTAACCACATAGCCCTGACCCACACCCAACTTCCCTGTGCCCCAACCCTTCACTGCTCAGGCACAGCACCTGAGGAGACCTGGGACACTCCCAGCAGGAGCACACGGGGCTCTGGTCTGTTCCCTGACCTCAGGCACAGATAGTCCTCTCCTCAGCTGGGGGCTCCCCAGGTAGGGTAAGGCCAGGGGTGCTACAGGGTTACTCCAGGAAGGTCCTCCTCTGTGTCCACTGCCCCATACAGCGGGGCAGGGTGGGGATGGGGCAGGGGGGTGGCTCTTAACACTATAAATGAGGCAGAAACAGGAAGAAACCGGGCTGACCACATGGTGGGTGGGAGCGTCCAGGGCTGACAATAGGTTCCCAGGCAGCAGGAGTGGGCAGAACCAGAGTCAGATGCTGGGACTCTCAGAGGGGCTGAGGGCTAGCCCTGGCCCTGGCCTGGGAGAGGGACGCAAGGCTGCTTGACTCCATGCTCTCTGAGCTGCCCCAGAACCTGAGGTGCCTACCCACCCAGGAGGAGAGACGTGGCTCCCCTGCACCTGACAACTAGCAGCCCAGGAGAACAGAGACCCGAACCTCCCTCTCCCTGGGTGGCCCCGGGAATGGAGAAGCCCAAAGATAAGCAGACCCCTTGATGCTAGCACCTGGAAGGAGTAAGCTGCCTGTCTGGATGGGGTAGAGGTGACCAGACTGGCAGGGCGGGCGCTGGAAAGGAGAGAGAGAGACCGGGTGCCAGCCTCACAGGCTCTGGCCTCCAGTGTGATGTGTGATCTCAGCCTCCCCAGCTATAGAGCCAGATAGAAGACAAGAAGCCTCCCTGACTCGGCCTCTCCTCCCCAACTCACGGAGAACATTCTAACCCACTATCCGACCAGGCCATCCCTGCCTAAAACAACAAAAGGTGGTGACTATGAAGTGCTTACCATCTACCAGGTGCTGTGCTAAACACAGCGTGTGGATTGTTTTATACCATCCTCACGACAGTCTAGAAAGTGAGTGGTTTTAGCCCACCTTACAGACGAGAAAGAAACTAAGCCTCAGAGAGGTTAAGTAACTTGCCTAAAATAACACAGGAGCCAGCATCTGACCCAAGGGCTGCCCGGGCCCCTCCTTCTACTCCATCTCCTCAGAGGGGACAGTGCAGAGGAAGGCAGAGAGCAGGGAGGACACGGGGGTGGGCAAGAGAGAGGGAGCATGAGTGCAGGCCGAGAAGGGCCTTGAAGGCTAATGCTAAGACACCTGCCCTTACTGTTCAGACAGCTGGAAGCCATGAAGGCAGCAGGGTGCTTCTGGGATGCATCACAGGGCGGCAGGTGGGTGGATGGGCGGGCACCCAGGGGTGCCCGGCTTCTGGGAGACTTGGGAATTCACATAATCTCTGAGTCTCCAGTTCGCCATCTGCACGATAGGGATTATGACAGTTCCACCATGCAGACTTGTGAGGAATGAATGCATGCCTTCAAAACACAGCCCAAATCTGACCAGTTCTCACTCTCCAGAGACTTCCCACCTCCCTCAGACTAAACGCCAAAACCAGCACATGGCCTGCCAGGCTGCATGGTCTACCCCCACTGTCTCTGTCTCCTTGCTGTTACTCCAACCCACTCTGTGTGCTCTAACCTCAGAGCTGGGCACTGGAGCTCCTCTGCCTGGAATACTCTTCCACCCATCTGATGACTCACTCCCACACTTTTTCCAGCACTTTCTCAGAGGCAAGGCCTTCCTTCCCTGAACACTCTACCTAAAAATGTGCCCCCCATGAGTCCCTGACCCTGCGTCGTTTTTCAGCTTATCACTGTTGGGTTACGTACTCGGATGCCACATACCACTGTTGGGTTACACTACTGCATTACCCATTTATTTGTTCATTGTCAGCCTCCTCAACCAGAGGACAGGGGCACTGTCTCATTCACAGCCCTATGCCCAGTAGCCAGAAGCGGCCGACCCCTGGAGGAATGGATGAATGGACATCCACAAAGGCCTGGCTCACCTCAGTCAGGAGCTTGGGACAGGGGCCTGCGATGCGGGTAGGGAGAGGAATGGTTGGACAAGGTGTCCAACAAGCTGTCGAGGTTCAGACTGGAGTTCTAGGAGTCAAAGATTCAACTCCAAGGTTCCTTGGCCCCCTCTGTGGTTGGGCTTGCCCCTTCTCTGCACCTGAAGCTGCCGCAGCCACCTCCTGCTGTGCTGGCCTGATAAAGCCCACTCAGGGAGCCCTCACCCACACAGAGGAAGTGCTGACTCTCAGAACCCCCACCCCCACCCCGCCCGCCTTGCTGCCCACCCGGAGCAGGTCAGAGCCCGCCCAGACTTCCAGGAGTCTCTGAGACTAGCCCTGCCCCCTCTGCCTTGCCTACCCCTTCCATGACTCTCTATTACCCCATGGGGTTCAAAGGGCCTCCACCCTCTGGCTCCTGTCACTCACTCCTCTCCCATCTCATTCCCTCCACTCCCACTGCCTGACACTTGACCTCCAGGTCTTTGCTTATACCGTTCCCTCTGCCTAGAACATCATTCTCTCCCTTGCTCTTCAAGGTAGAGCTTCAAGTGCACTTGAAGTTCAAGTGTCAACTTCAAGGGTCACCTGCTCCAGGAAGCAGTCTGTGACTTGCATGGCCACAGCCCTGATCACATTGGGATGTCACTATCTGTGACTCTCTCCTCACAGACTTGGCTGGGTGCTCCTTGAAAGCAGGACCAGGGTCTGACTCCCCTGCATCCAGCCTGAGGTTGGCAGACAGTGAATATCTGCTGATTGAATGAACATCTCCCAATTTTATACATGGAAATTTAGTGCCCAGGCAAGTGATGACTTGTCCAAGGTCACAGTGCAATCAGTGGCCGGAATGTGGCTAGAACCTGGCCTCTGGCTTCCTAGATCATGCACCTCCCATTCCCCTAGTGCCCACCCAGTTACAGCTCTAGTCTCCTGCCTGCCAGACCCCAGGCCTACCCTCCCCCAGCGCTCCACACCCACCAACTACCTGCTCCTTAGGCACTGGGCACCCAGAGAGGTGCAAGAAACCAAACTAACCAGGGCCACAGGACAAGTCAGCACCAGGACCCAGGACGCCCAGACTGGACCCCCTTCCACTAGCCTGTTCCTTGGAAGAAGTGGGAGGAACCAGTCCCCTCAGGTGACCTCAGAGATACGGCAGCAACCCCCGCCCCGACTTGGGCTAGGCAGGCCCAGCACCAAGAAATGTGGGTTTTCAGGTCACTGGCAATAGAGGCAAATGAATGTCCTGGTTCATGTCTCAAAACAGAAACTGGAACAGAACCACTAGAACAACTAGATGCTCCCTGGATCTTTGGCCTCTCTCCCTAGGATTAGTACATCTATCTTCAAAGCTGAGGAGACAGAAGGGGGAGGAAGAGCCCCAGTCTGAGGGGAGAGGTAGGTGTTTAGCTGAGGCTCCGGCACCCCTTCAGCAAGCAAGACAGACCCCACCCCAAAGCTGGCCTGTTGTCATCTGGTAAAGCCTCGTCCCCAACCCTGCTCTCCGAAGGGCCCTTTTCCCCCACCAGGCTAGGGTTGGCTCTGGGAACAAACTCTGCCATTTCAGCTGCAGACTCACAGTGGCCTGCCTAGATGAAGGTCCCTGCTCAAACGGATAAAGCCTCACCTAGCTCACATATCAAGGAGCGCAACGCCCAGCACCTCCTACCCCAATCCACTGGGATGCTGAATGCTGATCACACCTGCACAAAGGTGAAATCACAGGTCCTCCAAGGATGCATCTGGGCCCAATAGCACCCACAGGCACATGCACGGTGCCTGCCCAGAGGGTGCGGAGCAGGAAGGAGATTGGAAGCACAACTCAGGAAGGAACACACCCAGCCAGGAAGTCTCCAAGGAGGAAAACACTTCTCTCAGGGGAGGGAACAGGTCACCTTCCCACAAGGTGGCTCCCACTCTCATGCCCAAGGCCCTTTGAGGGCAGCTGCTGTGCCCATAGGCTCAGAGGGGCACCAGAAGGAGCGGGTGAGTGTGGCAGCACTGCAAAATATTCAAAGGCCCTGAGCCAAGGCCCAGCCTCCCTGCCCCCTGAGGAGGGGCAGTGCCTCCCTTAGGGCTCCCAGGCTCAGGTCTCTGTCCACCAGGTTGTCACGGCCCTTGAGCCTGGCTCTGATCCTCCAAGACTGGACCTGGGCCTGCTGAGCCACATTCCATGTTGGCCCTGGGAGGACCTGGCTCACCCATCAGCGTGACCCAGACCTTGCTCGGTGACCCAGCCAGCCATCAGCTCTCCCTGGGCCTCCCCTCAACCCCATCCTGGTATCCAGGATGACAGCCCCACCGCCAGCAAATGAAGAGGATGCCTGGCTTCTACCTGTTCCCTCCCCGTTCCCCACCGGGGTGGCTCTCTCTTCTGCTACCACCTAGTCCCTTCCAGGGTCTGGTTCTCAGATTTCTTGAAAGGCGACAGCTGGGTGCTCATGCTGGGGGTGGGGGTGCAGAGAGCACACAGAGCCTGGAGGCCGGCTGTACCACTGACCCCCAGAAGCAGCTCTGAGAAGCTCCAGGCCTTGTCTGTCTGGCACCAGCCAGCCAAGGTGTGGCACAGGACTCAGCCTCAACTCAGGGGTTATCCAGCCCAATTCGAGGCTTTGCAGGCTCTTGGAACCCAGAATTTTAGAAATTTAGAAGCTGGGAATCACCAGCACACAAAACCCTGGAATCCTTGAATCCCCAATGCCTAGAATCTCAGACTCAGAATCCTAAAATCCTAGCTGCTCAATGTGGGGAGAGAGAGGAGTGGAGAAGGTCCCCTACCCCACCTTACCTGCTCTGTTTGATTCATTCCTGTCCTGATGTGTCCACACCTAGAGACTGGGGTGGAAGCTGCCTCTGTAAAGATCAAGGGAAGCTGAGTTCAGAGCCCTGGCCCTGGCACTGTGGTGGAAAGGAGGAGAGGGGAGAAGAGAATGCCGGGAGCAAGGCAGTGCCCTCTGGGGCAGTAGGGAAGGAGGCAAAGGAGACCCAGGCATATGGGGTAGCAAGATGCAGTGGCAGTTTCCCAGTCCTGGGGGCTGTCCCACTCCAATATTGGCCTGGCCAGAAGGAAGTAGGGCCAGGCCAGACTACCCCAGTGAGAAAGATGTTAGTTCCTTGCCATGGGAATGGAGACAGAGGAGTGGTCATGAAAGGTCCCAATCCTCCTCTCTCTCCCCCTTGCCCTCACAACAATGAAGATAATAAGGAGGATGAAGATTTTGCCACATTCCTCCCTGCTGTGGTCGGGGGGCGGGGGGGGAGGTGGCCTCTCTGACCTCTGAATCCTCCTCCGGACCCCTCTGGCACTGAGCACCACACTCTTGACCATAGCTGGTCCCTGTTTCTTGGCCTCACGGCTCTGGAACCATGTTCCCCAGGTTTGTTCATTCAGTCACTGACATCTGGCTGGTCCACATCCCAGGCACCATAAGAGGACTCAGTTTGGGCAGGGAGAAAGACTCAGGCCCTGTGAGAAGGCAGGTGGGCAGCGTCTGAGGGAAGTCAGGGCTTCAGAGGCCCAGGAGGCCCTGACCAGGCCCCAGGCAGGGAGGTGGCGTGCGGGCCTCAGAGCCTCTGCCTGGGTGTCGGTTCCAGCTCTCCCTTTCCTCAGCTGAGGGACCACAGTCAAGTCCCTTGGCTTCTGCTCACCTCAGTCTCCTCATCAGCAAAACAGGGCCCGGGAGAGCCATTGTATTCAACAAAGCCCAGAGCAGACAGGACAGGACAAGAGCAGTGAGCAGACCTCCAAGAGGTGCTTGTCCCCATGGGGGGCTCAGAACTTGACAGCAGTCGGTCCCGTCTACAAGCAGGATGCCCATGCAGGCCCGCCGTCCCCACAGCTGGCTGCCAGCAACGTCACTTGACCATGTGGCCCTCCACGCCCTGCCTGCCACCCAGACTGGGAGTTCCCAGGGTAGAACAGGGTTTGGATCTCCTCCGCCTGCAGTGTCTCCCAGTGCTCAGAGTTCTCACTGTGAGGAGGGAGAGATTCAGACTCCCAGCTCTTCCCTGTAATGGGTGATCTTAGGCAAATCACTTCACCTTTCTGGGCCTGTCTCCTCAACAAAATGGGAATGGTACCTACCCCACCAGACTATTTTTGAGGATTAAATCAGTCCAAAAAAAATGCTTCCACAGTGCCTGGCACATAGTAAGCTTCCAAGAAACAGTAGCTACTGCCACTATTACTACTACTGTTAAATAATAATGTTGTTACTGAACTGGCCACTGAATTCCATATCCCCTCCCAGCCACTCGGACTGTCCCAATGGTCTGGAGCAGATGTCCTGAGTACAGGACAGACCTTTTCCCTTCTCAACTGTGTTCAAAAGGCTGAGACAGAAGAAAAACTCCACAGGAAGGTCACGTGGAAGACCAACCAGGCACTGTCCCCCCAGCCCCCGGCCATCCCTGACACCTGGGGGTCATCGGCCTCTTTGGGCTGTCCTCTCCAGGGCCCTCATCAGAATGTACGGGTCTGGGGGCCTGATGGGGGCAGGGGTAAGGGGACACGATGTCCTCTCTGATCAGGGCTGGGGGGACTGGTGTTGAGTTAGCGGCAGGGCCTGAGCTCTGTGGGCAGTGCACTTGTAGGGGATCTCTGAGGGCCCCTTGCATCTTCCTGCTGTTCAGATCCTTGGAGCAACCCCTTAGCACAGAACCCCCTCCTGAAATATGAAACACCCCTCTGTGCAGGGCCATGAAGGGGGCTGAGGTCAGCCAGACTGAGACCAGAGGAGGGGGTGAGCGGGCCCACCCAAGGGTCTGGACTCTACCCGTCAGGGAGGGCTGGGTCTGCTTGGCTGGGGTCACACTCTGCTCAAGGCTGCCTTGGCCACCACCCAAGGGAAAGCCCCGCACTGCGTGGACCCTGGACTGAGCTCAAAGGGTAAGGTCAAGCCGGGGGAGGGGAAATCAGGCAGAAGGAGGCAAAGGAACACCTAACTGATCCTGCCTCTACCACTTATTTGCTGTTTGGGAGGACGAAAGTGGTTAACATACATAAAAGTGCCTACACCAGTGCTCTGTGCCTATTACTAACATCTTTCTCATGGATGTGACTACTCAGCTTTCTGAGGTTGTCCCCCACCCCATGTTACTGGCTGGTGATCCCCATCTCATGGAATGATATGAAGTTAAATAAAGTGCAAATGTACAGCGTCAGGAACACGATAGGAGCTCAAGTCAAACAGAGCTCCCTCCCTTTCCCTCTTCTTACTCCAAGAGGGCCCAGACTAGGGATCGGATCAGTCCTGACCCCCACCCACCAGGGCTCGCTGCCTGATCCTGGTCTGATCTCTGGCCCTTGGCCTCAGTCTCCCCATCTGTGAAAAAAGCTTTTGGGCCAAGTGGTATCTGAGTGTCCGTGACCATATCTATTCCAGTCTCCCTCCCACCTCCATTCCCTCCTTCCTTCTCCATTTCCAACTCATGTCCTACTGCATCCCTCCTGCTGTAACAGAACCCGTGGGAGCCTAAAGTTGGGTGGAGGGGACAGCTGGTGAGCAAGGGGTATGAGGCCTTAAGCAACCCAAGGCCCACCCCAGGCTCCCAAGGGTTAAGATCCAGAGCGAAGGGCGGGGGGTGGGGGTGTTCAGCAGGGTCAGCGCTGGACAGGCGGGCCTAGAGCCCAGGGCCTGCCTCCCCTTCCCCCACCCTGGGAACAGAGGCTACTTGTTTGGGCATCAGCCGGCTGGCTTTGAGCTTGGCTAAAGGAAGAGTGGAGTGGGGAGGGGAGAGGGCCCAGAGAATAGAGGGAACTCCCCTCTCTTTAGCGGATGCCCTAGTCTTAGTCCTAGGCTAGTCCACCACTCACCCCTAGGACCCTCAGAGGCCCCTTACCCCTCTGAACTGACCCCTTCCCTCCAGGTTCTCTCATTACTTCATTCAAACACTCATTGCAGGGGATAAGATTTACACTCAGGCCCAATTCTTGCCCCAGTGGTCTCTCTCTCGAGCATGAGACCAGGGGTTATCAGCCCATCCTACAGATGGGGAAATGGAGGCTCTGAGAAGTGTGGGGACTTGCAGAGTCACATGTTCGATGGCTGCACAGGGACTACCCCACGTCCCAGTCATCCCCAGGGCTCTGCAGGCCCTTCCCCACAGAGCTCCAAGGAGACCTTTCCCAAGCTGTGCCACTAAGGACTGAAAGGTGAGGCACGGAGAAGCAATAAGCAACCCACCTGTGAGGTCCCAAAGGACCTAGAAGATAGATAGATAGATAGATAGATAGATAGATAGATAGATATATATATATATATATTTTTTTTTTTTTTTTGGATGGGGAGAAAATTTCTGGAGAGGAAGGGTGGGTAAGACAAGCAAGCTGCACAAAGGGCTGAGGTTTCAGGTACAGAAAAGCCTAACTGGAGCCTGAGAGGCGGTGGGGGTGAGGCTGGGGCGATGAAGCGTGGGGGCAATCTGGGCCCCAGGTTGCCTCTGCCACCTCACCAGTTGTCAGGACTGTGCCTGGAATGACCCCCTTTTGCCCGACTCCTGTGAGCAAGTGGTGAACGAGGAGGCAAGGTCCCCCAAGCCAGGATCTGGACAATCCCCACCCAGCCATGGGACACATGGGGACGAGTTCTCGCTATACCCTGCCCCAGGTACCCCTTCCAGCCATACCCATCTCCTCAAATATACCACGAAAATTCCTGCCTTTGCACAAGCTGTGCTGTCCTCTGGAGGGTCCTTATCCTTGCTAATTGCCACTTCACTGCCAAGGCGCATTCCAGTCATCTCCTTCTCCCTGGACCTCCAAAAGTCCCAGTCCCTGATTCTATCTCAGTACCTGTCTGCACTTGTCTTCCAGATTCTGCTGGGATCTTTCTACCCTGTAATGAGCTTGCTGGGAGGTCTCCCCTAACCTGGGCACGCTCTGCTTTCCAAGGACAGACATCCTGGGTGCCTCAGTCTGGACCTTGGTGCTCAGCACACAGTCAAATCCTACCTGAATACCTCCACAAATCTGTACCACTCTGCAGCAACTCCCGCCGCCAGCCCCTTCCCTGCAACCAAGCCTGGGGATCAAGGAAAGCTCCCCAGCACAAGAGCTTTGGGGGAGGGAGATGCATATGCCAGAAACCATACTGTGATCGTTCCTGATCAGAGTTCCCCAACACCAAAAACCACCCTTAGAGATCTTGGACCAAACGCCCACCCCATGCCCCCTAGGCTGCACTCCAAGCCTGCTCTCTCCAGTGCCAACAACCCACTCCCGGCTTGACCCCATTCAGTGAACACACACCACCTCCTCTTTCCAGCAATTGGGCCAGGTAGGGCCCCTTGGGAGGCCATGCCCCCATTTACTGGTGGGGAATTGAGGCACAGAGACCGGAAGTAGTCTGCCCAAGGTCACTGGAGCCCCAGGTTCAGGGCAAAGGGTCATACGAAAGTGCAGAGCTGTAAGGGTCTCCGCGGTTAACGAGGTGGGAGCCTTCATTTCACAGATGAGAAAAGCAAGGCGGCCGAGGGCGGGCTGGCTCCGGCTCCTGGGAACCTTCATGCTAAAGGACTAAGAGCTGGAAGCCCCCTGACCCGCCGGTTCGCCCTCCTCCCTACCGACTCTGGCCCGACCGCACATCCTCAGGTGATGACCCTCATCCCCAACACCAGACAAGAGAGCAGACAACTACCCTAGGAGAAACGCCCGCGGAAGTAGGCGCCGGGCGCACAACCGGCGCGCGGCCTTGGCGTTCCCTTCTGCGAAATGGGGAAACTCTGGTCAACACCTGGCGAAGGGGCGGCGGGCGGGGAGGTCCCGGCAGCCTCACTTACCTGTTCTGAGCGAGGACTCCACGCGGGGACGCGGGGACGCGGGGACCCGGGGACCCGGGGTCCCGGCGCCGTCACTGACTCACGCCGGCGTAGAGAACTCGCGGCCGCAGGCCGGGCGCGCCCACCCGCCGGGTGCTTCCGCCCGCCCCACGTGACGCCCCGGGGAGGGGAGGGCCGGAGGGGCAGGGACCCGCCCCCTGCTCCGCCCCGCCTAGTCGCGGTCTCTGAGTCCGCGGGCCTGGCCCGCCTAGCGGACCGGTCCGTCTGTGCGTCTCCCGTGCCCCTCTCGTTGCTGGCAGGTCCGTCTCTATCTCGTGAGGTTCAGATCTACCTCCACCTCTCCGCCCGCTGAGTCTCCATCTCTTCCTGAATCTCCCAGCCTCTTGCCACCCTTCTCCTGGTGACTCTACCCCCCGGAGGCGCGGCGGGAAATGAGCCACACAACACTCCCAAACCCCCTCCCGCCCCAGGGGCCCAGACCCCCAGGGTGGAAAGAGGCAGTTGGAGGCAGGACGACCTAGGTCCCTAACCCTCTCCTCCTGGAAGTCCTTCCCCACCTCATTCTCCGAGGATATCCCACTTCCCTCTTCGGGCCCACATCCCCCAGGGGCAGGGTGGTGGGGAAGAGTCCTACCCAAAGGGCTCCAGGATCCCTTGACAGAAGGCTGCATTCAGCCTGAGGTCCTGGCACCAAGACACCTTCACTGGCTGAGACTGGGGAGATGTCTGCCCATCCTGCCAGCACATACACAGATAAGGGCCCTGGGTTTGGCAGGAATTCCTGGGTCCTGTGTCCCTGTCACCTCTGGGACCAGCCCAGTCAAGAGACCCTAATTTCTCTGTGCTTCTATTTCTCCAAATGCCCGATGGAGATATTTGAAAAAACAGCTCTCACCAGGATGGGGCATGGGGGTTGACTCTGAGATTAGGAGTCATTAATCTGAGCACCTACTACATGCCAGGCCCAGTGCTGGGCAACTTATTCCTTTTATCTGAATCCTCATACCTCTCCTTGAAGGCAAAAATCATCACCCCAGGTTAGGGATTAGAATATGAAGCTCCAAGAAGTTCCAGGACTTGTCCAAAGTTACAAAGCCAGTATTGGGCAAGCCTGGGATTGGAACCCAAGTTTTGGTGAGTTATAGAATCTCCTGCCTACACTCCACTGGACATCCACTTTGCCCCTCTAGAAAAGAGTCAACTCCAAGTAGGCTGCTAAGGCAAGTCACTTTCCAGGAGGGGAGGACAGGGCCAAACCTTGGAGAGCACTTCCCAGCCCCAAATTCATATGGGGTGCAAAAACACTAGAGAGGGGCAGAGCACAGAGCCCTCCTCCTCCCAGTCTGATAGCAGAGGTGTCCCTCAGGCAGCAGAGGGTACCTGGAGGTCACCGAGAACAAGGGAGATTCAGGCACCCCTCTAGATTTCAAAGCCTAGACTTCAAAACAGCCAGGTGGAACACAGTACCAGGGGACTGGCATCTGATCACTTGCAAAGGACTGAGAGCCCAACCTTTTCTGTTAACACAGGCCTGAGGTCTTCAAAGTGACCTAGGGAAGTCTCGAATCACAGGACCTGGTCCCTCCACTGCACTGGAGTCTGATGACCCTCATTGCAACCCCCAACCTTCCTCCTCCAGAACATGCTGTCCCCAATCTTCATTCTGAGGCCCACAGCCATGTGGTCTGAGACCCAGGAACCTCGCCCCTTCCTTCCATGATGACTGGAGACAGTCAGACCCTCCACTTCTGCAGCTTGTACTCACATGGTAGAACCTCACCCTCTGACCCCTGACCTGAGGCCTCTGGCCAGACCTACTTCTTCTCTTAGAGCAGTGAAAGATGGCCAAAGAGCCTGGAGCAAACGGCAGAAGGAACAGGCAACAAGGACGGGTGAATGGATGAGGGAACTAATGAATAGACACAGGAGAAGAGAACACACTATGGGCAGGAGGCAGGGATGAGATAACCTGACATACCCCCCCCACCACCAGCTACACATGGGGAAATGAGGGGTTGCCTAAAGGGGCAAAGGCCAGGTGATCAATAATGAAATTAACAAAATGAACTCTAGGAGATGGGGATTAAGGGCAGCGGCGAGTGGCAGTCGTGCCCCAGGGAGGTGGGAAGCAGGCACAGCGACGAGCCGGCTGAGGCTGTGTGATCCTTTATTGGGGCTGCGTCCAGCCAGGCCGCCGCACCAGCCTGGGCCCGAGCCCAGCGTCCTTAAGAGGCACAGGGGGTGGGGGAGGGGAGAAAGCGCGGGAGGATCCGCCACCCCTGGCCCCACTCCATCTTGTCTTGGTCCCTGCGGTGGTGCCGCGCTCAGGTGAGCGAGGTGTCATCGTCGCTGCCCTCGCCGCCTGCGCCACCCAGGCGCTCCTCCCGGCTCTCTGTCACCGCGCTCTCATCGATGTTCTCCAGCGAGTCCGCGTGCTGCACGGAGAGCTCCGACAGCGCCAGGCTCGGCAAGGGGCTCTGCTCTGGGTGGAGCCACGGCTTGAAGTGCGGCTGATGCTTCTGCTTCCATTCAGGGTACTTGACGCACGCCTTGTACATCTTCTTCATGGCCTGCGGGGCCGCCGCACAGCCGAGTCAGGGGTGGACGCGGACGGGGACTGAGTCTTCGCCACGTCCCGGCCTGCACCCTCCAGCGTCTCAGTCCCCCTCTCCGGGATCCTGACTCTGGCCTATTTCATGACTCCGCCCCTCAGCCCTGACTCCGCCCCCTGACTCCCAGTCTCCATCCCTGACCCACCCCCTCATCCGAACCCTCTCCCCCAGCTTCCATACCCCAAAGTCCCAAGGCCACTCACCTTGGGAGCCAGGAACTGAGAAGATTTATTCACTACCCACTTGGGTAAGGAGCCTATGAGAGCAGGGAAGGGTAATGAGGAGAGAAGGAAAGCAGCCGCCTCAGGGACCCAGCCCCCACCAAACATACATACCAGCCCGCTCCTTCCAGCCTGGGGCTTCCAAAGAGACTACCCTCTTCCCCCCGGGAGGTGGTGGGGGGGGGGGAGGCTATGAGGCAAGTCCTATAAGACTACATCATCCTCACTTTCTCTTTCCACCTCAGCCCAAGGTCTCCAGGCTCAATTCTGTTGTGTCCCCCCAAACCCACCCCCTACACCCCTCCTGTCCCTCTGCTGACCCCCAGAGGACTGCATGGAAGAAAACCACAGGGTCCTAGGTGACCACAGGCTACAAGTAGGTTGAAATCATGACCCACCCAGCTCCCGCCTGCCACCTCCCCTCCACTGACATCCCCCTTCTCATACCCAACCTGTGAATGGCCTTGATGCTCAGCCCCTCATCTACCCATCTTTCCACGCCCCCTGCCCCAGGGGGCTGCTACATAGGCCTCTTGGCTGAGTACCCCACCCTGGCCTGACCTGGAATCCACAGCCCACCTGCCCACCCTTTCTCATTCCCAAGTGTCTACTCTGCCTCCCAACAGTCAGTGAGGTCCTAGAGGGCCCTGGGCCTGGGTCACTGGACCCCCAGTGGAGCCGGGGCATACCCAGGCAAAGATGTTCAGGACTTACCCACCCTCTAGACAGTCACCCATTCACTCATTCACTCCACATCCACTCCGTGATACCTACTCTGCGACAGTACCAGGGACCCAAAGAGCAGCTCACTGGGGCCCAACTGGGGCCAAGGGCTCTGCTAGAGGGGAATGAGCCTGCCAAGCAGGGAGCTGGTGGTGACTCTAGGTATCGGTGACTTTGGTATTGGAGACAAAGGAGGTGACATCTGAAGCAGCCCTAGGGGTATGAGTGAGGAAGGAGAGGTGTTTCGAGGCTGAGGGAAAGTGCTGCCTAGACAGGGAGGTGGGACCATGTAAGGTATGAGGAGGCACTGGGAAAGCTGGGGAGGGGGCTTAGACTTTACTCTGAATGCAACAGCCAGAGAAGAATTTTAATCAGAAGAGAGTCATGAGGAAAGGCATGTTTTGGAAAAGTCCCTTGGTAGCTGTAAGGACAGACAAGGTGGCTGAGTATGGAGAGAAAGGACAGATTCAGGAGCTATTTAGGAGGTAGAATCAGTAAGAATGGGTGGCCAGATTTGGGAGCTGAGCAGAGGGCACCCCAGTCAACCCCCAGGTTCTTGGCATGGGTGACTGGGGGTTGGAGGCTTAGGAGAAGGCACAACCTAGAAGGGGAGATAGTTCAGCACTGGACACAGTGAGTCTCAGGTCCTGGAAAGACATCTTGAAGGACGAGTCCAGGAGGCCAATGGCCACAGGGATCTGGATCCCAGCAGAGATGCACGTCAGCTGGCCACAGAAGCCTTGAGAATAGCTGAGCCCTCCCAAGGAGGCTCAGGCCTCCAGGATGGGCAGAGGATAGGAGCCAGCAAAACAGACAGAGTAAGAGTAGCCAGTGAGCGGGAAGCAAGTCAGAGCCTGGGGGTGCGGGAGTCCAGGAAGAGAGCTCCAAGCTTTATCATGGAGCAGCATCTACCACCTTGGCCTTTGCTTTTCAAACCATTATAAAGTCTCAAACCTTGGTTCAAATGATATTTTGGATGGAGATGCCCCAAAATACAAAACAGCTCCTAACAGAGGCCCTTTTTGATCCCTAATCAAAATTAGGGATCAAAAATCAGATCCCTGGCTTCCTGATCTGGTCGCATCCCCTGTAGTATAGGAAAGGATCCCATGATGGGCTGCCAGGGCCAAGCCCTCACCTTTGGGGTCCACCTGGGCCAGGTAGGTGATGACGCAGCTCTTGGGCCCCGTGCTCTGGATGAGGTAGCCCGTCTGGATGGACACAGCTCGGACCAAGTCTTTCCGAGGCGGGTATTTCTAGGGATGGAAGGCAAAGGGAGGTGAGACTCAGGGTTGGGACAAAAGAAGTGTCTTTGTGAGTACACACACACACACACACACACACACAGAATTAGTTAGTTCAAACCCCCTGGCATCCACTCCAGGCCAGGCCTGATGCAGGGGTGAGGAGAAAGGGAGGACTCAGGCTAGGTCACCCCGTTCTCCTCAGGAAAGCCCCCAGTCTGGGGTCATGAGCACATACATGGGCACTCCCATACACACACACACACACACACACACACTCATCTTTGCTCAGGCCAGCTGTACCTGCCTGTCCTGCCTGCCATGGAGAGCAAGGCGGCCCAACCTCAGGGAGGGTCAGAGAAGCCTGCCTCTCACCCCTCGCACCCCCTTTCCCAGCCAGCCCATCGCACTCGTCCACAGTGATGGCCCTCATCACCCTCTTCCCATCTGCTTGAGAGCTCAGCAGGGAGACAAGAGCCATTATTTTCACTATACAGGAAGGAAACTGAGGGCCAGAGAGCGTCATGCCCAGGCTGAAGTCACATGAAAGTCATGATGGCAGCCAGAGGCCTCTTCCTGGGCCAGGCCTGCAGGCCTGGTCGTACCTGGCACTTTCCCCTGCCCACCCAGCAGGGGAGGCAGGGAGACTCACGGGATGTTTGACTGAGTAGTTCATAATGATGTAATCAGTGCCCATGGGGAGCCAGGAGCGGAGGGTGATGACATCACGGTTCTTCAGGGGCTTTGGACACCTCCCTGTGGAGTGCAAGGGACAGTTCAGCCAGGCCACTGGCCTGACTACCTGCAAGGGAGGGCACAGCTGAGGCCCAGGACACAGAGATGCCTAGTTAACTGCCAATTCTCCCTGATCCAAATGGGTACCCCTCCACCTCCCAGCCCACAGTCCCAGAGCTGAGACTAGGAAAGGGACAGAGCAGAACCCTCTCCCCTCTCGTCTCGGGCCATTCCTGCTCACCACCTCACACGGCCCTTCCCTTGCTGGCCTGGCTGTTTGTCTGTGTGAACGTGAGTATGTGGGAGAACCATAATATTGTGAGTGTGTGTATCTGAAAATGTGTGACTGTGAGCATATGGCACGTGGCCGTGGGCTGCGTACGTGACTGTGTACACGGGTGTGGAGTGTGTATACGTGAGCACGGGAGTGTCTGTGTGTTTGTGAGTGTGAGTGTCTGTGTGTGTGTGCCCAAGTGTCTGGGAATGGGCGAGGCTGTCACAGAGGGCGGCCCTGCATCTCAGCACTCAGGTGTCTGAGCAGCCTGGCCACGGGAGTGACCGCAAGGCGGGCAGGTGGCAGAAAGAGGCTGTGGGCTGGAGGCCTGGCTGGCACCATGTGCTTGAGCCTGCTCACAAGAGTAATAGCCCACGTCGGCGTTGACTGTCAAGCGGGCGATGTCGAAAGTCTCAATGACGTTGCTGTCCCACTTCTTTCGATATTCAATGTCATGTAGCACGTCATAGAGTGTCTCAGCTGGCACATCTCGGCACTCCATCCGGCACTGCAGACAGACACAGGGGTGGTCGGGGTCACACAAGGCTCCAAGCCCTGGCCAGGAGACCCCAGGGGGGACAGGCAAGAAGGGGAGGAGGAGGAGGAGAACAGAGAAGAACAGCAACCTCTGAAGCCAGCATGGGCTTACCTCTTGCCACAAGCCCTGTCCAGCCCTCCCAGCAGCCACCTGTGCCAGGAGACAGACAGCTCTGTATCCAGAGACCATCTCCCCCTGCTCAGTCTCCCCCAGACCTCCCCTTCCGTCTCAGTCTCCCCCAAACATCCCCTTCCATCCCAGTCTCCTTCTCCAGGAAGCCTTCTTGAATGACCAGGCCAGACCTTCTGGACTCCCATACACTAAAATCTATCTGCACCTTCCCAGACCCCTGAACTTCATGGATGGAGGTACACAGAACCTGGAATGGGTACATGTTAAAAGAATTGAAAGCATAGGGACGCCTGGGTGGCTCAGTCGGTTAAGCATCTGCCTTCGGCTCAGGTCATGATCCTAGGGTCCTGGGATCGAGCCCCACGTCAGGCTCTCTACTCAGTGGGGAGCCTGCTTCTCCCTCTCCCTCTACTGCTCCCCCTGCTTGTGCTCTCTCTGTCTCTCTCTCTGTCAAATAAATAAATAAAATCTTAAAAAAAAAAAAAAGAATTGAAAGCATAAATAAACAAATGCCTAAATGGATGATTTTTCTCATCCATGATACTCATCACCTACTGTATCATCTGTGCTCTTTTTTTTTAATCCAACGAACATCTTTGGATTTTTTTAAAAGATTTTATTTATTTATTTGACAGAGAGAGAGAGCACACAAGCAGGGGGAGTGGCAGGCAGAGGGAGAAGCAGGCTCCCCGCTGAGCAGAGAGCCCAACATGGGACTCAGTCCCAGGACCCTGAGATCATGACCTGAGCCGAAGGCAGATGCTTAACCGACTGAGCCACCCAGGCGTCTCTGGATTTTTTTTTTAAGATTTTATTTATTTATTTGAGAGACAGAGAGCGAGTACGGGGTGGCAGGGAGGAGAAGAAGGGGAGGGAGAGGGACAGACTTTGCACTGAGCACAGAGCCAGACAGGGGTGCAGCTCGATCCCAGGACCCTGAGATCCCGACCTGAGCTGAAACCAAGAGTCGGATGCTTAACTGACTGAGCCACCCAGGTGCCCCAAACATCTTTGGATTTCTTACAATTTTTAGCCTTGTCCTTGAAGAGCTTTCCATCTACGGGAGAAAAGAGCCAAGGATACTTTTTTTATTTAGCCCTCAAAACAACTCTGTCAGACAAGAAATCCAAGGAGGAACGTGAGGCCGAGAGAGGTTAAGTAACTTGCCCGAGGTTGCCCAGCTGGTAAGCAGCAGAACTGGGATTTAACCCAGATCATATGTCTGTAAAAACAGAACTATGTTTTGTTAGGTTTGCACTCAGCAAGATGAAACTTAATTCATGTCCTTGTTCTGTGCTTTTTTTTTCACCCCAAAGCCCAAAACCCCAGGACCAACTTCCCCTCAGCAACTGGACGAGTTTGCTTGTATAGTTTAAAAAGGTCTCCCAGAACTGGGCATTCAGATGGTGCCAAGGGAGCCACCCATGTTTCTAAAAAAGGAGATCTATGCAACCATATGAGGGAGAGTCACATTGCCTTTCCTCTAATCTTGTGTTAGGCCTTGGCACCACTAATGGTGAGGAAAGGCCACAGGAAGGGCACATCACTACCTATTGGGTATTCTAGGCACCAGTGAACTCATCAAGCCCTGGATATACTTCACTTTATAGAAAATACAGAGGACAGAGAACAAGCTAAATTTCACAAGAATACAACCAAAGGCAGATGGTGAGGCATTCTCCATGGCTACTGGTCCAGTCTCTTCTACAGATCAATGTCCTAAGGGAGGGCCTGGGCTAGACTGGCAGGACACAAGAACCAGATAGAAGGTGTGGTCCTGGATTGAACACCAGCATGGACAAAACAGCTATAAAGGCTATCTTTGAGATGACTGGAGAAATGTGAGTATCATCTGAGTATTAGATATGCTGAAATTTGCTGAAACAAAGTGGTGGGTTGCTGCCTGAAGAAAAGCAGGTTACAAAAGGGAACGCACAGTATAAGCTCATTGGGGGGAAATATATGCACAGAAAAGCCTCGGGAAGAACCATCACTAAAGTGGCAGCAACAGCGGCAATCTCTAGATGATGAGAATATAATGGTTTTCTTTTTGCTGTATTTCTAGTTTTCTAAAATGTATAGTACTGCTTCTACAATATGAAGATTTAAGTAGAAAGGCCCCCAGAGATACTGAGAGGTACACTCACCAGATGCCAGGTACTACCCTTTTTTTTGTTTTGTTTTGGCTTCTCCTCTCCACCCCCTTCTTCCTCCAGCCACCAGCAGAGGAGACAGTCTTCCTTTTTTTTCCTCCAGGCACTATCCTAAGTGTTTTATACACATTACCACATTTTGTTCTCACAGAAAGGCCCCGAGGTATTAGCCCCATTTTAGAATTAAGGAAACCAAAGTTCGCTTTCCAGCCTGGCAGAATGGCTCCCGCAAAGATGGGTGGTGAGAAGATGAAGGGCCATTCTGCCATCAACAACATAATGACCAGAGAACACACCATCAACATTCACAAGAGCATCCACGGAGTGGGTTTCATGAAGCGTGCCCCTCGGGCACCCAAAGGGATCCAGAAATTTGCCATGAAGGAGATGGGAACTCCAGATGTGCACATTGACACCAGGCTCAACAAAGCTGTCTGGGCCAAGGGAATAAGGAATATTCCACGGTATCCGTGTGCAGTTGTCCAGAAACAGAACAAGGATGAAGTTTCACCAAACAAGCTCCATACCTTGGTTACCCACGTACCTGTCACCACTTTCAAAAGTCTACAGACAGTTAATGTGGATGAGAACTAACTGTTGATTGTCAAAGAAAGGTCTAAAACACAAAAGAAAGAAAAAGAAAGAAAGAAAGAAAGAGAGAGAGAGAGAGAGAAAGAAAGAAAGGAAAGAAAGAAAGAAAAAGGAAGGAAGAAAGGAAAGAGAGAAAGAAAGAAAGTTAGTTAGTTCAAGGACAGACTCCAGACTGCAAAGATTCACTGTGTGACCCTGAAATGTTACCCTCCCTCTCTGCTTTTCTGCTCGATGAAGGGGTATGACTCTAGATCCAATCATTTAACTAACAGCCCCCAATTCCAGCCCTGTACAGAGCACAGAAGAATCAGAGTTGACTCAGGCCTGTGCTAGAGAGGCTTCCAGTTGAGGGAGGAGATCACCTTGACAATGGAGAGGTACCCCAAACTGCCCGGTGAGGGCACAAAGGAGGAGGTCAGCTCTGCAAGGTGGAGGGAAGCATCGGGCTGCAAGAGAAGCTGTCTGGAAGGCAGGTGTCTGCCAAGGGGCCTGGAAGAGAAAAGAGCCAGGAAACAGGCACAGAGGCAGACAAGAGTGAGGCGTGTAGGCAAGCTGAGTTCTGTCTGCCCCAGTCCCCCTGGTGTGGTGTAGGCTAACACTCAAAAGGTCCTGGTTCCAGGTCTTCTTGGAGAAATGCGTGATTCTAGAGCTGGGTCAGATAAGATGAACCTGGAGCCTCTTGAGCCAGCAAGTAAGGATGTACTCACAGAATGACAGGGACCTTGTGCAGCAGACACAGGGTCCAGCATGAAGGGCTCCCACAGGTTCAGGGAGCGACTTGTCAGGGTTTGCCCAAGGCTTTGCCAGTTTTTTTTTTTTTTTAAGATTTTATTTATTCATTTGACAGAGAGAGACACAGGGAGAGAGGGAACACAAGCAGGGGGAGTGGGAGAGGGAGAAGCAGGCTTCCCGCCGAGCAGGGAGCCCGATGCTGGGCTTGATCCCAGGACCCTGAGATCCTCACCTGAGCCAAAGGCAGACGCTTAACGACTGAGCCACCCAGGCGCCCCCTTTGCCAGTTTTAGCATTGAAAATGCCACATCCTGGGAAACCCCTCAGTCCCAGACAAACTAGGTTGGCTACCTACCACAGGCTAAAGCTGGGACAACCCGTGTATTAAAATAGTGATAACGACAGATTATATTCCATGAAATAAAATAGGAAACCAAAGTATATACAGGTATGAATAGGTAAATTAATGTTTGATGAGGAATAGGGTATTTACATAGCTTCAAAGTAACTTCCCATCAAATACTTATTAATTACAAAGGGAAAAATGAGTAACTTCATTGTAGAGAAGCATGGCAGACACCTCCTGAAGCAAGTGATCACAGCGAACGTCATTAGGGATGAGACAAGTTACCACTGGGTGTCACCTGATAGGATGCAATGAAGAGAATACAGGCAGCACTTAGGTGACCTTTCTGCCAAAGATGCATAACCGAAATCGAATCATTAGGAAAATAAGACAAACCCCAAATCAGGGACTTTTACAAAAGTCCCGCCTGCTGAGTGTCAGGGTTGTGAAGGGCAAGGAAGTGTTCCTGACTGCGGGTGGGGCACTCAGCATCAAACTCCGTGCGACTGAAGGAGACTAAGGACGCATGAGTGAGCCCACGGGTGAGCGAGTGAGCGAAGTGATGGGCGGGCGTGGGACGGAGAGACAGGTGTTGGAGAAGGCGCCGGGAAGAGGTCAGACTGGCAGCAGCAGGAGCACGGGGACAACCTCTACCGAGCAGTCACGTGGAGGTCTGGATGTTGCAGCAGACGTTCCACACACACTTGCGCTTCACCCCAAATTATGAGCTGGCATCACTCCCGCACTGCAAAGCAGGAGACCGACACCCAGGAGCTGCAGCGACCTGCCAGAATCGCACAGCAGAGGAAGCCGCGGAGCAGGGATCCGAAACCCGCTTTTCCTGTACCTTAGCCATCAAGGAGCACTCCAGGGTGGTCTCTGAGGAAACAGAACTTCTCTGACTAAAGCCAAGTTTGGAAGCTGATGTGGCTTTGCAAGGCCTCAGAGGTGTTCTCTGGGGCTGTGAGTGTGTGGAGGGGGCAGTGACAACAGGACTCTGCTCTTAGATCAGAATCCTACCTGGGACCGCCTCCTCCCCCTGGCCAGGCTCAGCGTCCCCAGAGCCCAGGTGCACTTGCGGCTGGGGGTGGGTGCACACTGAGAGGGGACCCATGCTGCCCAGACACTGGAGTGGTTTCAGGCCTGGCGGGGGTGGGGACGCTGCGAGTGAAAAAGCAGGCAGGCTGGGGGGCTGGTCCGGAGAAGACAGTGGATAGGGACCGTGGGTGTCCTCAGCCCGCCTGGCTCCTGGCAGTGCTCCTTCCACGGCCTCCAGGAGGCAGCGCAGCTGAGCCAAGAGGGGTAAATTACATCCAGCCCCGTCTGGGCCCACAGCGGCCGCCACCACATGTGCGAGGTGTAATTCTAAGAGCTTCAGGAGGGATGGTGGGGGTAGGGGTGAGTCACTGGAGAGCACCTGGGCCGGGGGGGGGGGGCGCGGGGGGGGCACTAAGGCCTGTGACAGGAACCCACAGCCATTGGGCCCTGGGCAAGTCATCACTTGGGTGGCCGTCTGGGAGCACCCCCTGCAAACCCGACCCGGAGGGGGGCTGCTCCTGGCTGCTCAGTGAAGGAGCCATGCAGAGCTGCAGAACCCCCCGGGGCCTGGTTACAGCAGGGAAGCTGACGTGCAGCCGAGCAAACTGAGGCCCAGAGGGAGCAGGTGACACTGGAGAAACCACAGACTGTGTCCCCCGCACTCCCTTCTCTCCAGCCCCAGGAGGTAGAAAGCAGAGTGCTCAGAACCCTTGGGACCCACACACCCTCAGTCCCGTAGAGCCACGGTCAGAAGGGACTGGGCAAGTGAGGAAGGCCTTCAGGGAAGACTCTTGCAGGTTTGAGTCTGGCACTCCCAGCTTCCAATTCCAGTTCCTCCCCTTGGGCACAAACTTCCAAGTCTGTTTCTGTGCATGAAAAGTGAGGATAATAATAGTACCTATCTCATGGAGATGTTGTGATCAAATTAAATGAGATAATGCACGTGATATGCCTGGCATATAGTAAATACTCAAAAAACAGTAGCAGCTCTGACTTCAGCAGGCTTCCGTAAGCAGTCATTTACCCTTCTACAGGACAGGACCAGGTCCCATGTGCATGTGCGACCTCATATGTGTGCCCTGGGTGCTCCTCTTGCCTCATCTTCACCCTGCCCATCTGTCCATCCATCCATTCACCACTTTCTGGAGTCTGCTGTGTGCCAGGCCTGCAACTGGACAGTAGGGCCTCAGAAGTGAACCAGGAGCCCCAGTGAACAGGTGGCAAGAGGGACAAGGACACAAAATCCCAGGAGAGAATGAGTCAGGGTGGGGAAGAGGGGCATGGTGACTGTGGGAGCAGAGAGCAACGAAGCCTAAAAGGAAAAGGAGGAGAAGTGCCACAAGGGAGGAGAGGGTGTTTCAACAGAGGGACCACTGGGTGCCAAGCTGTGTCTCACTCTGCCCCTCCCTTCTCCCCCACCCCTTGCCCTGTGCGTCTCTGGAGGCCTTCCCAGGGCTCTGCTTTAGAGAAGGAAGAATCTCCATGGGAGGGAGGGAAGTGGTAGGGAGAAGGGCTGCAGTATCTCCCAAGACCCAGGGAGATAGCTGACCCCAGAGAGGGGAAAAGAAGTCAGGTCACCTCCACGGGGCTGCCATGTGGCCATGAGGGCCGAAGGCCAGGGCCGTAACATGCAAACTGACAGACAGGTGGACCCAAGTTTGGCCCTCATGCTGAGACTTCACACAGCAGGCCTCCAGTATCCTTGCCCGTAGGATATCTGGGGCACACGGATTATCCCAAAGGTCTAGCTAGGGACCCGGGAAATGATTTCTTCCTCCACCACTCTTCAGTTACCACTGGGAAAGGCGAGGCCCAGAGAAGGTAAGGGGTTCGTGTGGGCTCTGTAACATCCCACAGGCTGTCCTGACTGCTCACCATGCTGCATTTTAGCAGACAGTGTAAGAGGAGTAACTGTAAACGCAAATCATCTTTTCCCAACAGAACCATATTCAAATCAAAGGGAAGTGCTCCTGACTGCGGGTGGGGCACTCAGTATCAAATCAATCATAGCCCTGAACCACAGCCACAACCTCAATAACCATTACCATGCATTAATGGCTCAAAACCACTACCTAAATCATCATCACAAAGGAGACCTCTGTGGAGCACCTGGGCCATGGACCCAACAGGGGCTGACATTTAGCTCCAACTGCCTCTGCCAGTTGTCAGGGGCCCCAACTGCATGCATCCTCTATAAACACTGTCTCTGATCCTCCCAACTCCCCAGTGGGTATCATCATCCCCATCTTACAGATGCAGAAACTGAGGCCCAGAGAATTACAAGGATTGACCAAGGCCTCAAGGCTAACAGTGGTGAAGCAGAGAACCAGCACCTGGTTGTGCCTGACCCCAAAGTGTCAAGACTTTCTGCTACCGTCATCAAGGGGCAGGACTGGCCCAGCCCAAACACCACGCAGGCAACTGGAGACTGTCTTAGTTAACTGATGGCTATTATGCAGAGCTCACTGGATTCAGACGGCTTGCTGACCAGGAAGGCAAAGCTCATACATTCTTCCTCGGAACAAGTTCCACACTCCATCCTCAGACCTCACTGAGCTCAAAGACAGAGCCTCTTCCAAATCTTAGCCCTGGAGCCCCGCATCTGGAAGATGCCCTGAGAAGGTTTCGGCCATTGCGCTGCCCGCCAGACCCAGCCAGGCCCAGCCAGGCCCAGCCAGGCCCAGCCAGGCCCCACGGCTCACAGATTACTCAGCAGATCCTTTCTGGCTATGGCTTGGGCAAAGGACTTCAGCTCTGAGTCCCCGTATCTTCATCTGTCAAACAGGGAGAATCTACCCCTCAGAGTGGAGCTGTGAGGATTAAATGAGTCTTGTACATAAAGCCCGGGCCACAGCTGGCCTTCCTCCAGCCCCAAGCCCCGGCAGCTTCCCCGGACTTCTCAGGCCCTGCCGACGGGAGCACCTTCTTGCTAATCCCCAAAGGGCAGGATATACAGGGCCAGGGAACAAAGTTAAAAAACCAAAAATGCCCCAGATCCCTCCACAGGGTGGATGGATAGAGAGTGGGGTGGGTGGCCCTCTTCCACTAGGACCCCCACACAAATGCCCCAGCCCCCCCCCCCGACGGCCCCCACGGCCCCCATCGCCAGGCACTTGCCAATTCCATGTCAGCCCCGGCGCTGAGAGATGCAGACTGGCCTGGGGCATATGGCATGTGAGAGGCTTAGCTTCAGCAGCCCTTCTACCCTCTCTGCTCTGGGCCCCCTCCCAGGGCCCCCCACTGTCTCTCCCAAAGGCCCCAAGAGGCCAGCACTGAGCCAAGCAGATGGAGCACCTACCCTTGCCTCTGGGTTTCTGGGGCTCCCAGAATGGAGACTTCTAAGACCTTCCTCCAAAGCCCCCCAGATCTCAAGAACAGCTCAAGGGCACTGACACAAGGGGTCAGAGAAAGTGGGGAGAGGGGTGCGGGAGGAGAGAGGTCTGATCAGTCCTGCTTTCCCCAGACTTTCCTTCCCTGGCTCCTTCCCTATTTTGTTTCTGAACCTCAGCCGGCTGAAACCCTCCCAGTCCTTAAATCCTTCAGGTTGGCCTGGGGGCCTCTTTCTTGTCTCCTCCACCCCCAGGCCTCCCTCCGTCAACACACGCTGCGAAGCCCTGACTGGCCCACGGCGCTATGGCCCCCTTGTTCATCGTGGCATCCCCTGTATCTGGCACGGTTTAGTAAAGAACTGTTTCTGAATGGAAGGGTGGGCAGATGAGCCAACAAAGAGGCTGTGCCTGTGTAGGTTTCCTCTGACTCTCAGAGTGCAGGAGCCATGGCTGGTGGTCCTTAGTGCTTCTGTGGAATCAGAAGGAAGAGTCGTCGTGAAAACCTCCTGGACTCGTAGAAATCTCTATGGCACTTGAGGCTGATGACTCCTGCCATCACCCTTGCCTGAAATGGCAGTGTAGGGGTAGAGGGGGTCAGAGACAGGCTTCAGGGAAGATTCTGGGACTTGCTGAAAGATCTTTAATAGTTCTGATAGTTAAAGTAAATTTAAATTGTACTGAGGTGCCAATTTATATTTAGTAAATTAGCAAAAATATAGAAAATACCCACTGCTTGTGAGGATATGGTAAAACTGTTATACAGTTAATGACAGCAAAAATTGATTCCATTATTCCAAAAAACAATTTGGCAAATATTTTTAAAATCATAAAAATGTCTTTCAGGGGCACCTGGGTGGCTCAGTGGGTTAAGTGTCAGCCCTCGGCTCAGGCCATGATCCCAGGGAGCCTGCTTCTCCCTCTCCTTCTGCCTGCAGCTCCCCCTGCTTGTGCTCTCTCCCTCTCTCTCTGTCAAATAAATAAAATCTTTAAGAAAAGAAAAGAAAAATGTTTTTCAATTCAGTTCCTGGAACCCCAGGACCAGAAATTTATACTCAGGAAAAAACACACCAAAAAGCTGTTACAATATTCATGACTATGTCATTGCATTTATAATTAGCAAAATATATTGAGAACGACCTGGAACACCACCCACAGCTGGGCCCGGATGGGTTAAGACACATCACCTGGATGACAACTGTCCAGCTACTGAGAACTTGGGCTCCCCAGGGCAAGGCTGGCTCTGAACCCTCAGAACCTAGAATAGGACAGGCAGGGAGCAGCTGCCGGAAATGTTCGTGAATTAATAATTCTGTAGCAATATTAGAAACTTTTACAGATGCAATGTTAAATGAACAAAAGAGGATACATATTTGTGCCAAGGTCTAAACTATGTATAAATTATCTACACCTTTGAATGAGACTTGGGAGGAACCAAGGAAAAGTTTTACTCAGGAATCGAGGCTTCGGGTGATTTTTCATTTTTGGATTCTTGTTATCAACACAGTTTATACAAGGCATAGAAACTATACCTTTTTCCCCCTGAGTTGAGAGTGTTGTCCAGAATCCAGAGGTCCTCGTTCCCTGGACCTGCAAGTCTTGGGCTGAGCTGAGCTGGGGCCTGAAGCTGCCCATGCTGATGCCGAGTCAGCTTGGAAATGCTCCACATCACCTGACCATGCTGCGAGTGGGACCAGAGGGGACCCCGGGCCCCTGCGCCCTCAGGCTGAAAGGCAATGACCTCTGCTGGGGCCGGAGGAGCAGGGGAAGAGGGAAGCCAGGACAAGCTACAAGGCGGAGCAGCTAAGTGGCGTCCTACAGGATAAAAGGAAGAGAAGATGGCGCTCAGAAGAAAAGGAGGGGGAAGAGCTCCTGGCAGATGTGCTGGCGTGAGTCTGGGGCCTGGAAAAGGCCCGGACTGGCTGGAGGAAGGAGAGGGCTTGAGCAGTTCCACCAGGTAACCTGAGTGAACAAGAAAGGGGGCGGGAGAAAACGGAGCCGTCCCTTGAGTACCTCCGACTGTTCATTCATTCATCCATTCAGCAAATGTTAATGACGTGCCAGGCTCTGTGCTAAGAGCTTTACAAATTCATTTAATTCCATCCTCCCAATTACCTGGGAGGAGGGAAGATTATGCCCATTTGTAAATGGTGGCTCAAAAAAGTGAAGTGAGGGAACCAACCCGGAACCCAGTATGAGCCACAGTCCACCCAAGGCTGTTCCCCAAGAACCTGGCTCTGCTCTGTGGAGGAGCCAAGGCATCGCAGGTGAGCAAGCACCTGGCCAGCTGAGGACTGTCCCTGGGGCTGGGTCTGTTGGGGCCGGCTGTGTCTGGAGTGAGGGGAGCTGGACGGACAAAGAGAGCATGTGTGGCATGGGCCCAGTGCAGAGGCTCCTTCCCCCACCTTCTAGCTCAGCATTCCCACCTGCACAATGACCGGCCCAGCCCTGTGGCCCTCTCTTCTGAAGGGAAGGCGATCTGGCACCAATACCTACAAATCATCTTCTCTCCCAAAGTGGGGTCCCCTTGAGACCGTGGAGAGTGGACGTGCTGCCATGCCTGCCCTGGACAGGGCTCCTGAGTCAGCTCCAGCTGCCCACGCCGGGCCCTCGGCTGCTCTCCATCCGGGGCTGAGTGACTCACAGCCGTTCTGCCTCCTTCTCCCTTCCCTCCCCGCAGTCTCCAGCAGCCTCCCTGACCCCAAGCACACCCCTCGGGCTCCAGGCCAGCAGGCCCCAGCTCTGCAGCAGTGAGGAGCATCCTGCTCTGACATCTCAGAAGTTGCCCTCCTGGGCTGGAGCTCCTGCCACTCCACTCCAGCCTGGGGGGGTGGGGCGGGGCGGGGGAGCCAGACAGAGGAGGCAGAGCTGAGAGAGGCAGAGGGTGGGTGGGCCTGGAGAAGAGGGAGGGCTAGGGGGTGACTAGAGAGACAAGACAAGGGCCAGGGCTGACACAAAGACATCAAGACCAAGACAAATTGGATAAACACCTCCCAGGGTTTCAGAGACTGCCAATGGTCTGATGCCCCCCAAAGCACTCTCTCTAGAAAGCTCCAGACTTCGTCTTCAATAGCCTCCTGGGCATCACCCCCAGGCTCACACTCACCATGTCCAGTGCTGCCGTATCATCTACCCCAATGCCCACTGCCCTCCACTCTCCTCCAGTGCCTGGAACCCGGGCATGGTTCTGGACTCGTCCCTCACTCCCATCCCTGGGATTCCGCTCAGCCACCACCTTCCAACACCTCCTGTTCACCAACCCTAGGCAGGCCTCCCCTCCTTGCTTGGACCACTGCAGCCACATCCCTGTCTCTGGTCTCCTGGCTCCTAGGCCAGTGCTTCCCCTGCCCTAGGGAACTTTGTAAAACCCAGAGCTGATGGTGGCACTACCCAGCTTGAAAGTCCCTGCTGTCTCTCTCTCTCTGCCTTTGGGCCCAGATCCCAACTCCAAAATGTCCTCCTCTCTGGCTCCGCCTCCACTCCTTCTCACTCTCAGTCCATACTCCTGCCTCTGGGAGCCCTTGGCACTGAGGGATTTGCAGAGAACTGCTCAGCTTGCAGCCTAGCTCCTGCCGGGCTCCCAAGGCCCCACCCAGACAGCCCCCACACCCTGCTGTCGGCCTTGGGGTCCCTCCGCCGGAGTTCTCCTGGAGGGCTGTCCCAGTCTTCACTGGTCTCCCCACCAGGCCTCAGGAGCAGGGCCCGGGTCTGATCCATCTTCAGGTCTCCAGCACCCACACACTGGCTGAGGTGGGGCAGAGTGGGTGGGAGGCATGAGAAGTGGTTTGTTAACTGAATAAATAACTGGGACAGAAAAAAAAAACACAGTAGAAAAGGGACAAGTAGAGACATAAAGGAAGAGGCAGTAACCCTCAGACACAGGGATAGAGAACGCACCCCAAGAGGCGACTCTGAGACTCAGAGGTAGGCCCAGAGGCCAGGCCTGGAGGCTGGATGGAGGCAGGGAGGGGAAAGCTGTGGTAGAGCCCGCGCGGAGCCCGGGGCTGGAGCCGCCAGGCGACAGCTGAGGAGACATAATTGGATCAGAGACAACTCTGCAGCAGTGAGGGGGCGTGACTCTCTCTCTCACACACACAGTAACACCAGACACCGAGACACGCAGTCCCACACTCAGAGGCACATACACACAACCTCAGACACATGCAGACGGAAACACACACACACACACACACACAACCCCAATATGATTTACTGACCCTCGTCGGGTTTCTGCCCCAGAGTTGTCACCGGGGCACCTGAGAGGAGGCTCACATCACACACACAGCCGCCCCCAATCCAGCTCCACACACTGAAGATACACACAGAGAAGGCCAGACAAGCCCTATCACATCACCCTGCCCTCATAACACACAACCACCATCTGGCATCTTACTTAATTATAGGTTTGCTTCTGTTTTCTCTAGTCTCCTCCTCAGGATGTAAGCCCATAACAGCAGGGTCTGATCTGTCTGATTTGCCACTAAATTCCTGGATATAACACAATATGTGGCATATAGTATGTGCTCAATAAAAATGTGTTGAATGAATGAATGTTGGAGACACACCAGGAAACTCCATCCCCTCTGGTCATCAGGCCTCTGCCTTAAGACTTATCACTTCCGGGGCACCTGGGTGGCTCAGTTGGTTAAGTGTCTGCCTTCAGCTCAGGTCATGATCTCAGGGTTCTAGGATTGAGCCCCGTGTCGGGCTCCCTGCTCAGCGGGGAGCCTGTTTCTCCTTCTCCCTCTGTTGCTTCCCCTGCTTGTGCTCTCTCACTCTCTCTCTCTCTGTGAAATAAATAAAATCTTAAAAAAAAAAAAAGACCTATCACTTCTTTGGTCCAGAATCAGGTCCCAAGCAATCTGGAAGGACCAAAGATAGAGAGGGGGCGTCCAGAAGATGGTAGAGGGGATCTCAGGGAACCAGGGACAGATGCAGGTTGTGGCATGAAACCCAAAGGACAAGATTAAATGGCCCAGGACCACAGTACTCATCCCACTTCCCACGTGTGTGTGCTCTGGGGGGGGCAGTGTCCATGCCTCGGGACATGACTCTAGAGATAACAGAGGTAGCAAGTCTTCAGCAAGGCCAGGCTGAGAGGCAGGGAGACAAATGTTAGGCTAAAGCCCCAGAGAACAGCTCCAGCTGCTCTGGGCCACCTGCCCCAAGCTCTCTCAAGACAGGTGAGAGGAGCCTGGATTTGGCGTGGGACCCACCACTAAGTCCTGGGCCTGCCACTTGCTTTCACTGTCTGTGTTTCTGAAGGTCCAGGCGCCCCAGCCCAAGCATACCAGAGGGGATAAAGTGAGGCACCAAAAGGAAGAGGGGCACCTCCAGCCTAACACCTGGTCTGAACAGCTGTCCTCCCACCTGTTGATGGGGCAGGCTCACCTGCCCAGTCAGGGGCAAAGGTAAAGCGTTGGGGCTGGAATAAGGTTTCCATCCTGTCTATCATGGTGGCAACCTGGTTGCCAGGCCTGTGGCCGTTGGTCCCTCAGGAACAGGCTGGAGTGGTCCAACCAAGATCCCAGTTCACCGAAGACTGCCAGGCTTCTGGAGTCATGGGGCCCACAGTCCTGGATCTAGGTGGCCCCGCCAGGCATGGAGACGCAGGGGAAGAAAGAAAACCCGTCTGTCTCCAGGACTCCCTCCTTTCATCTCCTGAAACTTTAAAGACTCTCGGCTGGAAACTGAGCTGGGGCTTGTTAAAGTTTAAAAGCCAGCGCCTGGGGAGCTGGGCGTGGACATACAGAGCCAACCTGTGGACTGAGGGCTCTTCTGGCCCCAGGGGGACACTGACTAGAGGCACCCACCTTCACCCCACTCACATTCACAAGGTTCCTCACATCCCCAAGGCAGGCATCAAGGGGGCTGCACATCCACACCATCTTACACTCCAGCCTGCACAACACAGTTTGCACATTGCAAAGGGTTATGCTAAAACCACCATGTCCCATCCATTATCGCTCCTAAATCTCTCTGGATGCATTCCCCACAGCCCCAGCTTTAGCATGGGCCTCAGCACCTCTGTCCAGACAAATACAGAATCCTCCTCCTCCTCCTACCTGCCTTATTGAAAACCCTCCCCTGGCACCCCAGGACCTCCAGGACCGAGATCCTAGGGCCTCGGTCCAGCTCCCTAATCACCTCCAAGCCCCTGAGTCCCAAGCTCCCTACTAAGCCACCTGCCAGGCTCCTAATGCACTGCTCTATTTCCCGCCTCCGGGCCCGCGCAGCGGCTCCTCCGAACGGAATGCTCCCAGTGCTATCAAATGCCTACATCTCAGTCTCCGCCCCATTCCAAAGGTATCACCTGAGCATTCCAGCAAGCCTTCCCTGGCCCCCAAGGCTGGTTCAGGGGCCCCTCTGGGTCTCCACAGCTCGTGTGACAAGTGTCCCTCCATGCACGAGGGAGCTCCTTGAGAGCAGCACGTGGGCTTGATTCCCCTCTCTGTCCCTAACCTCCAGCACAGGGCCAGGCAGGAGGCTATCAGTGAATGTTCACTGAATGAATGAATGGATGGATGAAATGCCCAAAGACAGCAGGGTGGCCCTACTATCCACATTTGAGAAATGAGGAAGCTAAAGCCGAGGTGGTGGCAGCAACCTGCTCAAGGCCCTGTGACCGGGACTCTGGACCATGTGCTCTCTCCCCTACAGCCCCAGCCTAGCCCAGGCACCTCCTCCAGAAAGACTTACCAAAGCTTCCAGCCCCCTGTGACCTTTCCCTTCTCTGAGCTCCCCCACCTGATGGTCCTGAGAGCACCTCATGCTCTCTGGGAGCCTGTTTGCTCTAGAGCTACTTCCCCAGTTGCCCCCATGCCAAGCCAGAGCTAGAGGCAGCTGGGACAGGTCCTCAGGGCCGAATCCTGGATTCAAGTGCCCCATCTAGAGAGCTCTCGGATGGCACAGAGTGGCAAGGCCTTAGCTCACCTTCCTTACTCTGTGTCCACCAGTATAGACCCCTCTACCATGGTCTAAGGCCCAAATGGCCTCTACAAACCACCTGCCCAGCAGCTTCCTGTAGAGATGGGGAAACTGAGCCCCAGATGGGCAGAGTCCCAGCCTGAACCTGAACTCAGAGTCTAAGGCCCTAGAACCAGATTAACTCACACTCTTGCCACCACAGATAAGACTGACTCGGCAAGGTGAAGTGACCTCCAAGGTCACACCAAGGACTGGGCTCTTGCTCAGCTGGGTCCCCTCCAGGGGGCTCTCCCATAACAACACTGCACGGGGAGACCCAGGCAGGAGAAAGGGGTATGTTGGGACCCATGGGGTCCTAAACACAAAAGGGCCCAGAGGTGTTTATAAGCAAGCCCAAGGGAGCAGAGAGATCTCAGCTTCGGAGACCCACGGAGCTGAATTCTGATCCTGCCTCAGCCACCTCTAGCTGTTTGGCCTTGCACAAGTGAATTCCTGCTCTAAGCCTCAGTTTCCACATCTGTTCAATGGTGTTAATAAGACCTACACAAGACAGCTGTGAAGACTCAGTGGAAAACCATAAAGAAAACATCTGCCCCTGCCCCCACATTCCCCACGACCCTCTTGAGTCTGTTAAGAGTGTTAAGACTGTTAAGAGTGAGAAGGGCTCTTGGAGATCCGTAAAATAATCCCACATGTCACAGGGGAGCCAATGAGTCACTTAGAGGGAACAGACTTGAAGGCTTGAAACCTGGGGTGGGGGTGGGGATGCCTTGTGATGTGGGAACAGGGGGACAGAGAGATAGGGAAGGGAGGGGCTGTGGAGCTTTCTCCAAAACAGAAGGGGAGGAGCCATAGGAAAGGAAGTCAGAGAAGACAGGTCCCCACTGCCCAGCTTCCTGTAGCAAGAGGAACCTCAGGTTCTCAGCCACACTCCCCCAAGAGACCTCCCACCCCTGCTCCAGCCACCAAGCCCCTCAAGGCCCCTGCTCACTGGGCCCACTCCTGCCTCTGTGGTCTGCCTGTGAACATCTGCCTCATGCAATAGGCAGGGGTCACCTGGCATTGTCATTCCTCTCTTCACCAGGGTCTAGAAACTTCTGAGGACAGGGCCAGGTCTCCTCTGCCTCTCACATGGCTAGCCAAGCACAAGGCTAGGCAGGCTGCAGCATCGGAGAGCCTGAGTACATGAGCATCAAAGGCAGGGCTTGGCAGGCCACATCACCTCCTACTCTCTGTCCCCTCATTCCTCCTTTCTCTCCCACAGGCCCCAGCACAAATGTTGAGTTCAGAGGCTCTTAGAGCTGGGAAAACCCCGTGGCAGATGAAGAAACAAGCCAGAGGAGGGCAGGGACGTGCCTATGGTCATACACAGAAGAGGATACCACAGCCAGGACTGGATCAAAGCTGGCCCTGCTTAAATGACTGGCAGACCCCCTAGTTTTGCATTTCTCATACACTCAGACACTGGCCTGGGCATCGAGAGACCTAGGTTTGGGTTCCAATCTGCCTTCTGCCTTGGACCCAGGATGCGTGTTCAGCATCTGCCTCTGGGACAAGGCCTGACTTCTCAGGAGGTGGTGTCTGCCTCCTCTCCAGGGCCCAGGCACAGTGCAGACCTGAGGCCAGGCCAGGCTGGAGGCCAGGAGGGAGGAAAAAGGTAGAGGTGGCCTCCATCAGCCCCTTCCCTTTGCCTTGGCTCCGAATGCTGGGCCCAGAGCTACAGTGGCTTTCAGGGACCTCTGGACACAGGGACAAGGAGAAGATAAGTCTAGGGGAAGAGACATGAGGAGGAAATCAATCAGGCAGACAGATAGGCAGAACCCCATCCCCACCCTCACCTTGGGATCACGAGAACAAGGCCTGTCCAGGGGGCAGGCTGGCTTTCCCAGCTCAGGGGGTAGGCCCATGACACATGCGGTAAGGGGGCAAAAGTTCAACAAACAACTGTGGTTGAATCCCAGCCCCCTGGAGTGACCCAATCAGCCCTGGGCACTCGGGCTTCAGACCTGCTGCGTGACCTTGGCAAGTCACTTCCCCTTTTGGGGCCTCAGCTCTTTCATTTATCAGACAGGAATGGGATTATGAGAACACTGCCATACTTCAAAGAGTTATTGATGGGGTCAAGTGCTACAATGTTGACCAGCAAAGTGAGCCCAAGCAGAGAGGGGACCCAGGCCAGCCTGCTCTGGAGCCAGGCTGGCCTGGGTCCTACTTCTGCCTCAGCTGCTCTGTGATCGCAAGCAAGTGACTCTTGGCGTCAGTTTCTTTGTAGCATGGAGACAAGCCTACAACTGCCCAGGACTGGCCAGAGGGTAAATTCGAAGGTGGAGAGAGACACAGCTCCTGCTTGGCTCGGGGCGGGGGCTCCTGTCAGAAATGGGATTCACTGCATGGAATCTGGGAATCCTGGAATCTTGAGGATGGGGAGCTCAGAGACCCCTGCCCATCTCCCAGAGCTCCACTGGGCTATGCTGAGGGGATCAGGAATGGGGGGCTGGCCCCTTGGGGTACCCATAGCCAAGTCCCCAGCCTCCATCCTAGGCCCCAACTCTGTTCACCTCCTGTCCCCAGCTCTACCTCCATTGTGGGGAACAGAACAGAGACAGCTAGGAGGCTGGAAATCTGGGTTCCAAGCCTGGCTCTTCTAAGACTTGGCTGTGTGACCCTGGGCTGGCCCCTGTCCTTCTCTGGGCCTCAGTGTTCTCACTTGCACCCCAGTGAGGAGGGAGTATGAAACAGGGATGGCAAAGGGCCTTTTGGCACCTCCAAACTCTGCTCAGTTGGAGCAGGAAGGAGGATCCAGGTCCCGCCTAGGGACCACGACACCCAATTTTTCCAAGTCCCCCTCCTCTCCCAAAGAAGGGCACCTGACAAGTCTGATCTGACCACAAGGGGTCTCTTGTGGCAGTCTGGTCTCAAAACCCACCAGCTCCAGTCCGGGACTGGGCTGGGTTTATTCATTAACCAAGCCAGACGGAGGAGGCAACCCCTCCCTATTGACACAGAGGGTGGGAGTGTACTGGACTTAGTTCAGACCTTCGGCTTCTGGGGGGCCTTAAGCCTTTCCCAGGTCACAGTCTGGAAAACAGCCTTGTTCTCGCAACAACCTTGCTCACCTTTCATTCAGCTTGTTCCTTCCTTCTTTTCATCCCTTCATTCAACCAACATCCCTGCTCTATCTGTGTTGGATGCTAGGGACACAAAGAGGGATGGGATCTATCCCTACTCTCAGAGAGCACCAAGCTGGGACATACCAGCTGCCCTCTGCTTTCCTGCTCCTCAGCCTCAGACACAGATCAGGTCCCCAGGAACCTGCTAGCCCAGGGCCCTCAGGCCTGGGCAGAGTCCCAGATGGAGAGACACACATGGAAACCTGGAGAGAAAGAGATAGTCAGATAGCTGGGATCCAGACAGAGAGTCACGGTTTGGGGGGAAGAGGGGGAAGGCAGGAAGGGTGAGCTAGAAGGCCACATGGGACAGATGGACAAAGCTGTAAATGACAAAGATACAGTGAGGCAGAAAGGCACGGGAGAGAGAAGGTCAGATATCTCCAACCCTGGAATGAAGTCAAAATGCCGCAGCTAAGTCTGAGAGCAGGCCCGGGGCAGAAGTGCCCTCTGAGTCCAGTGCCCTTCCCCTCCCCCCCAATAGGAATACACTCCTCCATGCTGAGGAGGAGGGCAGCAGAAAGAGGAGAGCAAGAGAAAGGCAAGGGAGGTGAAGGGCACAACCTACTGCCAAGAGCCCACTGAAGGGAGACCTGCCCCCCTCGGAATGTGGCATTCACAGCAATGCCAGATGTGTTGGGGGGCAGCTACTGAGGCTTCTAGGCCAGAATCTTCACCAGCCTCTGCCCCGTCTTGTCCCGCAGGGGAAGTGGGCTCATGGGGTCCCAAACCTCAAGCCTGTCCTGTATGAGGAAAATCACAGGGCTGTGAGGAATGGGGTTGTTGGCTCTGAGGGAGCTGATGTACCCGCATCTGCCCTGCATCTGCTGGCTTCCCTTGGCCCCCTCCTCCGCAAGCCTGGCCCTGTGTAAAGCAGGGACATCCAAGCCCTGACTTCAGGATCTGCCAACCATGATCCTAAGTCCCTGCAGGAGACTCTGGGAGCAGCGAGGGAAGGAAGAGGGAAGTGCAGGGCATCCGGCAGGAAGGAATCAGGTCCCTGGCACCCAGGGCTGCAGAGAGTGGAAACAGAACCAGGAATTAGGGAGAGAAGGGCTCAGTCTCCCCACCTGGGATAACTCAAGTCAGGGACCCGGTGAAGACTTGTGGGGGCAGAGCGGTCCCAGAAGGAGACCACTCCCCTAGACAGGCCTGGCAGCAGCCCACCTCCCCAGGAGCAGGCAAGGACATGAAGAAGCCTGGGCTCTGGCTGAGAGGAGCCAGAGTGAGTCACACCCCCTCTCCGGGCCTCAGTTGGCCCAACTGTGTGATGAGCGCTTGCCCAGCAAACTGTGCCTCCTCCTGGTTCCTGGCAGGAGACTCCTTCTGAGGCCAGGTGCACAACCAGGTGTCTGTGGCCCTGCCTCCCTCCCCGTCCCAGGCAGCAAGGGTGCGGTGGAGGCTGCACGTGGGGCAGGGCAACCCTACCTTGATCTTGTGCAGGGTCCGATCCATCTCCACAGCGTGCACCCACACAGACACGCCGGCCTTGCTGTAGGTCAGATTCCAGCCCTCCTCGGCCTCACACTCTGACCGGAAGCTACGGAAGTCCTGGTCGTCGGGCACCTGGACACTATCGCGGCCCAGGACTGGCCGAGGCCCTTGGGGCTCTGTTGAGGCAGCGGACTTCTCCATGGGGAGGCCCGGGGCCCTGGTCCTAGTCCGGCTCTCCTGGGTCCTCCGCGGAGGCTCCGACAACGTCGACGCGGCTGCAGATGCTGACGCCACCTTCCTGGGACCTGCAGGACCGGTTTGAGGACGGGAGTGAGCGCGCTGGGGGCGCGGGTGGGGCTGTCCGGGGTCCTGGGCGGATGGAGAGTTCCAGACAGGCAGGGACTGGCCCCCTAGTGAGCGCGGACCAGCACCGGGCAGTCACGGGGCCACCCCCAGGAGCGACCCCCGACCTCCTGGGGCCGGAGTGGGGGCTGCGTATCGGGGGCGGGGGAGGTTCCGCGAGAGCTCTTCGGGACCCAGGGGAGGCCAGGACCCGCGGGGACGGACCGCCCGGCGGGGCTCCGCGCAGTGCCGGCCGGACCGGCTCAACTAACTCGGCAGCGGCGCGGGCGCGGGCTGCGCGCGGGGCGGGTGGTGGGGGCGGGGTGGGGCGCCCGCCCAGCCGGACGCTCACCTGTGCCCGCTGCTCCGCCGGGGCCCGCCGGGGCCGGGGGTGCGAGCGCCTCCGCCGCGGCCGCTGCCGCCGCTGTCCCGGCGACCGGGGCCGCGCGGGGGCTCCGGGGGGAGGAGCAGTGGGTCCCGCCGCCAGGCCCCGCCCCGTGCCCCCCCGCGCCCCGCGCGCCCCCTCCCTTCTTCCCTCCCTCCCTCCGGATTAGGCTCGGGGGCTCGGGGGCTCCGCTCCCCGGGGCTTGGTATTTTCCAGGCTGTGGAGCTACAGCTGACGGAGCTCGGAGCCCCGCCCCGCCCCGCCGGGTCCTAGCGCCCGCCCCCGCGCGCCCTGGGAGGGAACATAGCCTGGGGAGGACTAGTCCTCAACTCCGGGTTGGGGACGGGGCGGGAAGGGGCCAAGTTAGAGTGGATTCTGGGAGGAGGGGCCCTGAGGTGCTTGAAGAGGGATTCTGGAAGTTAATTAGGAGCCCCTTCTCTCCATCCCCCTCCCATACGCACAGTTATACACCCCCCCAACAACCTACTTACACACAGGCACGCTGTCCCCAGACATCCCAGAGACACCCCCACACGACACTCCAGAGACCCAAACATGGGCACACACCCCCGCCACAATCAAAAGCAACTCACTTGCATCCCCCACCAACCACGAGGCACACCAAGCCTACACACTTCTAACCCATTTCCCAGTGAGGTTCGCAAACCCAGGGGGAAGTTGATGGAACCCACCAGCCTCAAGGTTCCCAGATTGACCAGACTTGGGCAACATCTCTCCAGTCTTACTCCCAGCTGGGAGCTTTAACCAGGGCCCCCGTCCAGCCCAGGACTCTGGCCACTGTCCACCACCACCTGTCCTGAGCACCCAACACACCTCCCATGGACTAGACTGGGCTCTCAAGAGTATCTGGCCCGGGGCGCCTGGGTGGCTCAGTTGGTTAAGCGACTGCCTTCGGCTCAGGTCATGATCCTGGAGTCCCGGGATCGAGTCCCGGGATCGAGTCCCGGGATCGAGTCCCGCATCGAGTCCCGGGATCGAGTCCCGCATCGAGTCCCGCATCGAGTCCCGGGATCGAGTCCCGCATCGAGTCCCGGGATCGAGTCCCGCATCCAGTCCCGCATCCAGTCCCGCATCCAGTCCCGCATCCAGTCCCGCATCGGGCTCCCTGCTCGGCAGGGAGTCTGCTTCTCCCTCTGACCCTCCCCCCTCTCATGTGCTCTCTCTCTCTCTCTGTCGTTCTCTCTCTCAAATAAAGAAATAAATAAAATCTTAAAAAAAAAAAAAAGAGTATCTGGCCCCAGAGTCTGGGGCTCCCCTGTCCCTCCCGGGCAGAGCTGGCCAGAGCTCCAAAGCCAAGGGGGGAGTGGGGTTACCTCCACCAGCACTCCAGCCACCCCCTCCAGCCTGGGAGGCCGACATCTGCCCCCCCTGGGTCCTAGTGCCAGGTCTGCCTCCAGCCACTTCCTAGGAACTGAGGCCAATAGTTCAACTTCTCTGAGGCCAGGCGGGAATGAGTGTGGCGGATGGCCCAAGGCTGAGCATTGACTCACACCAGCCACTGGCCTGTGACCACAGAGAGGCAGGGAGGGCCCATGGGAGCTCACCTGGATGGGCAGCTGACTTGCCCAGTGTCACACAGTGAGTACAGAGCCATCCTATCCAGTACCCAGGTCTCATCCTCCTCCCACCCCAGGGTTCCTTTCTCTGCTCTGGCAGCTCCATCCTTTCTGGGCCTTAGTTTCCCATCTGTGGAATGAAGGAATCAGAATTCCTTCCTAGCCTCACCATCCTAGAGCGCTGGGATGGAATAGCTTTTCTTAAAGGTGCCAGAGAAAGATGAGTTGTGACCGTGGGTTGTGACCATGGGTTCACAGATAGAGGTGTTTCTTCCTATAGTGCTTAGGGCTCCAAGCACTTTGTGAATCAAAGCACTTTGTGAATACAAGCGAAGGAGGGTGAGCAGGGAGCTGTGATGGCAGATGACCTCAAGGGGTATTCTGCAAAGTAAATCCTGTAAAACGAGTAGCAGGTCCCCATGAGGTGTGATCACCTTCCATCTCCAGTATGTGGGTGGCATAGTCATATAATCACTCCCGCCCCTTCGAACCCAAATTCTTTAAATGTTTGGGAGTTGGTGGCAGGGGAGCTGGTCCCGGGCTCAGGAGGCCGGGGCTATTGTTCTCTGCTAGGTACCTCCTCTGTATCCACCCCAACTCTAGACAGATCACTGCCGCTCCCCTGGCCTCAGTGTTTTATCTGACAGCCTCACAGCCAGGCGGGTGGGAGACCCAAAAGAGGAGTCCAAGAGCCTACTTTGTGAACTGTTGCCTCTGGGATCTACCATAAGGAAAAGCGATGGGAACAGCGGGGCCTGGTGGATCCTGTCTTCTTATGGCCCCAATAACATCTCAGCAGATAGCAAACACTAGGGCAGTAAACCTTTCGTGCCCATCACCCAGTCCAGGGTAAAAGAGATAAGGCTGGGGTGACAGCAGTGAGGGCAGACTGACAGAGAGCTGCCCATCTGAGAGAGACACATAAACTCAGGGAGGTACAGATGGCAGAAACCATAGATTAACCAAGAATGAATCTTTTGGGTCTTGGGTCAGAAGAAGTAAGTGGCCTGGTACCCCAGCTTCGATGGCCATGCCCTGGGCTCAACCCTGGGTCCTGGGTTTAGGCCAGACTAGCTAGCCAGTGAGTGAGCAGAATTATTCCCCATCCTACTCATCATTCATTTGCCCTTGCAAGTGTCCACCCACCCCCGCCATGCCCCTGAAATTTAGGTATCTCTGGCTTAGGGGTTTATGACAGCCTCTCAAACATGACCGCCAAACACCCCTGAGCAAGAGAGAAGGACCCTGTCTGCTCAAGGGCAGAACAGTGAGCCCAGGAGGGCTGAGAGAGGGGACCTGGGGGAGGAGTCTGGAGAGGAGTTCTAGAACTTGGCCACCCCTGCTTCCCATAGCCTGGCAGTGCAAAGGGTCTGTGGACCTGGGTTTAAATCCAAGCCACACCGTTTCCGAGCTGTGTGACCAAGGGCAGGTGACAAGTCTCCCTAAGCCTATTTCTTCATCTAAAATAAAAATACCTACTCTCTGAGAATTATTGCAATGAAAAGAGTTGTACATGTGGCAGTTTCACCCCCAAATAGTCAGAAATATAACTGGGAGGGGAGGTAGAGAGAATATACTGTCCAAAAATGGCATGTTTCCAACAAAAATTGTTAAGGTAACATCTTGATACGATGGTGGTTAAGATTCTCATGGAAGATTAAACAGTCGAAAAGGTTGGCAAGGCATGCCCCCTGCTCGGACCCTTGCAGTCCCCTGCCCCAGCCATAGGGCCCCTCCACCAGAGGTGGGTCGAGGTATTTCTTTGGGCCCCCAAGGCACAGCCCAGGTCTGGCTCCTGTCTGGGTCCCAGGCGCCAGAATGGGGCATCACCGAGCAGGAGTCAGAGTGGCTGTGGAAGGCAGGAACTTGTATGAGAAGGAGAAGGTGTTAGCAAACTGAGGGGCATCATGGGAACGTGAGGAATCATTACCTAGGGCGCTGAGCAGGTGCTGGGGCTTACACATGCCCCTCACAGAGAGAACAGCTAAGGCCGCGAGAGGCACAGGGACACCCCTGAATCACAAAGCAAGTCAGAGCCCATTTGGGGACCTCTAGTAGCTCATGACTCTGATTCCCAGAATGGGGCAGTGGGTCATTTGGAGATTCTTTGCCAGACTTTGCCCACTGCCCCCTGACAGTTATTGGAGCGGAGGTCAGGTACCTGCCTAGAGCCACCCGTGACCTGGTCCCCAACACTCCCTTTAAATCCCTCTACTATGTCCCCATCAGAACTAAAGATCCTCAGACTGATGTCATCTGTCCCCAGCCCCTCACTGTACAGATGGGGACACAAAGGCCCAGCTAGCAGGAACAAAGCAGAGAGAAGAACCTAGGTTTCCCAGTTCCTATCCCAAGGCTCCACCCTGCTCCCCATTATATGCCACCACTTTCACTACCCTGGGGGGAGGATGTGGGTACAGTTACCATCCTCTCTCTGTCTTAAGATTCAGCCTCTGCCCAGGGCCCCCACCCTCCCCAGTGTCCTGGACAATGAGGGGCCACCAAGTCTTGACTTGCTCCTACTCACCATCTAGTCAGACAGACGGATGGCTGCCCCGATCTCCCCTCTGGGAGATGAGGAGAAGGCCCCCCCTGGCCCTTTCTCCCCCCACCCCCTCCTCAGGGGTAACCTGGCCTGCCAGCTTGGGTGGAGACATTCCCAGGTTGCCTAGGGCAACGAGGCAGTGTCCTGGGGACACTGTTCTAGAAGATTGGGCAGTGATGTGTGTGATGTCACCAGGAAGCAGCAGTTGAGAGGTGGTTCCAGAGGCCCCACTGGAAGGGCCTAGGACAGAGCACTCTGAGGCCTCCAGGGCTGGCTTGGCCTTGAGAGCGACATGTCCTTTACAGTCTGACTGCAGGTGGCAATAGGCTCTGCATCCCAGTCCCACCTGGAGCCGGATCTAAGTGTTTGCCCAGGGTGGGTCTCTGCCCCTGCTGGGCCTCGCTGAGCAAACAGCCCAGACCCTGCCCTGAGGGAGTCACAGAGAGCCTTACGGGCAGTCACTCACATTTTGGCTTCTCCTGGTGACACTGTCATAGCCACAAACCATCACACTGGTGTCCTGTCACAGTCCCGCACAACCACAGGCCACCTCAGTCTCTGGCACGGCCAGCCCCACCCGGGTACACATGCTTGGACACACCGGGTCACCCAGAGCACCCAAGGAGAGTTGCCAGATAAAACACAGGACACCTAGTGAAATTTGACTTCCCGATTAGCAAAGAATCGTTTTTCGTGTAAGTATGCTCCCAGTATTTGCTCCATTCGGCAAGCCGCCCCCACAATCACAAAGCCTCGGAGCTCCGCCCGCCGGCACATCCGTCCTCTCCAGACCTCAATCCCAGGCCGGCCTGTGAATGCGCAGACAGCAGCCGGGAGTGGCAGCTGTTATGTGTGTCTGTCACGCGCACACACGGCCCCCCACATCCTCTCTGTGAAGAGGCACTGGGCCAGAGTAAGAATCTTCATACTCATGTTGTCTGACTCTTACAACAGCTTCAGGTGGGAGGTCAGGCAGGGACCATTAGCCCCATTTGACAGATGAGGAAAATAGGCCCAGCAAGAAACAGAACCCATCCTTACTGTCCCTGGGTGTGGGCAGGAGGGGTGTGGGGGAAGTTACATGGGCCAGGATGTGGCCTTGGGCAGGTCCCAGTTCCCCAAGCAGGCCCTATCAGAGGAGCCTCTCCCCTCAGAAGAGCAATAACCCCTCCCACCATCCAAAGGGTGATCCTAAGTGCTCCCCAGGATCCTAAGCCCTGTCGTCTCGGGAGGTGGAAACTCGCCTGAGTCAGGGTGCTGAGGGCCCAGCTTCGAGATTAAAAAATAAGAAGAAACCAAAACAAGGATGTTGTGTGGGCTGCCAAAAAAGAGGCACTCGTCCCTGTGCTGGATTTCTTACCCTGGTAGAAGGGCCAGAATACTTTGTCCTTCCTGAAGACACACACGGACGCCTCCACCCCCGCTGTTAGCGGCCTGAGCACAGAGCCTCGGGTAGGGCCTGGGGTCAGGCAGATAGATCAGGAGCCTCTGACAGGAAATTCCAGGGCATTCGGAAGGCTGCATCGACCCAGCCATTGAACTGGGTTCCTGGAGGCGGCAGCTCAGGACGGACATCATCAGCAGGGGGACCCAGGGGGGCATGGCCAGCCGGGTCTAGGGCCCTCCCACAGAGGGAGTCCCCAGGGTTCTGCTTCAGACTCTACCTCCCCTGGACACCTTTCTAGGCCTGTTATCCTGTCAAAGCGGTGGTGTTCAAGATTCCCCCCATCCGGTTGAGGCGGGCTGGGGGCTCTGTACATTGTGAAGTCCTGTGTGGTGTGGGGGTATTGCTAGGCTTCTCCCTATCCCAAGCCTGGGGGTTCCCTAGGCTGCAAGACCCTGCAGGCCCACAGGGCAGCTCCCAGAGCTCCAGGGTGCAGGGACTGGAGGGTGGGAGCCGAGGCAGGGCAGATACAGTGACGTACCTGCTCAGCACTCTGGCATGATGGCTAAGAGCTTGAGCCAGGGAGTCAGGCTGTCTGGGTTAGAACTTTTTACTGATGGAGAACAAGTTACTGAACCTCTCTGTGTCTCCGTTCTCCCATTTGTAAAATGGGTGGATTAGTAGGATCTCCATCATTGTGACGGGGATGAAATGAGTTCATGCACGTGAAGTGCTTAGCCCTGTGCCTGGCAAGGAATGAGCGTTCAATAAAGGCCACAGCTCCTGAGCCCCCTTCCCCTGAGGTCTGACATCTGTCGCCAAGGATGGCCTCTCTCCTGCATCTTTGTTCCTTGACCTGGAGGCAGTACATCTCTCTTCTGATCTGGAGGAAATGAAACCGTCTGGGTTCATCTGGAGCCCGGAGGTTGAGAATAAAGCAGAGGTGAGCACTATGACATTCTGTCCCCCTTCCTCATTCCTATTCCCAAACAGCTGCTAAAGGCCTGGATGGGTCCCCTTTGGGAGGCCTTCACTCAAGGGACATTAGCTCCTTGCCCCCACAGATGCCCCTCCTCAGTGTCCGAGAGCTGTATGCTAGGACAGCGACAGGACGTGGGGAGCCTGGCCGTGACCAGCCAGCGGGCAGGACAGAACTGAGATGTCCACGCGCCAGGGGCTGGTTCCCAGGACCGTAGGAAGGGCTGGTGTGGGGAAGGCACACTAGGGACTCTGTCTGAGGATGGGGCTGAAGGCTCTTCCCAGGGCTCGGGGTTCATTCTGGGGTCAAAATCTGGACGTGGAACAGGCCTAGGACAGGCTCAGCTTTCATGGGGCATGTGTCAGAAAACTTGGAGCTGGTGTGTCAAGAATATGTAGATTATGATCTGCTGAATGAGGAGGCATGAGCCACCCACACGGGGTTGGCTGGTAGCTCCCTTGGGATCTGAGCTCCCACTCTGGGAAAGTGAAAACCCTGGGTCCTTTCGACTGAAGGCCCAGTTTCAATACACTCATACAAAGGAAGTCAAGTCACAAGATATATTACTTTCAGATCCCAGAAGAGGTAAAACGAGCCAGGGAAAGGGCAGTCCTCCGTCCAGGTCTTCTCCAAGCAGGAGACAGAAAGCAGGACAGCAAGCACCTATTACTTATAAGGTGGTCTGGGTGGAAGTCACTAGATTTTCACCGGCTCAACTCTGAGTGGTCATTTTAAGTGACCAGGAAGAGCAAAACAGGAATTTGTGGTGGGAATCCGAAGCTCAGGTCCTCATCTAAATGTCCAGACTCTGGGCGTAAGCGGGGTTGTAAATGCCTGTAAAATGCCTAAACAGCAACTCAAAACGTCTATTTTCTCATTACAGGGCAAGGCTGTGCAGGCAGCTTCCACCAGCCCCTGCCCCCTGCCCTAAGGCCCCTGGTGCCCTGGGTCGGCAGCATCTCCACGGTGCTCCCCTGGGGAGCCTCCTTCAGCACCTTCTAAATTTAGGGCCGGGCTCTGTGACTCATTCCTGAATCTGTTTTACTCCCCTCCTCCAGGAGTGTGCTCCCACGGTATTTTTATCCTCTGCTGCCTCAGACCGATTAATAAGGCCCTGGAATCCTGCAGCAGCCACCTCATCAAGAAGAGCTTCCCCACTGCACCTGCCCCAGGTCGGCTCTGGGCTGGTCTCTGACCAGGTGCTCTACTCTGCCTCCCCTTACCTCTCCAAGCACCCACCTCCAGCCTGCTACTCCCCAGCCAGGGCCCCCCCAGTGGCAGCATTGGGGCTGGTCCAAGCAGGGCTGAGGGGGCATTGGGAGGGAGAAATGGAGCCATGCCCTGCCCCCTCCAAATTGGTTGCCAGGCAGAGAGCCCTGACCTAATGTCAGGAGACCTGAGTTTTGGTCCAGACTCACTCCTACCTTACTGTGGGGCTTTGGGTGAGTTCTTGGCCTCTCTGGGTTTTTCTTTCCTCCTCTACAAATAAGGGGTTTGAAGGAGAACTCCATTATGGAGGCTTAGACCAGAGTTGAAATTACCAGTGGGCCAGACCTCTACCATCTAACAGGGTGGGCTGGGGGCGGGGTACCTGATGTCAGGCCCACCTGGGCCCCTCCCTGCCCTCCAGTTCTTGCTTTGATCAGAGGAAACACAGGTCAAGCATCTGCCATTAGCATTTTTGGACTTTGCCTTGCAGGGAGGAAAGGTTGTGCATGACCCCAAACCCTGACGGGCTTAAAGACCCCAGTCAGTTCTGGTCTGACTGTCCAGGGCTGTAACATGCAGCTTTGAGCAAGCATCACATTAACTCTGCACCTCAAGTTGTGGGGAAGGGAATCATGTTGCATGTGGAGGTGTAAACACTCTTTGAGGCACTTGTTCCCGGCCAGGTTCCCAGTGCCAGAGGAGGAAATGGGAATGTGGGTCCCCATCACCCCCCCCTCGCCTCCTGACTTCCAGAAACACAGGCTCCCAGGGCACAGAGGGGATGTATCTGGGAGCTGAGCAGACCTGGGGCTGCGGCATCTCTCCCCCTCCCTGGCTCTAGTAGAACCCGGCTTCAACCTGTGTTCATGAGTAAGGACAGTGGCTAATGTTCACTAAGTGTGTACCCCATGCCTTGTGCTGTTCTATGTGCTTAACAGCTCATAACTCATTTAATTCGTAGTTACACCCTGGATAAGTCTTACCATTGCCACCCTACAGACAACTTGAGGCTCAGAGAGGTCGTGACTCACCCAGGGTAACAGCATTAAGTCACTAGGAGGGCTGATTAAAAGCCAAGTCTGAAGGCAATTCTGGCTTCTATTTGCTATCCCAAGGTAGCTGTTCTCAGAGTATACATTAGACACTCAATAAATGTTTGATGAAGATGTTTGATCACTGCCATGTAATGGAAAGATCCCTATTCTAATTCGGTTCTACCCCAACTCCTTGTGTGTCCTTAATGGAGTCCTTTCCTCCTTTAGCCTGTTTTCCCTGCTGAAAACAGGTAAGTGTTAAAGGCCCAGAGAACTAGATACTTGGAAGTGAGAAGAATCTTGGATTTCTAGCTCTACAAACATTCGCCTTTCATGACTTGCCTGAGAAGACTCCATCTGCAACTAGAACTCAGGGTCCCCCAGGCTCCCCCCACCCACCTATCCCCAGAACCTCTAAGGGCAGGCACTCCAGAGAGAACCAGCTGGGTACTGCCCAGCTCCACCACTACAAGGGACAGAGAAAAGTTCACTTCTCTGGTGGGCAGCTGCCTAATCCTGGGGGGTGGGATGCTATGTCTGTGGTACCACTTGGTTGCTCCGCCTGGCTGGGAGAGTGGCTCCTACCACCTCGGCTCAATAAGCATCCATTCCTCTCCTCATCATCAGTCCAGTCCATATACTACCTCCAGCTGTCACTGGCCCCAACTGATCACCTGAACGCCCAATTCCTCCCAGACTCTGAAACAAAGCCCCATGTTCTCCCACTCCTTCCCATTCAGGGTCTATCCCCTTAGCACTGCCCCCTCATCTGTCACACCTGGGCTCCTTCCCTTGCCTGGACCACGGTCCTGAGAAGCAGAGCCTGTACCGCTCCAGCAACACTGTTCTTTCTCCAGCATTCTCCAGATCCTCCTTAGCTTCCTGCCTCGGGTAGCCATCTCAAGAGAGCAGGGCCCTCTTTCATTAGAGCCAAGTGAGGTAGGAGAAGGATTGGGAATAGGGACTTCTCCCAGGCCCTCAGAGTAAAGTCGATCTCTGAGCCTGTATCCAACAAAGACACTGATCTTTGGGGTGCAGGGAAGGGCTCCCGGCCCAAAGGCAGTAGGGCTGGGCTTCAGCCCTTGCTCACAGACTGCTGATACATGCAGCAAGCTCCCGTCCCTTTGGGGGCCCTCAGTTTTGCAATCTGTAGAATAAGGAAATGGGCCCCTCAATCTGCAACCATGTGACTATAATATTTCGCCTTTATAGACTGCTTGGGAATTTAGTTTCACTCCTGGATCTCATTTGATCCTCCCAACAACTTCTTTCCATTTACAAACTAGAAGCCTTCCGTTCCCAAGGGAACAGAATTACCCAAGATCACACAGCAAGTCAAGAGGCAGAGCGTAGGTTAGAGCCCGTGAATCCTGAACCATCTCCGGTCCTTCACACTCTATTATGCTTGGATTCTGGCTGTGTGACTTTCTCTGACCCGTTGTCCCATTTGTAAAACACCTGCTGTGAAATAATAAATAGAATATATGATGGAAAACTAAATGTCATTACACCAAAACAAAAAAACCAAAACCAAAAACCCAAACCCGTAACCCACCACCCTGGTATGAGGATCAAAATAAGAGGCAATGAAGGGGCCTGTGCTTTACAAACTATAAGAAAAAGGACAACAGAAAGAACGCAAGGCCTTTACGCTACGATTTATTTTACTGTTGTCTTCGCTGAGGCGCCCCCAGGTGTTGATCCCGAGACGCTCCGTTAGCGCAGGCGCTCTTCGGTGTTTACAGAGGCCGCGAGGTCCCGCATTTGCGCGTGCGCCTGCCGCCAGCGGCCGCCCAATGGCCCTCAGGCTGCTCCCAGTTGGACGCTGCGTCCAAGTCCCTTCGTGGTTGCGGCCGCTCAGTCACCACGGCTCCCTGGCGCCCCCATCGGCTCCACTTCGGTTGAGGCAACCGCACAGCCGCAGAGCGGCGGCGATCTGACGAGTGGCAGGAAGAGGCCCCGCGCGGTTGCTATCCTCCTTCTACCTTGGGGATTCCAGCATCTCAGGCCCCGCTCCGCTAAACCTTGGGTGGCCATCCTGTTACCCCCGTCACGGCAGACATGGCGGCCACGGTGAAGTGGACCGCAATGACCCACGCACTGCCTTATGGGAACCTTAGTTCATGCCTAGCACCTTTCTGGAGTTGGAACGCTTTAAAAACTACATTTCCCAGAAGCCGAAGAATCAGAGTCGCTGAAGACGGCCGGGAGCATGTTGGGAGATGGGGTTTGGCGACCATAGTGAGTTTGTGGGAGGAGGGAAATGCGGTGAAGCCGGGGAACCCAGTTCTCTGAGCCGGGACTTGTGGGCTCGAGGCACGCATGAGTTACACAGTAGCTGTTATAGGAAAATAGTGCTGTTAGAGCGGAGTTTTAGAAAGAATACCAATCACTAATGTCTGCACCTCGCACAGGGCTTCCAACCATCATCACTCCTTAGAGACTGCGCTCATAGGGGTCACCCTGGCCAGGACTCCCACTTCTCTTACTGCTGTTCAGTGAACCTTTTGTGATGATGGGAATGTTCTGTATCTGCACTGTCCAATATAGTAGCCACTAGTGTGTGGCTAACAAACACTTGACATGTGGCTAAGTGCCATGGAGGAATAAAAAAATTTTTTTAAAAAAATAATATAATCACTTCCTTAAAAAAAATTATTTTTAGGGGCGCCTGGGTGGCTCAGTCGGTTGAGCCTCCGACTCTTGGTTTTGGCTCAGGTCAGGACCTCAGCGTCCTGAGATAGAGCCCCACTTGGCTCAGCGGGAGGCTGCTTGAGATTCTCTCTTCCTCTTCCTATGCTCCTTCACCCCTTTAAAATAAATAAATCTTTAAAAGATTTTATTTTGGGGGCGCCTGGGTGGCTCAGTCGTTAAGCGTCTGCCTTCGGCTCAGGTCATGATCCCAGGGTCCTGGGATCGAGCCCCACATCGGGCTCCCTGCTCAGTGGGAAGCCTGCTTCTCCCTCTCCCACTCCCCCTGCTTGTGTTCCCTCTCTTGCTGTGACTCTCTCTGTCAAATAAATAAATAAAATCTTTTAAAAAATAGTAATAAAAGATTTTATTTTTAAGCAATTTCTACACTGAAAGTAGGGCTCAACTCTCAACCCAGAGATCAAGAGTCACATGCTCCACCAACTGAGCCAGCTAGGCTCCCCGACTTTTTTTTTTTTTTTTTTTAAGTAATCTCTGTATCTAACGCGGACCTCAAACTCATGACTCAGATCAAGAGTCGGATGGGCCACAGACTGAGCCAGCCGGGCATCCCTGTAATTATCACTTTATTTTATTATTTTTTTAATTTTTATTTTTTTTAAAGATTTAATTTGACAGAGAGAGAACATGTGCACGTGCTCGCTCATGTAGGGGGAGAGGCAGGCAGAGGGAGAGGGAGAAGCAGGCTCCCTGCAGAACAGGGAGCCTGATGCCGCTCATCCCAGGACCCCGGGATCATGACCTGAGCTGAAGGCAGACGCTTCACCGACTGAGCCACCCAGGCGGCCCTGTAATTATCACTTTAAATTAAAATTTAAATCACCTAGTTGCTACCTTATTGGAGAGTAACACAATAAACTAGACCTCTTAGTAGCATTCAACACCAATAATCACCCTCCTGCTTTGTGAGACTTAACACTTTAGTTTTCTTCCTGCCTACTCACTAGTCTGTCTTTACAGATACCTCTTCCGTTGTTTGTCTCTTGAAAACCTAAACATTAGTTCAGACTGTAAAAATCTGCCCTGCTATTTATCAGGCTGGAATAACACACACAGATAAGCTAGCTGCAAAATTAACAAGAGATACTATTTTTCCTAAGGACATACTGCAGCTCTAAAATGTCATAACAACCCCCTCCTTTGAGTAACTACCTCTTTCTTACTCACTGAGCAACTTGATTTTCTAAAATCATAGACTATCAGAAACTTTGCTGTTTGAAATTATATAAGTAACAGGCGCCTGGGTGGCTCAGTTGGTTAAGCGACTGCCTTTGGCTCAGGTCATGATCCTGGAGTCCTGGGATCGAGTCCCGCATCGGGCTCCCTGCTCAGCGGGGAGTCTGCTTCTCCCTCTGACCCTCCTCCCTCTCATGCTCTCTGTCTCTCATTCTCTCTCTCTCAAATAAATAAATAAAATCTTAAAAAAAAAATTATACAAGTAAGAATGAAACTTTTGCCTGGTGTATCTAACTCACTAAATGGACAAGATTTACAACCCAGATGCAGAGATTCAGATAATTTATTGGTTTCTGAACATAATATACCACATCTTTTTAAACTTTATTGTTTCTAAGGAAACAGGCACCTGGCTCCACTTAGCAATGGATGTTGGCTCCTTTACACAGAGCTCTCTTTTGCTTTGAACCATCAAAATATTGCTTCATTTAAATTTCACCTAATCCATGGGGCGCCTGGGTGGCTCAGTTGGTTAAGCGACTGCCTTCGGCTCAGGTCATGATCCTGGAGTCCTAGGATCGAGTCCCGCATCGGGCTCCCTGCTTGGCAGGGAGTCTGCTTCTCCCTCTGACCCTCCCCCCTCTCATGTGCTTGCTCTCTCTCATTCTCTCTCTCTCAAATAAATAAATAAAATCTTAAAAAAAAAAATTTCACCTAATCCTGCTTCTCTCTCAAATCCTACGATGATCTTTTCTGTTTGGTGGGACACCCCATGGTTCCTCTGGTGTATTATCGTGACTTCAATGGACTATGGGTTTGTCCCTGGTGGTGGTCTTCAGCTTGCTGGGCTAGGACACCCTGAAATACAGTCTTCCAGGTTCTGTAACAGCCCTCTCTTTGCTCTGCATACTTTCTGGATGACCTCATTCACTTCCATCCATAAGCTGATGCCCCCCCCCCCCCCCCCCCCCCCCCCCCCCGCCGCCAACCTCCAGCTCAGGCCTTTCTCCTGCTTCTGGGACATGTGCTTCTGCTTGTTTTTTCGTGTTTGAAACCACTCCTCATTGCTGTGTTCAAGTAGGAACTAGGTTCCGAATCCCTCTGACCGTGAGATGGGTGGGGATGTTCCTTACCTGGGTCAGGTACCTCTTTACCCACTGTCCTCAAAACTGCATCACACTGAATCAGCTGCATTTCACATAGGTCAGCATCCTAAAACTTTAGAAAGTTGGGAGGAATGGAGGGAGGTGCAGGGAGAAACTGGGCCTGAATTACTCTGTCCCTTGTCCCTGACCCTTCAATAAAGGGTGGGGCCTCAATGAGGAGGCTGCAGAGGAGATCCCGACTGTCTCTCCTCCTCTTCTTCCCTATGGTCCCCTCCCTTGTAGCCTTTTCAGTTGGTGTCTCCAACCCTTCCAGTGCCTTGGGAATTTCACAGCCACCTGCCTTCATGGAGCCTGATGGCTTTCCCCTTGCGTCAGTCCTGCTGAGGGGCAAGATGTGGCCGGTGTGCTGCCAGGAAGGAAAGTGAGGACTGTGGAAGCTTCTGTAGGGCTGTGCCTGCTCTTTCCTTGAACACACCTGAGACCAAACATACTGAACATCTTGAGGATTTCACTTCCTTGTGAAGGACCCTCTGGCTACTTCCTCCCACTCCACTTCTGCCGTATCTCATCTACCAAAGAAGTTTGTATTCCTCTCATTCACATAACTTCCACCTGACTTCTTAGTACATACAAAGGGGTCACCTTCTGCTTTCCTGACCTTTCAAAGCATTGTTCACACTAGCTCACCCTGAATGATGCCCAAATCACAACCCTGGAAGTATGATCACTTTTGAACCTGGTCCCTTAACCTTTGCTAGGGTACAGAAGGGATAGCATCATGTCCCAAAGGATAACTGAACAGTCCTACCACAGTATTTTGAAGTAGCCCTCTAATACTTAACTTTAGGGACACCTGAGTGGCTCAGTCGGTAAAGCGTCTGCCTTTGGCTCAGGTCATGATCCCACGGTCCTGGGATGGAGTCCCACATCAGGCTCCTTCTTCAGCAGGGAGCCTGCTTCTCCCTCTGCCTGCCACTCCCCCTGCTTGTGTTCTCTGTCTCTAATAAATAAATAAAAACTTAAAAAAAATACTTAACTTTAAGCAAAATCCCTTGGCTGTACTTTTAAGGTTTTTAAAAACATGTGTATAGTCACCAAGTTAAAAAACAAACAAAAATCCAAACAGCATACTTGAAGAATGTAATACTCAAGAATGTAATACTTCCATAATACTGTATTATGAAAGTATGGAAGTAAGGAACCATACTTCCTTATGGTTTCTAACAGGATTTATTATTATTGTTACTATTATTGGGGTTTTTTGGAAAGGGTTGGGAGGGTCTTTTACTTTTGCTTTGAAATAAAGAAGTAATGTTTTTAAATTAAAAAAAAAAAGTCCAAATCACTACATGCTTAGTGAGTGTAGCTTCAGTTCATGTCATCCCAAACTCTGTTTTCCCTGTGAAGCAATAAACAGTGTGTTTATGTGGTATGTAGGGAAGGTCAGAGGCCCCAAGATCCCATTAGCTACAGATGAACTCACCTCCTTCAAACCCTGAGTGTTTAGACCATTTCACACTTATAAGCCATTGAATTTTTAGTTCATTTTAAAAGATTTTTTAAGTTCATTTATTTTGTTTTAGTAATCTCTACACCTAACATGGGTCTCAAACTCACTACCCCGAGATTGTCGCATGCTCCCCTGACTGAGCCAGCCAGGTGCCCCTAATTTTTAGTTCTTTATTATCTAATTTATAATCTTTGGTGAGCCATTGGTTATAGACATAAACCGCTATTTAAAGAGACGCATAAAAATAAACCGTAGGGGCGCCTGGTTGGCTCAGTTGTGGAGTGTGCGACTCTTGACCTCAGGGTTGTAAGTCTGAAACCCAAGTTGAGTATAGAGATTACTTAAAAATAAGATCTTTAGGGGTGGGCGCCTGGGTGGCTCAGTTGGTTAAGCAACTGCCTTCAGCTCAGGTCATGATCCTGGAGTCCCTGGATCGAGTCCCACATCGGGCTCCCTGCTCGGCAGGGAGTCTGCTTCTCCCTCTGACCCTCCCCCCTCTCATGTGCTCTCTGTCTCTCTCATTCTCTCTCTCAAATAAATAAATAAAATCTTTAAAAAAAAATCTTTAGGGGTTCCTGGGGGACTGCCTTTGGCTCAGGTCATGATCCCGGGGTCCTGGGATTGGGCCCCATGTTGTTAGTGCTCCCTGCTCAGTGGGGGGCCTGCTTCTCCCCCTCCCTCGGCCCCTCCCCCTGCCTGTGCTCTCCTGCTCTCTCTCTGTCAAATAAATAAATAAAATCTTTAAAAAAATCTTTAAAAAGTAAATTAAAACCTGTAAATTTGCTTCAAGATGATTATTACCAAATTCTTGCATTTATCCAATCAAAATTCATACCCAGTACATCCAGATGTCACTAAGATTGCAAAGCCACATCTAGAAAAAATAAAACAAGACATGATGATCATATCCTATGTACCTTTCCATGTCCCAAGAATAAAGCCAACCCACTCCCACAGGTGTCACTTGTGAAAACTGTTTGCAAACAGCAGTCTGAACTTTTTCTCTCATCATTTAGGAACAAAACATAAACATTAGAAACAAAAAAATAAACCCATTGGATTGTAAGAAGCATTATGAAGTCTCAGACATATATTTCCAATGTTAGGAAATACCTATCTGGCTCCTTCTTTGGATTGCATTGAACTCCATCTTGTGGATGTACCATGACATATATAACCATTCAGCCTGTCCTACACTGGAGTGCAACTGCTGGGTCCAAGGGTGTGTGTGTGTGTGTGTGTGTGTGTGTGTGTGTGTGTGTGTTATATGGCCCAGGTGCTCTACCAAGAGGTTAGACCTATCTACACTCCCACCAGAGGAATGATGACTCTATTTTCCCACACCTTCACCAACTCTGAATATTAGTTGTTTGTTTTTTTTAAGATTTATTTATTTATTTATTTATTTATTTATTTATTTATTTATTTATTTATTTATTTAAGAGAGAGAGAGAGAGAGCCGGGGGAGGAGCAGAGGGAGAGAATTTTCAAGCAGACTCCCTGCGGAGCACAGAGCCCACCATGGGGCTTGATTTCACAAACCTGACATCATGACCTAAGCCAAAACCAAGAGTGTGATGCTTAACTGACTGAGCCACCAGGTGCCCCAAGTTTTAGGTCTTTATATATTCTGGACACTACCATTACAACCCTTATCAGAAATATATTTGCAAATATTTTCTCCTATTCTGTAGGATGTCTTCTCATTTTCTTGATAGTTTCCTTTGATGCACAAAAGTTCTTAATTATGATGAGGGGGCGCCTGGGTGGCTCAGTCGTTAAGCATCTGCCTTCGGCTCAGGTCATGATCCCGGGGTCCTGGGATCGGGTCCTGCATGGGGCTCCCTGCTCAGCGGGGAGTCTGCTTCTCCATCTCCCACTCCCCCTGCTTGTGTTCCCTCTCTCGTTGTGTCTCTCTCTGTCAAATAATTAAATAAAATCTTTAAAAAAAAAGTTCTTAATTATGATGAAGTCCATCTATGTTTTCCTTTGTTGCCTATGCTTTTGGTATCATATCCATGAAATCATAGTCAATGAAGATTTCTCCCAATGCTTCTTCAAAGAGTTTTGTAGTTTTAGCTCTTAAGTTTAGGTCTTTGATCCACTTTGAGTTAATTTTTGTACATGGTGTGAGGTAAGGGTCCAACTTTATTCTTTTGCATATGGAAATCCAGTTGTTCCACCATTTGTTCAAGAAACAATTCTTTCCCCATTGAATGAACTTGGCATCCTTGTCAAAAATCAGCTGGCCATGGGGTGCCTGAGTGGCTCAGTCAGTTAAGCATCTGCCTTCAGCTCAGGTCATGATCCCAGGGTCCTGGGATTGAGTCCCATGTAGGGCTGCCTGCTTAGCCCAGAGCCTGCTTCTCCCTCTCCCTCTGCCCTTCCCCCCCCCCCCCCCCCGCTCATGTTCTCTCTCTTTCAAATAAATAAATAAAATCTTTAAAAAATCAATTGGCCATAGATACATGGGATTATTTGTGGATCTCAAATCTATTCTAGTGGTCTATATGTCTATCCTTTGCCAGTACCACACTGTTTTAACTATTGTAGTTTTGTAGTACATTTTGAAGTGTGAAGTCCTCCAACTTTGTCATTTTTCAAGACTGCTTTGACTATTCAGGACATCTTGCAATTCTATATGAATTTGAGGACTGGCATTTCCACTTCTGCAAGAATGTCTCTTGGAATTTTGATAGGGCATGGTGTCTTTCTTTTTTTAAAGATTTTATTTATTTATTTGTCAGAGAGAGCAAGCACAAGCAGGGGGAGCGGCGGGCAGTGGGAGAAGCAGGCTCCCTCCTGAGCAAGGAGCCCGATGCGGAACTTGATCTCAGAACTCTGGGATCACAACCTGAGCCGAAGGCAGACACTTAACCAACTGAGCCACCCAGGTGTCCCAGGGCATGGTGTCTTTTATTGTTCAGAAATTTTACATTTTGATATGGTTAAGTATCTACCTTTTTTGTTATAATTTTTAGGTTTTGCACGTTGTTAGGAAAGTCTTCCCTATCCCAAGGTTATAGATAAATTACCTTGATTGTTTCTAATATTTTTATCATTTTTATGTGTATAAGTCATAATGTAATACAATCTATTTGGAATTTACTTTTTTTGCATATGGTGTGAAGTAAGGAATCTAACTGTATGTTTATCTCTAACTGGATATATAATTGTCCTTACATAAATTATTGAATAGACCCCTCTTTCCACTTATTTGAAATTCCACCTTCATCATATATTAAATTCCTACAAGGGAAGATCTATTTCTGGTCTCTATTCTGTTATTAATCTTGCCTATTTCTGAACCAACAGTATACCATTTTCATTATAATAGTCTTTCCCTATTCTTAAAATATTTTTTTTCTCAGGTATTCTTTTTTGAGATGAGTGTCAGAGACAACTTGTCAAGTTCTATAAAAAAAGATATGCTATTGGGATTTCAGTTGGAAAATAATGATTTAATTATTTGTGTAGATTATATTTTTATTTTTAGTCTTCCCAACACCAAACATTTTGTGTATTTTCTTTCATTCAGTATTCTCTTATGTCCTTCAGTTAATTTAATTGATCACATTAATATACATTAAGTATATAATTGATTCAAACATTCAAATGAAATTTTGTTATTCATTTGCAGCTTGTAAATTTTTTTTAAAGATTTATTTTTATTTTAGGGAGAGAGAGAGAAAGAGCAGGGGCAGAAGGAGAGGGAGAGGGGAAGCAGACTCCCCTTTGAGTGTGGAGCCCAACACGGGGCTCGATCCCATCACCCTGAGATCAGAACCCTGAGATCACGACCCTGAGATCATGACCAAGGCAAAACCATAAGTTGGACACTTAACTGACTGAGCCACCCAAGCACCGTGCAGCTTGTAAATTTTTTCTTGGGTATATTCCTATGTTTATTAGTTTTTGCTCCTGTTGTGCATGACTTCATTTTTACTACATTTCTAATTGGACATTACTGGGCTATATAATGATTGAATAGGTATATTCTAAATATTACTTATAGAAACCTTCCTACAGGTCCATTAACACAGTTAAAAAGAAATCTATGTGCAAGGCTGTACATTGTAACATAGTACAATGTACAATGTACAAGGCTGTAAAGTGTAACATAGTAAGGGCAAATAATGTGAAGTAGCCTAAATGTTTATCAATATGGGACTGATTAAATTATAGTACATTCATATAATGAGATGCGTCTCAGTTGTAAAAGGAATGAAGTAGATCTAAATATTCTGATATGGAAAGTTCTCTAGGGGCACCTGGGTGGCTCAGTCGTTAAGGGTCCGACTCTTGATTTCAGCTCAGGTCATGACCTCAGGATCGTGAGATCGAGCCCTGTGTTGGGTTCCGTGCTGGGTATGGAGCCTGCTTAAGATTCTCTTTATCCCTCTACCCCTTCCCCCAACTCTCTCCAAAAAAACAAAACAAAACAAAACAAAACAAAAAAAAACCCAAAAACCAAAGTTCTCTAAGACGTATTGAAAATGTATTGTTATATAAAGAAGCAACGTGTGGAACTGTGTTTTGTATTTTTATATGTTTTGTACACATAAATATTTCTGAAAGGATATACACTAATTAATGGTGATACTTCTAGAGAAGGAGACTGGGAAATTGGTGTGTGTCAACAACAATGATGTAGTCACACATACTTTTCTCTTCCAGGGGTCATGGGGAGACTACATTTCCCAACCTTTCTAGTAGATGTGTTCTCATCAATAAGAGTGTAGGCAGAAGAATGTGGCACTTCAGGTCCAAGGTGATTAAGTGTCAGTGTGAAAGCTTTCCACTCCTCTCCCCCACCCCCATCTAAGCAGTTGGGATCAAAGAGCTTTGGGATGATGGAGATGCTGGGTAGAAGCAGCTTGGACCTGAGTCACTGCTAGAGGAGAAGAGCATACCAATATGGTCTACCCAGGCTGGGATGTGAGTGAGAAATAAACCTTTGTGTGTTAAGCCACTAAGATTTGAAGGTTTATTTGGTTCCACATTTAACAAATTAAAGGTGGCCAGAGACTTTTTGACATTTCTTTCACTGAAAGCTGGGATCTATGTTCCCTGTCTTTGAATCTGGGCTGGACTGTGATTGCTTTGGACAACAGAATGCAGAGCAGGTGATGCTGGGCTAGTTTCTGGGCTCAAGCCATACAAGACTAGCAGCTCACTGCCTGCTGAAATGTTTGTTTGGGGATGCTTCCTTTTAGAATCCAGCCACCATGCTCTGAGAAACCAAATGGAGGGACTACCTGAAGGCACTCTGGTTTTCAGCTCTAATCAGCCTTCCAGCCAACAGCTAGCATCTCCTGCTAGCCAAACAAGTGAGCCATAATTGGCAACTAGTCCCACTGAGTCTTCAGATGACTCCATTTCGGTTGTGCCTGCAACCACATGAGCCTTGAAGTGAGAATCACCTAGCTGAGCTCAGCCAACACACAGAATCATGAGAGCTACTAAGAAATAGATGTATTAAATAATAGAGAAACAAAAGACCAGAGAACAGCCTGTCCCATCCTGACTGATATGATGGAGTGAGGCAAAAAGTCTCACTCTTGTACTATTTAAATTTTTGGCTATGTGCATGTGATTTATATTTCAATTAGATATAGCTACTATTTTGTTTTTCTATTTTTTATTAATTATTATTATTTTAAATATTTTATTTATCTGTCAGAGAGAGAGAACACAAGCAGGGGAGTGGCAGAGGGAGAAGCAGGCTCCCTGAAGAGCAAGGAGCCTGATGCGGGACTCAGCTTCAGGACCCTGGGATCATGACCTGAGCCAAAGGCAGATGCTTAACCAACTGAGCCACCCAGGTGTTCCTTAATATTATTTTTTTAAGTAGGCTCCATGCCCAGCATGGAGCCCAACGCAGGGCTTGAACTCATGACCCTGAGATCAAGATCTGAGCTGAGATCAAGAATCAGATGCTTAACTGACTGAGCCATAGGTACTCGATATAGCTACAATTTTGAATTCACAACTTCTAAGCATTGGGCCATTAAAATTGGTTTTGTATAGTTTTGATGCCACAGCAACAGCAATAAATATGTACTGATCACATCCTCAATTGGTGTCAGGTCCTGTTCTAGGGCTGAAGACAGTGCGGGATCAAAGCTGACTTGGTCCTGGCTCTCCTGAATCTTCCAGTCAGGTTGGAAAGACAGATCAAAAACAACTGAACAAGCACAGAAAAATGATCCTCTGTGGGAGTGATAAGTGCTCTGAAAGGAAGAACAATTAGATGATGTTATAGATATTGATTGGAATAAAGGCTATTTCAGACTGGATGAACAGGGAAAATCTCCTGAAAAAAGGGGTTGTGTCAGGCCTTAAAAGATCTGAGGGAAGAGCAGCAGGAATAGAGAATATCCAAGGTAAAGGCGCCAATGTGGGAATGAGTTAGGGAATGAGTTATTCAGTGTTGTGAATAAGGCTTTGTTCACAGGGTAGAAAGAGGTAAGGTCAGAGATTTGAGTGGGACCTTGTAGGACATGATAAAGGATCGGAGATTTGCTTTGAATATGCTGGATGGAATATGCTGGAAAGCCTTTTGGAGGGTTTTAAATAAGAATGACATGAGCTGATTTAGGTTTTTAAACAATCACTGTGGCTGCTGGGAGATGCCTAACCCAAGTGTAAGTTTTAAACTACAGCTGAGCCTGAACAACATGGGGGTTAGGTGCACCAACCCCTGCATGGTAAAAAAAATCCGCATATAATTTTTCACTCTCTGAAAGCTTAACTACTAATAGTCTACTGTTGACCAATAACACAGTTGATTAGCACATATCTTGTATATTATATGTATTATATACTATATAATAGTATATAAGAGTAAGAGAAAAGAACATGTTATTAAGAAAATCGTAAGGAAGAGAAAATATATTTACAGTGATATGGGGCCATGAGCAGATGGTCAAGAAAGAATTTTTGAGATGTTTTTGGTGCAAAAAGGTGCTTTTATTATAGCACAGGGACAGGACCTGTGGGCAGAAAGAGCTTGTGTTTGTGGGGAGTGACTGATTAAATACATTTTAGTTAGTGGGGGTTAGAGCATAAGTGTCCAAGGAATTTGGAAGCAAGGCCTTCCAGGGCCTTGAGTGGCTAGCTGCTGCTAAGGTAAGGTTATTTACCACTGTCTGGTAAAACATGAGTCTTGAGACCCTTCAGATGTATATCAGTGGGCCATATGCTCAGAAGGTAATTGCTATATATATCTTTGGGGGGAGTATATGGCTATCAGAGGGAAGTAACACTAACAAGAGCAAAGCTACAGTGGTAAAACATTAAAGAAAGTCCTTGAGGGGGCGCCTGGGTGGCTCAGTCGTTAAGCGTCTGCCTTCAGCTCAGGTCATGATCCCAGGGTCCTGGGATGGAGTCCCACATCGGGCTCCCTGCTCTGCGGGAAGCCTGCTTCTCCCTCTCCCACTCCCCCTGCTTGTGTTCCTGCTCTTGCTATGTCTCTCTCTGTCAAAAAAATAAATAAAATCTTAAAAAAAAAAAAAAAAGAAAGTCCTTGAGGGAAGCTGGAGGAATGTTACAATCTGTATGTCTCAGGAATTCTGCCTGGAGACTCCGAGGTCCCAGTAGCCAAGTCACAACAAAGCCTGGCCTTTCTTTTTCTCCCATGATACAGTACTATATTTATTGAAAAAAAGTCTGCAGATAAGTGGATTTGCGCAGTTCAAACCCATGTTGTTCAGGAGCCAACTACATATTCTAAAGTGCATTAGGTCTCTAAATTATGATTTAGTCACTTTTTATATATATTGGTCATCAAATCGTGTTTTTCTCACATAAAGATAAATGAAACAGCATGTTAAATGTGAAAAATAGGTATGTGTTGTCATATACTGTGAATGTTATCTAAGATTTTAAGTGAACTTTATAACACAATCTCTCATATTCTAAAGATAGAAGAAACATTTTTTAAATTAAAGATTTTTTAAAGATTTTATTTATTTATTTGACAGAGAGAGCGCACAAGCTGGAGGAGGGTCAGGCAGAGGAAGAGGGAGAAGCAGACTCCCTGCTGAGCAGGGAGCCCGACGTGGGACTCGGTCCCAGGACCCTGGGATCATGACCTGAGCCGAAGGCAGACCCTTAACGACTGAGCCACCCAGGCACCCAGAAGATAAATATTTTTAGTCAAAATCAATCACTTCTTTATCATATTATTCAAAAATGACAAATTATTTCAAATTTCCTAGGAGTGTTTTGTGAGTCAAAAAAGGGTTAGGAACCCCTCACCCCCAAACAACTCCTTATTTGAGAGAGATATCGCCTCTGCACCTCACGGCCGAGCAGAGCCCTGTTAACACACCCTTCGATGCACACAGACCCATGATGGTATCTCCAGCACCTGAGAGTCAAGACAGTCCTAAAAGAAATTCTTCACTGTCACCAACTGGCTCTGGGTCTCCATGGTACATGGAGTCTCCTGGCCATGCCTTCTGGAAATTGTTACTACCTACACTCACTCCTTCAACAGACAAGGCTAGGCTTGGAGTGTGGCTCAGTTCAGAAAGGCCTTCAGTCAGTGAAGGGGCAGGAAAGTTTTCCTGGAGGAGGTGACCCATGAGGAGGAGTCAGGAGGACTAGAGGGGAAGGTGTTTCTTTCTTTTTAAGATTTTATTTATTTATTTGTGTGAGAGAGAATGAGACAGAGCACATGAGAGGGGGGAGGGTCAGAGGGAGAAGCAGACTCCCTGCCAAGCAGGGAGCCCGATGCGGGACTCGATCCTGGGACTCCGGGATCATGACCTGAGCCGAAGGCAGTCGCTTAACCAACTGAGCCACCCAGGCACCCAAGGGGGGAAGGTGTTTCAAAGGAACTTGTGCAAAGGAAATGTGGGGGGCTGAGCTCAGTTCATGGTGGTTTCAAAGCATAGCAGGGGTCCATTATCCTGGGGTGTCACTGGCATTTACTGCCTTCCAAGTCCTGTGACCCATCCCACCATCTCTTGAGAAACGCGCATCTCAAGAGACGTGTCACCTCCAGGGCCCGTGTGGCTCCCCAGTGTCGCCGGATTTCTCTCTGTTTCCCAGGGGAGAGCCAGGCCTGCATTCACTCACGGAGAGCAGGCTGAGGCTGGGTCCAGTGAATCCCTCCTTTCATTCTTCACACCAGACGTGTCTGCAGAGCTCTGGACAGGGGGTCTTGGCTGGAGACAGTTTTATCACAGTGCCCTGCAACCCATGATTCACTGTCAAGTGTACCTGCACGAGATGTTGCTGCTCCTCCAGAGGCCGCCCCAAGAGAGTGAACGGTTGAACCCGGGGACAGGACACTGGGCTGCTGGCCAGGTTAGCCACCCACTCTTGTGCAACCCCAGGGGCCCGGGATTTGCCAGATGAAGTCCGCTGCAGCCCTTCGCTCTCAGGGACCTCCACTTTCTGCGAAGAACTAAGCCCCTAAGCCCTGCTCTCCACAAGGGCTCTTCTGCTTCCTGTCTCACGAGTTTCTGTCCTCTGGGAGTTTTGATATCCTCAAACCTCTGCACCTGTTCTTCCCGCTGCCTGGAGTCCTTCTCTCGTCCTGGCCAGCACCTACCTATTGCAGCCCTCCGGTTCCAACTCAAACGCCGTCATCCGCGAAAGCAGCGCCTCTTCACTTCGGTCCCTTCCTCCTCGGCGCTCCGCCTCGCCGTCACGCTGTGTGTGCCTCGTGCCTGTGTCGCCTCCCCTCGCAGACCTTGAGCGCCTCCAGGGCAGGGTCCGGGTGTGAGGCGTCTCTAGGTCCCCAGCTCGGAGCGCGACCTGACCGGAGGGGCCGTGGGCGACGTCGGTTACTTCCGAACTCGGTCTCGGCGCCGAGGGGTTGAGGCCCGGCACCGGGAGGCCGGCCCGACAGCTCGCCCACAGGCGTGGGGGAAGCCGCCCCCGAGGCCGCGACCTCCATCCCGGCTCACTGCGGCGGACAGCGACGGCACCCCGACGTGGGTGAGAATTTCTGGTGCGGTCCGGGTGCTGTAGACCCTGGGGTAGGCTTCCCAGCACGTTTGCTCGGCTTTCTCCCCCGACGAACGCTCTTAGGACGATCCGGGGAGTCCCCGCCGCTGCCGCCCCCTGACGTCACGGAGTCCCCCAGAGGCCCCGCCCCGGTCGCGCCTCCTTCCGTGGGAGCGGCGCGCCGTGCGGGCGGGAGAGCGGCTATGGCGGGGCCCGGCGCCCCCGGCGTGCCCGTCGCCCGCTGGAAACGCCACATAGTGCGGCAGCTTCGGCAGCGGGACCGCACGCAAAAGACACTCTTCGTGGAGCTGGTGCCGGCCTGTGAGTGCGCCACGGGGGCCCTGCAAGATGGCAGTGGAGGGAGGGGACGGAGATCCGGGCGCGGGGAGGGAGGGTTGTCTGGCTCCTCGGGCAGTGACCCGCGGGCAGAAAAGCCTTCTCGCCTCCGAATCCTTGGGCCTTCTGGCCCCTCTGTTTCGCCCCACCTCCGACTAGCCAGCATTCCTGCCCTTTCCAGTCCAGGCTCTAGCTTAGAGCCCCTTCCCGGACGGAGCTCCCTCCCGGTGCTCCTCCCCTCCTGGCCCCTCAGGGCCCGCCTCTCCCGGACTGGGTTTCCTGGGCACCGGTTTGTTAGCTAGTGTTGGTTTTTTAGGGTCTCTTATGCTTCCCCCTCCCGGGGCAGTTCTCAGGGTACAACCTAGTCAATCCATTTGGTCCCTGTGACCCAGTGAAAGAACTCTCGAGAGCAGCTACTTCTCTGAATCTCTAGGGAGGAAGCTCAGCGTCTCAGGCTTTGCCACTGGTACGTGATCCTGGCTCAGGTTTTTGGAGCGCCTCTGTGCTCGGGCAGCCGCGGCCCGAGGGAGAAACAGGGGACTCCAAGCTGCTGGCTGAGCCCAAGAAGAGTCATACTCAGGTGTTTGGGGCCGGGGGCGGGGGGCTGGTCAGGAGTGGGTATGGCAGTTCAAGCCAGGGGGCACAAGTGTGCATAAGTGGCTCTGGTCCCTCGAAATTGTATGTTGGGGGGTTTGGGTGGGGGGAGTTACCACCACTATCCCTCCAGTTCCATCACTGGTCCTAATTTTGGCTGCTGCTTAACTATCTCCCCCCTGATCCCCCAAACTGCATTTGCAGCTCTTGTCCTGGGTCATTTACCTGCAACCCTCTAGGCTGCTGGTCCTCTCCCTCAGGGATGTGAGGTCAGCCTCCTGCCTCCAGGCAACCTCACTTTTTCACTGCTCTGATGGACAGTGGAACCATCCAATTTGAGGGAGAAGTCACCCCTGTCCCCCAGGAGCTGCAGTCTGTGGGACTGGAGAGACCCCGAGGGCTGCGATCAGATGTAATGAAGCTCCAGTTTTCTCTGTGGTCTTGGGTGGGTTGTATCCTTAAGCCTCAGATTTATCACCCATAAATTGGGCAAAATGGCGTCTTCTTTAGATTTGCTGGGGGGCCAGTGCAGTGCCCTGGGGGCTGGGGTGGGGTTTTGTGTGAGAACTAGCACAGTGACCTCAGTCGAAGTGACAGGCAGGGAACCGGGTGAAGGAAAGGAGCTGAGGAGCTAGGCCTGGGCTTACCACCCCCACCCTACCCTGGAACTGGTGAGAAAAGAGGAAGTGAGTGTGGTGGGGGTGGAGGGAGATATTCCAGGGTCTGCAGCAAAAGCTAACAAATTCAAGGAGGTCTGCTGGATAGTTGCTCAAGGACTTTCTCTTCTGGCCTGGGGGAACCTTACCCCAACTCAGGGGAAGAGAGGATTGTTTTTTAGAGTAGAAAATTAGAGCCCCTGGAGGGGAAGTAATTTGCCAAAGGCCGTAGGCAGGTGGAGCTGGGTTTATTTCATCACTCTTTGGGGCAAAGACTTGCTCTGGGGCAAGGCTGAATCAATCCCTGGCGCTGTCCTTCCCTCAGGACCCACAGTGGTCGGTGAGGCCAGCCATCTACTTCCCCTGCAATGGCTGTCTTTCTCTGTCCCCTGGAGAGACGGTTTCCTGGGAGGGCCTGTGGGCAGGTGCTGTGAGGAGGCTGTGCTAAGGCTGAAGTTCTGGGTAGAGCCCACAAACACCCCTCAGGCAAAGGGCAGAGCCCAACCTGCCAGTAGCTCTGCCATTCTGCATCCCTGGGCTCCTGCAGCCCTCCCAGCCAGAGAGGTATGCCTGGAGTCTGCTGGAAAGTGTTTGTCTTTGTACCCCTAGATAACCGTCTCCTAGAGAAGGCTGAGTTGCTGGCCCGGATCTCAGAGAAGCTGCAGCCAGAGCCAAATGATGTCACTCCTGCTACCCTCCAGCGCCCCTGGTGAGTGTATGAGTATTCCTGGTTACAATGGGCTGCCTATGCCTGGGCCCTGCCCCCACTGCCTATGCTGGCTTCATTTTCTCCCTGGCATCTCATTGGTCCTTAAATGCTACCCAGGGGAGGGAGGAGCTGGTCTCTTGAAACTTCCTCCAGGCCAGCTGCTTAGAATGCCCTTTCTCCACCACCTTTCTAAGTCCATCTCTGCATTTGTCTCATCTCTTCCCTTCCCACCCCCACACTCCTGCCTTTCCCCCTCCTCTTTTTGTGTCCCTGATCCTTACCTGATGCCTACAGAAAGGGTCTTGCTACATATGCCAAAGGGGGAGTGAAGATGAGAACCAGGAATGGGTTGGGCCTCAGAGTTGGGAGGTGCTTTTTTTTTTTAAATAAAGATTAATTAATTAATTTGACAGAGAGAGAGCATGCACACACACACATACAAGCAGGGGGAGTGGCAGGCAGAGGGAGGGGGAGAAGCAGGGTCCCATGGAGCAGGGAGCCTGATGCAGGGGCTCGATCCCAGGGTCTCAGGACCTGAGCCAAAGGCAAATGCTCAACCGACTGAGCCAGCCAGGCGCCCCTGGGAGGTGCTTCTTTTTTTTTTTTTTTTTAATTTTTATTTATTTATTTGAAGAGAGAGACACAGTGAGAGAGGGAACACAAGCAGGGGGAGTGGCAGAGGGAGAAGCAGGCTTCCCGCCGAGTGGGGAGCCCGATGCGGGGCTCGATCCCAGGACCCTGGGATCATGACCTGAGCTGAAGGCAGACGCTTAATGACTGAGCCACCCAGGTGCCCCCCCTGGGAGGTGCTTCTTAAGGAGGGTCCTAGCTAGTGAACCCAAGGCCTGGGGAAGTCCTAGGGCAGAGGAGTCATGGGCAGTTTCAGTTTCTGGAGACTTGCCTTTTCCTCTACTGGCTTTGGGTTTCCATCTTCCTTAGGAGAAAGTTCATGGTTTTGGTTTCAGGCTTTCCGTGTTCATCCTGTGGGTGAACTGAGGGACAAAGAACACCGTTCTCTTATTGGTTGGCAGGGAAGAGGAATCGGGGCCTGACTCAGACCAAGTCCCATCACCAACCACTCTGAGGGTGAAGTGGCAAGAGGAGGAGGAAGAGCTCCGGCGGGTCTGTGGTGAGGTAGGCTGGGCAGGGGTCTGAGAGTGAATGGCGTGGGGCCAGAATCCAGGACTTTGGGGGCAAGGGGATGTGGTCCAAGGGATCCGGCAAGTGAGGGACATTCTCCAAGTCCAGTGCCACAGTGCTCTCTAGCTTGGTTCTGGCAGCCCAGGAGGACGTGGTCTCCAACAGCAGCTAGAGGATGTGAGGTGAGAGCTCAGAGAGGAGGATGAGGTACACAAGGCCAGATGAGTCTGTTCCCCCTTCCAGACGGTCCCGCCTGCTCTGTTCACAGCCTGCCTCCCTAACCCTGGGGCCCAGCACCGGCTGATGCACAGTATACACTTGCAGACCAAATGAGGAAGGTGGCCCACCCCCACGGCAGGGTGTGCTATTTCCACCCGACACTGCTGCCCCCACCCCGTGGTGCCTCTTGGCTGCAGTTTCACCACATTGTCCTGGTTTTCTTCTCTTTTCTGTAGCAGTTGCTTCTGAACTTCCTTCTCTGGCTCGTTTCCTCCTCCTCTTTAAATGTGGGTGTTCCTTGGAGCTTGGGTGGGTTCACGGACTCCTGTGGCCTCAAAGATGGTATGCTGACTCCCAGACCTGTCTCTGGCCCAGTCTTCTCCCCTGAGCTCCACACTCGTTGGTCAGCTGGGGTTCTTGGACATCACATCTAAAATCAGATTCCCCATCTCCCCCATAGTATATGGCAAGCACCACATGGAGACGGGACTCCTGCAGGTGCTGGGCTAAGCATTATTTCAGCTAATCCTCCACAACTCTACAGCAGGAAACTGAGGCTTAGAGAAGCGGAGCCAGGATCTGAACTCCTTCCCACATGAATCCATCTTCTGTGATCTCCATTCATTCTTTCAACAAAGATTTATTGACAATTGTCATTATCCAAGGCACATGATAAGGACAAGACCTGGCCCCGTGGAGCTTCCAGTCCAATGGAGGCTGTTGGCCATAAACACATGCCTAGTTACAGCATGCCACGTTACTTGCCCAACGAGTGTGGGAGTGGGGCTATGAACCCAGTGAGAGCCTCTCCCTCAGAGCCCCTATTGTAGTTACAACTTGACATTTGAGGCACTTCCTGGGCTGTGAGATCTCCAAGGCCTGGGATGCCCTTGCTTTGCTTCCACTTATCCCTGGGGTCTGTCCTCACAGTCCATGCTAATAAATATTTGTAGACTAAATGATGGATGAGGTAGACCCTCCACCCCCAACTGGTAGTCACTGGGCTGGAAACTGAGGGGGCACCTCTAGTCCCTCCCAGCCCTCCATCCTGAGCTAGCTAGCAGTCATCAGCTCATGGATCCTGCCTCCAAATCCATCAACTCTCTGTTGGCCTGGCCCAAGTTACCCTCATCATTCCTGGACAACCCCTCCCTTGGCACTCCCATCCATTCTCCATACAGCACTCACAGTGAGAAATATATATACACACACACCTATGTATGTATGTATATATGTGTACACACACACACACACACACGTTTTTCTTTTTAAGTAGCCTCCATGCCCAACGTGGGGCTTGAACTCACGATGCGGAGATTTTGAGTCCCATGCTCTACCAACTGAGCCAGCCAGGTGCCCCCAGAGTGATATATTTTAATAACAAAAAGATCTTCCTTAAAAAAAGACAATACAGACACACATGCTTGTGAACATTTCAAGAGAACAGAAGCCCACCGAGTAAAGAAGTGAAACCCCCTTCACCATCTCTCCCATTGTCAGTTTGGTATACATCTTCCAGAGCCCTTTAGCCTTCCCAGGGGGGTTCTCCAGAATTTCCTGCCACTCTCCCTGTCTCTGAACTAATAGTCCCCTTGGTCTGGGACACTTCCACAAACCCCTTGCCCTTAGCACTTCCTCCCTGGCACTTCCTCAGAACACACCAGTCAGTTCCCATTGGATATGCCAGGGGAAGGGGAGTTTTCTTTAATTCTTAGTACTGTTTCACATATTGCAATAAGCATATATCATTGTTATTATTTTAGCTTTTTGGGGGAAATAATTATAGATCATAGGAAGTTGCAAAGATTGGTTACTTCTTATGTAACTATAGCATACATGATCAGGAAAATGATATTGATATGAAATATACATAGATTTCTTTGTCATGTTGTCCCATATGTAGATTTGTGTGACGGGCAATATACAGCACAATTTCATCACCACAAAGATCTCCCTCTTGCTACCCTTTTTCGTCACAACGCACCCCTCTCCCCCAACCATCCCTAACCCTGCACCCACTAATCTGTTTTCCATCTCTATTATTTGGCTTTTGAAAAACCTCCCCAAAATATTGAATCACAGACTATCAGTGAAAGTAAATGACAGGCAAGGAAGCAGAAGTGGAGGTCAGACTGCTCCGTGGTGAAAGGAATTACAAACGTTAGGAACTGGGCCGCTAGGAACTGGGCCGGCTAGGAAGGTAGGCACGGGCCGGCGCACGGGCAGAGGGAGATCTGTCAGTGCGGCTGAGTAGCGCTGGCCTCGCTCCTCAGTCCGTCCCTCACCAGGCCCACGTGAGGAACAGGTTAGCAGTCAGAGCCCCCGCCTTGGTTATTTCCTCATGTTCCTCTTGTCACACTGGTAGGAACTGCTTCACCTGAGGTCTGTCTCTTCTGCTGACCCTTCAGCGCTAACAAGTGGGACTTGACCTTCCTCTCTGTGGCTTCCCCAGCTCTTGGTTGAAGGACTGCTGAATGAGGCAGGGGCACGGATGAGGTGACCCTCACCCCCATTCTAGGCCTGGGGGCAGCTCAGGTATTCAGTCTGGCCTCTACGCTCCCACAGCCTGTTCTCCTTCTTGCCCTGTGCCTCTGCTTAGGGCTCCTGGTTGCTCTCTGGAATCTCTGCTCGGGTAGGCCAGGGTTAGAGAAGTGGGGAACAGAGCCCGCACCCCTTGAACCTCTCCTGTAGACCTGTCCTGTACTTGGAGCATCATGTTACGTGGTCTGCCGTGTAACTTTGTCAAGACACTTAACCTCTCTGTGACAGTGTCCTCATCTGCGAAATCGGGAAAATGGCAGTACCTACCTCATGCTCGCGTTATGGCGATTAGAAGAGTTAATATGTGCCTAGTGCTCAGAACAGGGCATGACACACACGTGCTATATAAACGTTTGCTATTATCTGAAATATTACTCCTTCTAGTAATTCTACATTACCCTCTGAGGTAAGTGCTATCATTCCCACTTTACAGGTGAGGAAACAGCAGGTTCAGAGAGGTTAAATGGCCGCCCCGGGGTCACAGAGAAAATAAGTGGCCCTGCCAGGGCTGAAACTCAGGTGTTAGGCTCCAGGGCCCAAGGCCCTTCCACTGTTCCACAAAACAGCAGTGCGTTCCGTGCGCGGCCCTTCACCTGTCAGAGCCTGTGCTTTCGGGGTGGGTGGAGCAGCCGACTCTGCTCCACGTCCAGCCGGAGAGGGGCTGGGAGCGCGCGGCGGGAGCCCTGCAGAGGCGCTGCCGCCCACCTTCCGCCCCCGACCGCCCCCAGATGGCCTACCAGGTGGTGGAGAAGAGCGCGGCCTTGGGCACCCTGGAGGCGACGCTGGAGGAGCGGCAAAGCAGGTGAGGCGCGGGCCGGTGCGAGGGTGGACCGCGCCCACCGCTGGGTGGCTCGGGGCCACCTCTGCCGGGGAAGGGGCGACGGGGTGCTCCTGCGTGTCTCCAGCACGGCCCGGGAGCTTTCCCCACGGAGTGGGAGACCTGGCTTAGCCACCTGCCTGACGGCGTGGAAGGGGCCAGTCTGTCCCCCTCTGAGACCGGCTCCCACCGCGCCGTGACGAAGGGTGCCCCCTCCCGCAGGCTGGCGGCTCTGGAGGCCCGCGCGGCGGAGCTGCAGCAGGCGCGGGCGCGGCAGGCCCGGCAAGTGGACGCACAGCGGGCGCTGAACGTGGCGCAGCGGGCGGCCTACGAGGCGCTGCGCGCGCACGCCAGGCTCCAGGAGGCGGCCCTGCGCCGGCTGGAGGAGGAGGCGCGTGACCTGCTGGAGCGGCTCGTGCAGCGCAAGGCGCGCGCCGCCGCCGAGCGCAACCTGCGCCTCGAGCGCCAGGAGAAGTGAGCGCGCTTGGCCCCGCCCGTCGGAGACGAGAGCGCCGCGGCCCTGGGGGGGAGCGCACGCTCCGCGTTTCACCTCCGCGGCCCGAGGCGCGTCGGCCCGGCGCGGCTCTCTGGATGCTTCTCTTCCGCCAGGGCCAAGCAGGCGCGGATGTCCTTGGAGCTGAAGAAGGCTGCCAAGCGGACAGTGAGCATCAGCGAGTAAGCGTGGGGACGCGCCGGGTCCGGCCCGCCGAGGCTCCGCAGCCCGCTCTGCCGCGCGTGCTCTAGGGCGCCCTTTTCTCTGGCCTCCGCCTGCAATTCTACCCCGCCCCCACCTGTCTGCACGAGGTCCCCGCGTAGACTGAGCCCGCAGGACACGCGCAGGCTCGCGTGCGCTGGTCGTAGGCGCCAGCACGGCTGCCCGCAAGATCCCTCTTCACCGTGTTGTGCCCTGGGGGCAGGGAGGCGCTGGTCCCTTGACCTCCCTGAGTTTCACGCCCTGTCCAGGAGCCCAAACCCCATAGGCGACGGGATCAGAGAGGAGGCTGAGACTCTGGCCCGGCCTGCTGAGCCCCTGTCCCTGAAGAGTGAGGCTGGTGAGAAGTGGAAGAGGCCGTTCAGGTGAGGACTGTCCCAGAGCTCTGAGCTGGGACCCACGCCCCACTCCAGAGTCTTCCTCTAGGGCCTTGGGCCCAGCTCGGGCTCGGGGGAGAGGACAGGTCTGATCTCCAGTGCCTGGAGCCTCTTGGGGTCATTGCCGTCTTAGGGACTCCGGCGCCTTCCCAGGACCAGAGCTGTGGGGGTGCGGTGTCAGGCTGGTGAAAGGGTGTCACCAGGAGGGAACTGAGGGCGAGGCCCAGGACTCAGCTGTCACAGGGGCACAGGTGTGTCCTCACAGGGACACGAGAGCACATGTGTGTACAAGCTTGGGGGAGCGTATCCGAGCGCGTGAGAGCACGTATAGATGTGAGCTCACACGGGCTTCTGAAGCCCATGCATTCCCTCAGTCTCCCCCGTTCATCTCCATTTGTCTGTCATTGCAGCTGCCCTCCCCCACCCTTGCTCCATTCACCAACTTGAAGGCTTCTCTTTCAGCCCTTCCTTGCAGGTCACTGGTGTCCGGGCCTGGGGGCAGTGAAAGAACTTTGGGGAGGGGCATGAGATGCTGCTGGTCCCCAAAGTCCTTGGCAGCCCCGGTGGGCCAAGTCAGCCCAGGACGCATCCTCTTCTGGGCATTTTTGAGATCACTCAGCAGGCCTAGGTTTTACCTCCCTCCATCCGCCAGCCTTGTGCTATCCCAGCCTGAGGGCACCTTCACCCTCTCCCCCATATGCCCCAGCTCAGCCTCCTCAGAACTTTTGGTGGAGGGCACTTGGGTGGTGAGGCAGTTCTTACCATCATGGTGGAAACTTTGGGAGACTTTATTCCTAAATCCCTCCCTGCCTCCACCTTCCGGGGACTGCCGTGGGTCATCCCGCTCTCCTGCTCTTGGAGGAGCCAAGTTCTTGTCCCAGGCTCACAGGCCTGCAAGCCTCAGTGTCCCCAGCAGGGTGTAGGGATGAGTGGCTGCCGTCTGCACACTCACTGGCCAGTCCCTTAGCACATCTCTCACTTCTACCCCAGATCTGCCTCTGCCACCTCCTTGACACTCTCCCGCTGTGTGGATGTGGTGAAGGAGCTTCTGGAGTAAGTGTGTGCGTGCACCTACATGTGTGTGAAGGGTTTGGGCCCCTTGGAGGCCCATGTCAGGCTTCTGGACTCCAGGCTTGGTCTGTGTATGTCTTGATCTGTCCGTCTGTGTGTTGCCCGGCTGTCTGTGTGAATCTCTGCTGCCTCTCCCAGACCTCATTTCCCTCATTTCCAGGCCCTGCCTGGCTGTCCTCCACGCTCTGTCCCTCATCTGTGGTCCTCACAGAGGACCAGGATCTCCAGCCTGAGCCTGGATAGGAACTACCACTCAGTTGGGAAATAGGCTCAGATGTGTCAGGACTTGTCCAGGGTCACAGAGCCAAGTGGCAGCCGGGCTCAGACGGAAACCCCAGCCCGGAGGTTGCTCTGCAGTCACCAACTCCTCCCTGCCTCTGTGCCCCTCCCGTCCTCACACTGACCCCCCGGGGTCAGAGGCTGGGTTGGGAATAAGCTCGCTGCCCCTCTGGGCCATGTTCTGCCACCTTTCTTGTCTGCTTTCTGTTGTTGCCGCCTCAGGAGCATGAGACTCCCATGTCAGAAGGCCTTGCCAAATGCCTTCCTAACACCTGCCCCCCACCCAGTTTCAAGAAGAGGAGAGGCCACTCCATTGGGGGAGCTCCTGAGCCGCGATACCAGAGCATCCCTGTGTGTGTGGCTGCCCAACCTCCTACCCAGGTTCAGGATGTGCTGGTAAGGGAGGGGCTGGGCCACATGCATGAGGTGCCCATATGGGGAGTGTAGGCCCCAGGGGTGGTCCACGGAGGCCAGGGAAGCAAGGCTGGGCTCCTCAGCTAGAGCACAAGTGTTCTTTCCCATCCAGCGGTAGAAGCCTTTCAGCATTTAGTGATGGGGGATGGACTGGAGAGGGAGATCAGGAGGCCAGGCAGGGGACGGTGGGGAAGTACAGCGGGAGGCTGCTGCAGGGCTGCTGAGACCCGATGTGTGCAGGGGTGCGTGTGAGAGCCTGTGTGTGCAGAGAGGTGCGTTTGGTGAGGGCCAGAGGCACCAACCTCCCTTTTCCCCGTAGGATGCCCACCTTTCCGAGGTCAATGCTGTTTGTTTTGGCGCCAGTCGCAGCCTCCTGGCCACCGGGGGGGCTGACCGCCTCATCCACCTCTGGAATGTTGTGGGAGGTGAGGGTTTCTCCTCTGTGGGCCATCCTGGGGCTTTCTCTCCAGAGCCCACCCTCAGCTTGCTCCTTAGTGGGCAAAGGTCTTAGATCTGTTTGTGTTTCCTGACATGTAACATTTTTGTGGGCAGTGGCCAGATGACCCCTTGGCAAGAGCTCTGGGCTGAGCCTCCTAGTTGCTGGGATCCAGGTCTGCAGGATGGGGAGGGCCCAGCTCAGATGGTCCCTGTTAGGGGAAGCAGGGGTCCCTTCTCATTAGATTCTGCAGGGATAGGACCTTGAGAAGCAGGTCCCTGGGGCCCACCAGCTGACCTCCTCTTCTGGTGTCACTTGAGCTCTCAGAACTCAGGAGATGAGTGTTAACTACCCTCTGCTTGTAGAGGTGGGTGTGTTGGGGAGTCACAGTCATTTCCTGGAGGCTTCCTAGAGAAACGTCTGGCCCTGGCTTGCTGTGTGACCCCGGGACAGTCCCTTCTCCCTGGTCCTCTGTAGCCCTGTGAGATCATCAGCTGCCCCCTGGAGCCCCCTGCTGGCAGTTTGGGGAGGTGCAGCCTCCAGCCCAGGCCCCCAGAAGTCTTTCCTCTAACGTGGGAGAGACTGATCTTCTCAGCAACTCCTCTTCATGAGGTTAGTGACTTCATTTCACCTGTCCTTTTCCTGGTCCCCCCAGATCGTCTGGAGGCCAACCAAACCCTTGAAGGAGCTGGTGGCAGCATCACAAGTGTGGACTTCGACTCCTCGGTGAGGGGACTTAGCCTCAGTGACATGGGACGTCTGTTGTGTGCCCCCGCCCCCAGTCTCCACACTGGGCAGGTGGGGGCTCTGGGACATAAGGGAACATCATGGATGTCCTAGAACCAGTCCCTCTGGCTGCTACACAAACGTACCCTGGGCCTGGAGGCTACTCTGCCTGTCTGGATGATCTGGGAGGCTCAAGGCAGCCCCTGCCCCAGCTCCCTGGTGTGAGGGATGTTGCTTCTGTTCAGGCCCAGGTTCAGGGCCTTTTCCTTCCCCTTCCATCTCTCCAGGGCTCACAGGTATTAGCAGCTACTTACAATCAGGCCGCCCAGCTCTGGAAGGTGGGGGAGGTACAGTCCAAGGTAAGGCCTGACTGAGGAGGCAGCCCTGGGGTCAGGGGTCATGCCTTGGGCCCTGAGGGGGGATATTATGGAGTCTTGGCCATGTCCTTGATCCATATGTGGGATGCGGGGGGGGGTGGCGCAGGAGACACTGTCTGGACACACAGACAAGGTGACGGCTGCCAAATTCAAGCTAACAAGGCACCAGGCGGTGACTGGGAGCCGGGACCGGACGGTGAAGGAGTGGGACCTCGGCCGCGCCTACTGTGAGGCCCAGCCCCCTCCCTCCCCCTCCCTACCTGCTGGCACCCCCAAGCCAGGTCAGGAACACCTCAGCCTGTTCTCTGGGAATGGCTCTAAGATTCACAGGCCTTTGGGGTGAAAGGTCCCAAGGCCTCTCCTTCCCTACTCCCCATCGGTGTTTTTTTCTGCTTGGTTTCTTGGTGACTTCAGGCTTTGCGCTGGGAAGCAGGGGACCTGGTTTCTAGTTTGGGGAGGATACTTACCCCCTGGGGCTTCTGGACCTCAGCTTCTCCGTATGTCCAGTGGGATGGCTTCCAACAACCTTTTTCTGAGGCTAGGGCTCTGCTCTTTGGTCCCCAGGCTCCAGGACCATCAATGTCTTTTCCTACTGTAATGATGTGGTGTGTGGGGACCATGTCATCATCAGTGGCCACAGTGACCAGAAGATCCGGTTCTGGGACAGCAGGTGACAGGCATGGGCTGTGGGAGGTGGAGGCCTGGGGACAGGCTTCCTGTGTTCTCTTTCGTTTCTCTGGCCACAGAGCCATGGAGGCATCTCAGGGAAGTGAGGCTGCGGTGGCTTCTCTGTCTAGGTGTGGCCCCTTGAAGGCTCCGCTGCCTCCCGGGACCTATGGCACCTTTTTAGTGGCTCTTGGTCCAGCTGCTGGACTCTGCCTGGGCCTTGCCAACCAAAATGGAGGAGCCCCCTTTTCTACTTAGTTACCACTTTTATTTATTTTTAAAAAATATTTATTTATTTGGCAGAGAGAGACACAGCAAGAGAGGGAACACAAGCAGGGGGAGTGGGAGAGGGAGAAGCAGGCTCCCCACTGAGCAGGAAGCCCAATGCGGGGCTCGATCCCAGGACCCCGGGATCATGATCTGAGCCGAAGGCAGACAGACGCTTAACGACTGAGCCACCCAGGCGCCCTAGTTACCACTTTTAAATCAAAGGAAACAAAGTTTTTGTTGTTTTCCGGCCTGGAGCCCGGCATAGGGGGGTGATTTATAAAAGCCGGTGCTGGAGCTGGAGCTGGCGCCGGGTCTCCTTCCAGGTGTGCGGTGAGTGCCGTTGGAGACCCTTTGCGCTCTCACACGTTTAATGGCAACTCTCGTTTCCTCTCCAGTGGTTTCGAGGCCCCAGCTTCTAGTCAAAGGCTGGCTAAGTTCCTCTTGGAGGGGCTGGCCGCAGTGGGAGAAAGGAGACTAGTCAGCGTCAGCCCTGGCCCCGGTGATCTGAGACCCGGGGGCCCCTCTTGACTTTGTTCACCTGTCAGGAGTGGCCTTGGTGGGCTGTTCCTCATCCCTACCTCTGTCTCTGCTCCTCAGGGTCCCCTGCTGCACCCAGATCATCCCTGTGCAGGGCCGGGTCACCTCCCTGAACCTCAGCCAAGACCAGCTGCATCTGCTCAGCTGTTCCCGAGATGACACACTCAAGGTCATTGACCTTCGTGTCAGCAATATCCGCCAGGCATTCAGGTACCTGCTTTGTGCCCCCGGCACTGTGGCTTTGGCCGGGGCAGCTGGGTCTCTCATCCCTTGTTAAGGGCCCTTCTGGACCTGTCACTGGGGGACCCATTCTGGAGGCCCTTCTGGACCAGGACCTGCTGAGGTGCCCCAAGCTCCTGATGGAGAGACGAAGCTCTTGAAGCTCCTGGCTGAGGGCAGGGACCGGCAGCCACGTTCATTCTGACCGTGGTTGTGTCTGCCCTCAGGGCTGATGGCTTCAGGTGTGGTTCTGACTGGACCAAAGCCGTGTTCAGGTGTGTGTGTGAGAGCATGTGCCTGAGCCTGAGCGTGCCCACCCCCGACCGTGTATGTCCGTGTCTGCATGCGTGCGCCCTCGCCTCTGATCATTTCTTGCTTGCCCTGCTGTGCCCACTGCAGCCCGGACAGAAGCTATGCCCTGGCAGGTTCCTGGGACGGAGCCCTTTACATCTGGGATGTAGACACCGGCAAGCTGGAGGGTAGTCTGCGGGGACCCCACTGGTGAGCATGGCCCCCACCCCCGGCCCCAGTGCTGCTAAGCCAGTTCCAGGTTCTGACATGCGTGGGACCCTGGAGTTCCCAGCCCTTGTCCCCCCCTCCCCCTCAGAGCCCTTCTTAGTTCACAAGGTGCTTTCCCTTGTGCGCAGCTCTGTGAGCCCATTTTACAGGCTTAGAGAGAGCCTCAGGCTGCCCTGTTCCAGTAACGAGGGGCAGAACCCAGGCTGCAGGCCCAACTTCTGAGGCCTCCTCCCTGAAGCCCGTCCCTCCCTGTCCTCAGCACTGCCGTCAACGCCGTGGCCTGGTGCTCCTCGGGGAGCCATGTGGTGAGCGCAGACCAGGCCAGGAAGGTTGTGCTCTGGCACTAGCCGTGACTTCTCCTGCCAGGGCTGGAGCTCGAGTCTGAAGCCCAAGGCCAGAAGACAGCTTCCCACCGCTCACGGGGCTCGGGAACAAGTGGGGATGGGGGTGGGATGGGAGGGGGGTGGCCTTGGGGCATTTAATGGGGAATAGGGCCTGGCAGGACCTGGCCTGTCTGTTGAAAAAAAAAGTGTGTGTGTCGGGGGGGGAATTACAGTATTTTTTGCTTGTTTTATCTCTGACTTCTCACTTTCTTCGACGTAAGTGAAAAAAAATTGTATCTAAACTGGTATCTGCTTGCCTCTCTGCAGCGTTCGGGTGGCAGAGGCCTTTGGGCTGGTGGCTCGAGGACGCCTGGGCTTGGCCCCTTTCCTCCTCCTGCACAGAGCTGGGGCCGGGCCAGGCTGGCCTCGGTGCTGTTCCCATCCGAGGAGACAGCATGAAGAAAGGCTCACAGGCAGCCAAGGGCAGTGGCTCTTGGAGCCGTGGGAATCTCACCCTTGGTCCACGCTGGTCCAGAGGCCAAGCCAACACCTTGGACCCTCCTACTTCAGGCGCCCAGGGTAGACTGAGGCTGTGGAGGGGCCATGGGAGTTCCAAGAGGGTCTCTGGTGGAAAGGGTCCTAACACACCAGAGAGTGATGTCAAGTACTTAGTACACCAGGCCTGCCTTTAGATGGGGGCACGTTCTTGCTCCAGAGGGGGAGCCCGGAACGTATGGGGAACGGCCTGGGTAGGTCTTCGTGTTGGGGGGGCGGCCGCGGGCTGGGCCTGGGCTGGGGCTTCACTTACAGGGGCACCACGAGCCTCTGGAGTACAAGGCAGACCCAGCAGGGCAGAGCCTGGGCACCCCACTTGTTCTGTCAACCTCGTGCATGGAGGAGTCGCCAGCAGGACAGCCATTGCCAGTCACAAGACAGCAGAAGGGACTTCTGTCCCTGAGGGGACCTTACTGTGGCATGCTGCTCATCGGAGATTCAAAGGCTTCGCTTTGGAATTCTCAGTTTCCTTCCTTATCACCTTCCAAAGTCTCCCTTGGGGGTTGTTGCCATTCCCAGGGTTAGGAAGCCGTTCCCAGGATGAGCAGCAGGTTGCTGAGCGCCTGAACTTTGCAGCCGGGCTGTCTGCGTTGGAGTCGCAGCCCGCTCTTTAGTAGTTGGGTGATTTTAAACAGGTTCCTTAACGGCTTTGTGCCTTAGTTTCCTCCTCTGCGAAAGGGGAAAATAATAGTACTCACCTCAGAGGGCGCCTGGGTGGCACAGTCCATTAGGCGTCCGACTCTTGGTTTCCGCTGGGGTCGTGATCTTGGGGTTCAAGATGGAGCCCCGTGTTGGGCTCCACGCTCGGCAGAGTCTGCTTGAGATTCATTCTCCCTCTCTCTCTGCCCCTCCCCCACTTCCCATTCATGCCTTCTCCCTCTCCCTCTCTCAAAAAAAAAAAAAACAAAAACCGTCCTCACCTCAGAATTTACCATATAGACTCAGTGTGTTAGTGTCTGTGAAGCTCCCGGCACATGCCAAAGAGCGCGTGGCGATGAAATACCTAGTCTACACTCTGCTGGCTCTCAGCTCACTCACTGCTCTTGGCCCAGCCGCCCCGAGCTCCAGGTGACATACCTAGCTGCCTCCTGGACAGCAGCTCCCCGACACAAGCGTCTCCCCCTCACGCCCCACATCCTCAGGCACCAGGGGTGGAGCCACTGTGTCTGACTTGAACCTAGCTGCCACGCAGGCCCCCTTCTAGTCTTGCTCTGTCTCCACCTGGACCCCTCTTGCCGTGGCCAGAGTGACTTTCTAAGGTATCGTGGTCACAGATACGACCCTTTGAAGTTCCCAGGCTGCCCGCAAAGAAGCTTTTTGGCATTAAATCCAAAGCCCTCAGGAATGAGCCCACTGACCTCAGCTGCATTTTCATTTCCTTGCTACTCTGAATGTGTTTCGCACATTGATTTTCTCTCTGCCCCAAATGTCCTTCCCTCCCAGCCCCCAATTCAAATTTGTCCTTCGTGATCTTCTCCCTGAGAGCCTTTCCTCACTTACCAGGCTGGCCAGGGGCCTCCTCTCTCCTTGTGTTCCTCTTTGTGTCTCCTTCCCTCCATTTTCAGTCAGGGAGCTCTTGGAAGAGGCCAGGATGGGAATAAAGTAATTCCTGCGATTAGGCCTGGCCCAGAGAGAGCCTCGGGAAATGTCTGTTAAATGGCCGACTCAGCAAGTCTAACAGCTGAACATGCTAGAGGTCCAGAATTTTCCAGCCTGATCCCCGGAGGCCCAGCCCTCTCGTCCTGGCACCCAGTGGCCACCAGGAGTCACCAGCGGCTTAGTGTCTGCTGAGCCATTCTCCAGTCTCCTGGGATTCCCGGCAGGAAAGACCAGTGCTTCCAGTAGCCACCACTACCCAGTGCTTATGTGTCAGACACAGTGCTCTGCACTTTTCTTTCCTTTTTTTTTTAAAAAGATTTTATTTATTTGAGAGAGCACAAGAGGGAAGAGGGTCAGAGGAAGAAGCAGAGTCCCTGCTGAGCAGGGAGCCTGATGCGGGACTGGAGCCCGATGCGGGGCTCGATCCCAGGACCCCAGGATCATGACCTGAGCCAAAGGCAGACGCTTAACCGACTGAGCCACCCAGGCGCCCCTGCTCTGCACTTGCCATGCAGTATTTTATTTGTTCCTCTCAACCTCCGTGTGAGGGAGTTTCTCTCTTTCACAGGTGATAAAATCAGCAGATTAAGTGTTGTGAGATCACAGAACTGGCTTGTGACTGTGGGTTTGTTTTTTTTTTAAACAACAAAATAACATTTTGAGGATCTGGGCTCCCAATTATGCAGGGCTGCAGGGCATCCCCCTGCCCTCTGTCCCCAAGTGGTATGTGCCCTGCCTCCACCATTGCTGGGGGATTCTAGCTTTGTGTCCAACCTAAATCCCTCCCTGCATCCTTTCTTTTATCCATTCTGGGCTCTGGCCGCCGAGGCCTGATTATGGAGGGTCAGTGTCCCTTGAAGTGTGGGACACGCAGGGCCACAGGAATGAGGTGAACTTGAATCCTGGGAGGCTGTTACCGGCTGCCCCACTTGGGGTAGGTACTTCCCAGGACTGCAGCGAAGGCTGCTTAGATAATCTAGAAAAGGCGTTCAGAAATGATAGACTCGACTCCAGGGACAATAACCCCCCTGCTCCCCATAAACCCTCCCTCCTTCGCGGGGCCAATCTGACAGCCCACCCTTGGCGTGCAGCTGCTTCGCCTCAGGGAGCGCATTCGCACCTCAGCTTACTGGGAAGGAACGCTTCCTGGAGGAGCACGGCTGGAAGGGCCAGTGACAGGCCAAGGCATTTGGGGAAGGGGTGGGTGTGGGGGAAGAGGGGCTGGCTGGCAAAGACTCAGCAGGGGAAGAGCTCAGAGGGGAGCCAGCTGGGAAGGCTGCCCCTCCATCTAGTCTTTGAAAAAGTTCCCTGGTGGTAGAGAGGGTGAGGATAGGGCCCCAGGGCTAAAAACCTCTCTAGGCCTTCAGTATCCTCTGCCTTTCAGGTCTGCATACCTTCCAGGTTTTCAGTTCTCAGGTACTCAGACCGTGCCTGAGTTGGGGTCTCTAACGTCAAAACTGGAATGGCCTTTCCCTTGCTATGTACACTGGCTGAGGCCCAGAGAGGGGCCAGGGTCTTGTGCAGGGTCGCAAGGCAGAGCTGGGGTAAGAACCCAGGCCTCCCACTTTTCTGAAAACTGCCCTCAGGTTCTGCAGAGAGGGGCTGGCCTGGTCTGGGACACCCAGTTCTAGGTCCTGCTCCCAGTGGTCTTAGGGGGCGGAGGAGGTTTCCTCACCTCTGAGACTTCCAGGCCCACAGCTCTGGGCCGCACCAAAGGTGACACAGCTCTTCGCTGGGGCTGTTCTGCGGGCACGGGCACGGCCTCCTCTGTGTGCCCTGCCCAGTGAGGCCCTAGTGAGCCTGAGACTTGCCAGGGAGAAATGACAGAAGCCGTTGTTCTGAACTCCTGCTGCCCCCTGGTCATTTCCCTGGAAGACGCACCTTAGCTGGAGCCTGCTGTTCCTGAGTCTCCCCCACCAGGTGTGAGCCCCTTGGTGACAGGGATGAGATCTGAGTCATTTATGTCTCCAGTGCCCAGAATAAGACCTGGGGTAGTTTGAATTCAGTATTCAACAGCAATTGAATAGAGGTGGTCCTGACCACTAGGAAGTCCTCTGGAAGAATCCTGGTGGCACCAGGTGAGGACCCATCTGTGCAGAGTCAGCATACCATGTCCTGGGTACAGGCTGTATTCTTTCTCTGAACATGTATCTACTGGTCAAAAATATTTTCATCCTTCTGCACATTATCTCAGTTGATCCTCTTGGATTTTAGGACGTTTGTATTGCCTTCTCATTCCCACTTCACAGATGAGGAAAGCAAGGCCCAGAAAGGCGAAGGGGTGAGCAGGCCACAGCTCATCAAGGTGGCCAGGGGCGTGAATACAGGGCTTCTGACCAGGCTCCTCCCCTACCCCTCACAGGAGCAAGGGGTGGCGAGAACGAGAAGGCCGCTTAGGCGCTTAGCACACAATGTGGAAGGGGTGTGAACCCTGTTTGTGGGTTCATTTCTGTTGTTTTAGGAGAACATGCCGGGAAAATATTCCCAGACCAGAGCTCTCAGAAACAGGGCAGAAGTACGCCATTTGTTTTTCTGGCCGGTGGGACCAGGGGAAAATGGTCCAGGAACAAGACGCTCTTTGGCATTCACAGAGTTCTTGGCAGATCAACAGTGACAGAACAAACAGTCTAGGAGGAAACATACTGGTTGCGTCGAGTTGTAGGATTTCAGGACAAATTACAGTTCTCTCTTCTAAAATTTCTGTAACTTGGTTGTGTTTTTGTCATGAAAAACCTCTTTGTAATGAACAAAATAAATGCAAAGATTCAGAGCAGCTAGATTTTGTCGTACAGCCACTCAGGCGGTAACTGGCTCCATGACCTAAAGCTGTGGCTGGACTTGGGCAATGAGTGAACAGAACAGCCCGGGATGGGATCACAATCCAGAGGAGGGTTTGCTTTCTCCCGGGGTGGGGGTGGGGGGGTGGCAGAGGCGGGAGTGTCCAATGGCTTCAATTTTCAATTTCTGGCCATCCCGAGAAATCTGTGTGTTAGTCTGTTCTCAAATACTGTGACCTCTCTGTGTGGTGTTTTCACCGTGTCTAGGAACTGAGCTTATCTAGAACATAAGAGTTGGATAAGCCCTTGGAAATCATCTCATCCCACTCCTTTCAAAGCTGGGGATGCAGCAGCCCAGAGGGAAGGGTCGTCCCCATCAAGTGGTGGCAGGGCTAAAGCCAGATGATATCCTCCTACTTGCCTCTCTGTCGGGCTTGAAGGTGGGGGTGGGGGTCAAAGGTCAGAGACAAAAGGGATCCAGGTGATGTGCTGTGAATCTATGGCTTCATTGTTCTACAGTTAGTTCCTTTGAAGAAGGAGGCCAGAATTCAGCTGCGACGCTGCGGCGGGGCAGTTTAACCGTCCGCTGGTCGCAGCCAGCCTGATGCCAACAGCTGATTCAAACATGGTATTCAACGTGCCCCTGCCCGTATTTCTGTGAGGCCCTCCTTCCGCTGACAGCCTTGTGTGACTATGAAGCTGGAAGACAGCAAGGACCCCAGCTGTGAAGGGAGGGTCACAGGCGGTGGGGGAGGCGATGGTGAGGAACGCTGGTGGTGACCACCTGGCGCCCCAGCCTCGCGCATCCTTCTTGGATCCACAGTGGTATCCTGTGGAGGCTCGGTTCCCACGGCTGTCAAGTGGGAGCCGGGATTCAACTCTGACCTTCTGCCTCCAAAGTCCATGCTGTTGCCTCTCATGCTGCTGGTGGGAGTGTCAACAGATACAATCATTTTGGGGGCCAATTTGACAAAATCTAATGAAGCTAAATGCTCATATAGCTTTCTGACTCTCAAATTACACATTCAGGAATTCACCCAATATTTTTACTGGAACAAATTTATAAAGAATAATGTACAAAGATGTTGTTTTCAAATTTCTAACAGCAAATGGATGGAGACAACCTAAACATCCATCACTACAGCAGGCTTAAATTATGATATATCCAAACCATGGAATGTAAGACAGCCTTCAAAAAGAATGAGGGAAACCTAAATATATAATCCCATGTATATAAAAAGACAATGTGTCTGTGTGTAAGTTTTATGCACAGAAAATGTCTGGAAGAATACATATTGCACGTCCCAGCTCTGGGAAGGAGAGAGCCGTGGGGCCCCTCCCCAAACAGACTGAGCCCTGGTCCTCAATGTGGCTGGCTGGTAGCCAGAAGGAATCAGCCTTTAACTGGGACTTTATTTACCCCCTCTCTGTATCTGTTTTATGGTTTAAAAAAGGAAGGCTTAGGAATGTCTTTATAAAAAGCATTGTCTATTTGGAAAGGTCTATTTACCCAAATCTTTTTATATGGAAACTTAGAAAACTTAATTCCATTTTTTTTTATTATTCAACATTTTATACATAATAAATACAAACTTTTTACAGCCACTGTAAAGAAAGCACATCTGCACAGAGGCACTCCCTCCGAGCCTGGCCCTGTGCACTGTGATGCTGGATTACATGTCCTGGAGGGAGGGGTTCTTTTTAAAAAGGAGGCATATTTTTACAACTTTTGTTTTTTTTTTAAAATAAAATTAGCAGCTCTTCCAAAAAATATTTTAAAATATAACAAAAGATTTCAAATAACCTCTGAGAATGTGGAAAATCCAGATTCAAGGACAATTTGGCTAGCTAAAGAGAGAAGACAAGACTGGGTAGCGAGAACGGCCTGATTCAAGCACTTGGAAGATTGTTTAAAGTGCTTTGAAGATTTTTAAATTGTCAGAGAACTTTAAATTCTTAAAAAAGCCACCCTTTTAATTTTTTTTAAACTTAAGAATAAGTTTGATAAACACAAAAAGACCTCAAATAGATCAACAGGTTAAGAAATGCAAAAAAACAAAACAAAAACCCCAAATCACAGAGAAGACTTGTCACTGGGTACTGTCACTGAAGTGATCAAACGACTAACTGAAGATTTCTTCAGTTGTAACCTGACATTTGGTCAAAAATCCCATGGGGACATTTGGCGAGCATTTCAAGTTTTTAAAGATTCTTAGGAGGGATGGAGTTTTCAAAGCATAATACAACTTTTAGATTGAATTCTGCAAATCTGATTTCTAAAAAAAAAACCCGCAACTGGCAAAAAAAAAAAAAAAAAAAAAGCCCTTGTCCCTGGGTTCGGCACTCCCGTTCTTCCACAGGAGGTGGCCCGCCAACAGAGACCTACTCTGGGCCACCTGCCACCGTGAGCTCGCTAGCCTGTGGAGAACACTACTCTTGGCTCTCCTTGTGACATGGAGAACTTGTTTTTTCCTTGTCCGTTTGCACTTGTGCACGGTGTGCAGTCCTTTAGTCCTTTTTCACAGGAAGCTGGTTTCCTCCATGAGCCACAGGTTCTTCCTCCCAAGGCAATGTCAGGCCAGGGGGACCCTGTGGGGGGTGGCCACCCGTCTCGGGCAGCCACAGGCTGGCTGACTGGGCTCGTGCACCGGCTTGGGAATAAAACAACATGAGGGGCCTCCCCAGGAGAGAAGCTCAACAAGGCAAGTGTGTGTCCCCAATTTATCTAGACATTCAGATTCTAAAGATGTTGGTCAGAAGAATATATGCTGCAAAAATTAAGATGAAAAATACCCAAATACAAAAAGAACATTAAATTGGCTCATTTCAGATCTGGAAGCTCCATTTCTGCTTCAGCCTCAGCCTCCTTTCTATTAGTCTACGTGATGGACAAGATTTGGCTATCGGTTCAGCCCCTCCATATTAGCTCCACTAACACTAAATGAATGGCGTAAATATTAATACAAAGGACACTGTTACTGTTTTCAATCTGTTAGCTGTGGAAGAGATGTGCATTAAAGCAACTGGCATAAACTCAGGGCGGTCCACTTCTTCCCAGTAAGGTTTCACTTTCTCAGTCTGGGGACTAACTGTGGGGAGGAGCCAGCCCCTCCTGAAATCCCTCCTTCTAGTTCCTTATGCAGCCGACATGATCTGATTAAACTCAATCAGACGAGCAAAAGCCACTTGAAGAAAGATGAGGATCTTTGCCACATCCTTGTGGCCACAGTAATATACTGTACGAGTGCACATGATCAGTTTCTCTGTGACTGTGCCCTGAATGAGGCCTGGTCTTGAGTCTCATATAAAAATGGGCCACTGACAGGCATGAGGGCTGTCCCCCTCTGTTTCTAGGGCCCACTAGGATTTGTGCTATGGTAGGAGAGATGACCTAGAAAATGACAACAAAAAAAGGCACAAAATATTCAAAACGTGGGAGGAGTCCACCAGGCCACCCAGTCACATAATCCTCCTTGTTTTCACTCTGTTCAAGAGTCATCATCATGCAAAGGTGCCTAAAGAACAAGAATGGCCAAACGCCAAGCCTGGCCTTGATTGTAGCAGTAATGGATGGGTAAACCCATCATCACACCAGTGTGATTTCTACATCCTCAATCTTCTCTGCTGGCCTTCGGTGGTTCTGTGTAGGTGGAGGGGGAGCTGCCCGGACCTGAGCAGGAAACAAATACATGGACTGTCAGTCGGCTTCCTGATTCAGTGCTTCCTGAAGCCTCCAAAGCCCAACAGGTCATTTACCCACAGTCACAGGCACCCCAGGGGTCTCAAATGCTCTGAACATGAAAGTACGTGCTTCCAAAGTAATTTTCACTATTTCCCACACCAGGGAGTTACTGTTCTGATGAAATGTGGACCCTACAAATCAGGTTCTTTCCTCAGCTGAAAGCTCGGCTGTAGCCCTAAAAGCCTCGTCCAAAGGAAAGGCCTGGAGGTGGAAGCCAGAGAGAGCAGTGCTTGCAAACTGAAAACCTTTCAGCCTGTCCTGGAAGGAGAGCTGCGAGAGAGAAGACTAGAGAGGTGGCCTGGGGTGAAGTCATGAAGGGCCTCATAAAGCCATGTTAAGAAATCTGAGCCTTACTCTGTGGGCAAAGAGGAGTCTTTGGTGGATTTTTTTTTTTTTTTTAAGATTTTATTTATTTATTTGACAGAGAAAGACACAGCGAGAGAGGGAGCACAAGCAGGGGGAGTGGGAGAGGGAGAAGCAGACTCCCTGCCGAGCAGGGAGCCCGATGCGGGACTCGATCCAGGGACTCCAGGATCATGACCTGAGCCGAAGGCAGTCGCTTAACCAACTGAGCCACCCAGGCGCCCCTCTTTGGTGGATTTTAAATAGCGGTAGCAAAGGTGTGAAAGGATGAGTCGGATAATAGTTTGGAAAAAGAGCGGGGGCGGGCTAGAGTACAAGTAAGACGACAATTTAGGAAGCTTTTGTGGTCAAGTGAGAGTTGTTAGCCTGACCTAGGCACAGGTGGGGGGTGGGTAGAGGAAAAGAGAGATTTGACAGCTGTCTCCAAGGTAAATGTGGCAGGATTTGGTGATGACTGTCTGTGGGAGGCAGGGCCAGGGAGCTACCAAGAGTGATGCCAGAGCAGTGGTAGAATGGAGGTTCCACTCACCAAGGCGGGCAGTACGGGAGAAGGAGCATGTCAGGCAGGGAGGATAATTAACTCACTGTTGCTGAGTTTGGGGCTCTGGTTTGTGTACACTGAGATGTCCACAAGGCTGAAGCTCAGGGAAGAGACTGGGTTGGCAGAAGTCTGGAAGTTGTCAGTAAATAAATGGTTATCAAAGCTGTGGGAGGAGATAAGGTTGCACAGGGAGAGTGAGTTTAATGACTTCAGGAGAAGCAGCCCATGGACAGAACCCTGAGAAGCATCAGCAGAGATGGGCTGAAGCAGAGAAGCCCGTACAGGTCAATGAAAAAGAAAGGGCCAGAGTAGAAAGCAAACCAGGAAAGGGTTTTGGAACAAACTGGCCCACTTCTCCCCATTCCCACTCACACCCAGCAGTCTATGCTGCCGTCCCCTCTTGCTTGGACCACTGCTCCAGCCTCCAGATGGCTCCCCATGTCCATTCTGCCACCTTCCATTCACTGTCACTTAGCTGCCATTGCAATGTTTCAAAAATGCAAAACCAGTCACATCACTGTCCTGCTTACAACTTTGCAATGGCTTCCTATTACACTTAGGATAAAGAACCAAAGTCTTTAACAACGCACTCAATCCATGTCTGAATGAACGAAGCCAAAGGAAGTGAGTGGTTCAAGGACTGGTGTCAAATGCTGATAAGCAGTTCAAGGAAAATAAATGCACTGGATGAGTGTGGGAAAGTTATGACCCTGGAGCTGTTTCACAGTGAGGTGGGGGGAAGGAGTTGAAGGCATGGAGTGAGGGGTGAGTAGAGGTGATTATTTCTAACAGTAGATTCTCCTTGAGAATAGAAGCTCTTAAACCTCAAAGAGGCATGAAGTAGATCTCATTTCATCTCTGTTCCTCAAAAGAGGCCAAATATAAGCCCGGAAAATAGGTTCTCAATAAATGTTCGCTGGAAAAAAAAGTGCTTCTGTTTCACAATTAGACCACGTGAATGCTCACAGAGCTTGCTATAATTTAAATACACTTTCACAGCTATCTCACCATGGCTCGGTGAGAAAACTGCCCGTGTAGACCAGACCTTCCAAGATGTGTTGCTTTTTATAGCCTTCATTTTTTTAAAAAGATTTGACAGAGAGAGAGAGAGAGAGAGAGAACACATGCATGCACAAGTGCGGGGAGGGGCAGAGAGAGAATTCTCAAGCCGACTGACTCCCCACTGAGCGGCAAGTCCAAGGACACGGGGCTCAATCCCACGACCCAGGAGATCATGACCTGAGCTGACATGAAGAGTTGGAAGCTTAACCGACTGAGCCACCCAGGCGCCCCTATAGCCTTCATTTTTAAGAGCTCTTTTTATGGTCCCCAACCCACCTGACCCTTGCATGGGGGAATCAGCGTAACATAGGGGCCATGGGGAGACATTAATTTTTAACTTTCATTTTGGAAGAACCGTGCATTCTGTAACCCTGCCAGATAAGAGACTTACGGGTCGCAGTTTGCCATATGAGGTCTCAGGAGTATGCCGTGGTGCCCGTGAGAATCCCGGTGACTCGGCAAGGAAGCTGTTTTCTAGGGGAGGGAACCAAGCAGCTCATTTTATTTGTGTTGTTGAGCAATAACAATGCTAATGCAGATCCGTGTGCTCTTCAGGTGAACATGTGGATTTCTGAACGAAAATGAAGTTAGCTCCATGCCAGGAGAACGCTTACCATTTGCTGAAGGAGAGCGTGGGAAGTACTGGGAGCTCCTCTTCTCTGGGCTGGGGTAAGGGCTGCTGGGAGGCTGGTCATACAACGGCAGTGGAGGCAGGGAGCCCGGTGGCTTGGGAGAAGGAGGGATCTGCCACAAAGGAAAGAGAGGCTACAAAGTGCTCACCGCAGGAAGGAGAGGCGATCTGGCTTCGCTAATTCAGACATATTACTTTTCTCTGCAGCTCAGATAGGACTATTTACAATTTTTGTCAGCCTCATTAGAAGCACATGAGCTTAGAATAACAATCCCAAACCCTATTTTGTGATGCATTTAACTTTTTCCTCTCAGAGATCTCATTACACTACTGATTATAGTTTATCATAAACAGTCATCAAGTCAAACCATTCTCTAGAATTCTACTGAAAACGTACCAGATCGGTCAATTCAATAAATCTGGTGAAGAACAAAAAAAACCAGGACAAGTTCTGTTCTATTTTTTTGTTAAGATAAAATAATTGGCTGTTTCTGACTTCCCCAGGTTTTGTAAATGTCAGACTAGGTGGTCACAATGTCACACAAACAAGGTGGGGAGACATGTTCCTTCTGGTGCTGGATCTGCCAGGCCTGCTGTGGCAGACCTGATTTAGGGGTTTCCTGTAAAGCCAAGTTTTGCTAGGATGAGCTGAGCCTAGAGACACATCAGTAAATTGGGGCTCTGGTAGGCTCATTAGTTCTCTGAAAAGGACTGGCAGGCAGGCTCTGCCCGTGATGGAGAGAAAGAGCAGTATTTTCACTACCTAAACTAAGCACGGAGACAATACATTCCCCCTCTGGTTTCTTTCTTTCTCCCTACCAAACCATTCTTTTGTAGGTCATATACAATTTATCCTTTCGGTTAACTGATTCAGAGCACAAAAAGCAGGCAAATGGAGGTGTAATACAGCCATTACCCAGGAGCCGGGTTGGTGAGTCTCTGCTTTTCCAAACTCAGTTTTGCAGAAACCTGGCAACAGAGGACTGGAGTGGGAAGGCGGGGCTGAGACTGTAGCCCACGTTTGCATGGGTCAACCACCCCTCGGGGGTTATTTTCTTTAAACACCTTTAAACACCTTTTAATTCAGCTCTCTCCCCTCTCACGTACCTGAATCTCTCTCACCCGCGGAGTATCACCGTTCTCTGAGGCTGAAAGTTCTTCCACTAGCACCGATGGGAAAACTCCAATCCGCCCACTGAATTCCCCTTCCCAGAAGCCATCGTCATCCTGGTTTTCTTTGTTCAAGATTCGGATGATTGCTCCCTCAGGAAAGGATAATTCATCATCTGTCTGGCCCTCATAGTCATAAAGTGCTTTCACGAAACAGACTAGGTAGCAAAAGGGAGAAAAATGCATAAGGACATGGACAGCCAGGTTACTTTCGCAACCACCCCTACGCTCATGTGACAACTAAAAGACCATCATACAGGGTAAGAGTACAGCTGTAATTTTTTTACTTACTGAAGATCTACTTCAGGGTTCTATTGTACAGGATAAATGTGACCAAATAACAGAAAACATATAACAGGAATAAAGTTTTGCTTTTTAACCCACTGAAGGCTGACTCCAGGGCAATACTGCTTAGGCCAAATGTGACCAAATAAAGAGTGCCTTGTTTCAGTCTTTACCACTGGCATCTCCGTTGAGGCTGCCTGAAACGAGCTCGGCCTCCGTGGAATTGCTGGATGTGTGGGACCGACTGTCCAAAGCAGCCAAGGACTGCAGCATGCTCAGTAGACTGTTCGAGGTGGGAAACTGTAGGTACTTTTCTGGCACATAACCCACTTGGCCAACTTTATTTCGAGCCTGAGTAAAAGACATGTGACAAAATAGGTTTGCACACACCATCTGGACAGGGCAAAACCAAAACCAAAACCAACTCCTAAAAATGTCACAAGAAGGGGCGATATGAGCAAAGGAATATACCTTTACCCAGTCTTCCATATCTCCATCTTCAATCACTTCTAACACCTCATGTTCCTCAATGGTCAACTCATCTGGTTGAGAAGCCTGCAATGTAGGATGGTCATGGACAAAATTAAAAAGGTTAGATAAAGAGCAGATGTATGCTGATCATAACGAAAACTGGGGATCAAAATATTGAAATGATTTTGAAGAACATACTGAACATAAAAATTTAAGGGTTGTAAAACTATCGTAATGAGGTGGAGTTTTGCTTTAAAAAACTAAACAAAATAAAGCTGCAACAAAAACTGGAGAAACGGAATCCTCAGGAGGCCATCAGGTGCAGTGAACTGTACAGCACTCTGCTGGAAGCAGGGGCCTGGGCTCCAGCTCCAGCTTATGGATCTATTGGTTAGGTTACTCAACTTCTTGATGCCTCCATTTCTTCAAAATGACACTCCTGCCATTTTGGGGAGGATGGGGGCGTCAGTGGGGGATGAGCAAGCCGAGAACCATGGTGATTTGGGAAGCACAGGCAGAGCAAGCACTGAACTGGAATTGCGCAGAGGGCAAATGGAGGTGCGCACCGTGAGAATGCAAACAGCTATGTGCATGGACTGGATGACAGCGTGAGCGGTGCCTGGAACTGATCTGGAGTCACTGTATGAAAAACAATGGCCAGAAGAAAGCTGGGAAGGAAATGACTGAGATGGGTCGCAATTTGGATTTATTACGCTCTAACTTAACTGTGAAGACTGGGCTGATCTGCCTAGGTGCTATTGTGCAAGCTGCTGTGATGCTTTTATTATCTCTGACAGCAGGAATCCACCAGCACCGGCCACCAGATACTGCTCCTGAGACTGCAGAATCTGAGCAAACTCTTGGGGGGAGAAACTGTGTGGCTGTGTTTCCTAAAGAGACTTGCTGTCACATGTAGCAGGGAGAGGCCTGCTGGCATCTTCTGGCTCTCTGGTGAACAGTCTTAAGAGCGTTCCCCAAGTCCCAAGATTAGTCCCAACTATGTAACTATAAGACCATATAGTTTTTCAAATCTCACAATCTCAAAGTGTAAAATATCTCCAAGTTACACAAGCAAAAATAAGGCAAGAAAATGGGTCACTTTATTAAGACTCACTTCCCATTTCACATGCATTGTAATATTTCATCAAACCCAGATTCTGGATGTTGCCACAACTGCTTGAGATGTTCAAATAGTACTGAGAATGGCTGACCAGTTACAGAAATACTCCAGGACCAGAATTTTAAGTAAACTACCTGATTTCAAAATTGAGGGGAAAAACGTCATTTATTCATGAGAGCTTTTCCAGTGAAATTTCTTGGCTAATCTGAAACCTCTCTATGCTTTGACTATACCAGCAAAAGGCAACACTATAACAAAGACATTTTCCCTAATTCCATGGGAAGACTTAAAAAGTATCAACACAATGGACTTCAATGTGTGAGAACAAAGCAGGAAGGATAAGAACACCTTTAAATATACTGTTGCCCTTGTAAAAAAGTCATAGAGGTCCATGCAAGTTGTTCAGTGCTACTATGTAGTATCAGCAGATACTGGGTTGATCATACCATCCCCAAACAGTGACCAATTCTTCCACTTGACAAGGTCAAGTCCTCTGCATGGATCTCAAGACTCTACAGAGTTTGGTTACTGTGGTCTCTCAATGCTTTGGCCCCACACACTATTCCCTAGTCTCTGGAACACACCATGTTATTCCTTGCCTCTATGCTTTTACCAGGCTGTTCCTTCTTTCCAGCAGGCCCTGCTCCCTCTTTCCCATCTGATGAATAGACTTAGATGACTGGGTTCAAGTCCAGCTTCAGTCTGTTTCTAAGGGCAAGTGACCGTAAGTCCTCTCTGAGCCTCAGTTTTCTTTTTTATTCCTATTAGAATGTAAGCTCCATGAAGGCAGAGATTTTTGTCTGTATTCATCAATGCCATATTCCAAAGCCTAGAAAAGAGCACAGGATGTTACACAGGAGGTGCTCAATTAATATTTGTTGAATTAATGGGTTGGTTGATAATATCTCCCATATTGGGTTATTGAAGAGATTAGAATAACATAAATATGGTGCCAGGCACATAATACTTCACATATGTAGCTATTACTATTACTCATGATTTGAGACCCAGCTATTATGTTTTTCCAGACCACCCACCATGAGCTGGTGGCTTCTTCCTCCTTTTGTTGTAAGGCTTGTGCATCTCTCTAACTACCACGAAATACCATGGCACTCTGCTTAGTTGTTTGCCCTTGTAGGGTTCCCAGCAGAATGACTTACTTACTGCAGGGAATGTAATTCTTCTCATGTATCCCAACTAAAGAGAGAAAGTGGTTAGGAAGGGCTTACTAAATAAACACATGCTCTTACACTGCCCCCTGAAGTCCTAACTCCCAGGGACAATCAAACCCTAGAAGCAGCCAAGTGGTGCATCCCCACCACTCTCTCTCTCTATTTCCCATTTCCTTTGAAAACAATGTGCTTTTTTCCTGATTAAAATAATACATGTTCACTGTAGAAAAGCTGGAAATATGTATAATCGAAATCTTTTTTTTTTTTTTTAAAGATTTTTATTTATTTATTCATGAGAGACAGAGAGAGAGAGAGGCAGAGGGAGATGCAGGCTCCCAAGGAGCAGAGAACCCGATGCGGGACTCGATCCCAGGACCCTGGGATCATGACCTGAGCCGAAAGCAAATGCTTAACCATCTGAGCCACCCAGGCGCCCTAATCGAAATCTTAAGGTACATGTAATTTGGCATCTTACTCTTCTGACCTATCATTGCTTCTTACATAAAAAGACTCATTAACGTAATTTTCAATTATCTTGATAATATTTTATATACATTATTATATGAATGGTTAATTTATTTAGCTATTCTCTTATCGGATAGCCAACTTCAAGCTATCATAAAATAGCACTATGATGAAAGAACATTTTGTATCAAAACCTTTTTCTAAGTTGTGGATCATTTCCTTAAGATATATGCTAGTAGGGACAAAGGTTATGAGCATTTTTAAGGCTTTTGAATCTAATCCTTAAATATAACTTTTCTTTGTTCTCACCAGATTAATCCAGGCCTCCTTTCCAGGTCTGGACTATAGGCTTATAGTCCATTTCTCTTTAATCTAACCTGTACGGTGTCTATACCATGACCGGGGTTGTTTCCTTCTTAAAAACCCCATCTGATTTTAGGACATCCAAAGGTTCTCACCAGCCAGGATACAAACCATACTTCAGTCTGGTTTCCAAGGCCCTTTACTAACAGTAAACATCTTTATTTCCAGCAGCTCTAATCCCTACACCTGATGCTCACCCCCTACTGAATGTAACATTTCCCGAACACCCCATACTCTCATCCACCTCTGTCTCTGTATCTACTGTTCTTTTTGCCTAGAAGGCTCTTTCCCTTCTCACTGTATTTAGTAAGATCTTACTCATGACCTAATTTAAGTGCCCCCTCATCTATGAAATTTCTCCCATCACAGGAAAAAATTAGTGGTTTTAACCTCTACTATAAATGTTTTATACATATTCTATTTTTCAGTTTAATATTTACTTCCCCCAGACTATCCATTCGGGGGGGGCAGGAATTGTGTCACATTAATTCTTGCATCCCTGAAACTTATCAGGCACTAAATAAATGTTCAGTGACAAACTAGTTAAATAGATTTTTATAGTCTGCTTTATCATAGGGACATGCCTGGCATATGCCAATAGAGGGAATGCTGGAGGGATGTGAGCTATTTATAATCACTCAGACTCTTGGGATCCTCTCCATTTAAGGACCTTAAATTTTAAATTCTGGAACTTCAAAGTAAATATAATATTGAGAGGTGAGATGAGAAAACATTCCCAACCCTAGTTTTATAATACTCTGTAATACCTTTCCAACTATCTCAGAAGATGCTTTGAAATTTTCAAAACATTATCAAAAGAGTTTACTTCCTCTTTTAGAAAAGAGGAAGTATTCATAATTTAAGTATATAATGAAAGAATGTTAAACTAAAAAGTCTGGGAATCACTGATGTTGAAGAGTATATACTGCCAAGCTGTGGCCATCCAGGGACAGTGGGAGTGCGACTGTCCCCCATGTATGGCTGTTGAAGATTCTTTCCAGACACTTCTTCTGTTGTTGTCCCTTAAGCATTGGGTGTCCATCAGCATGGAAGCCAGAGGAGGATTCATTTGTTTATGCCTTCCTTATATCATTCATGTATTTATCCCACAATTATTTACTGAGGACCTGCCGTGTGCCAGGTACCGGCCTGCATGCTGGAGACACACAGACAAGGTACACGGATACAGATCGGGTTTCTGCTTTTATGGACCTTTAGTGCAGAATCAAGACAAAGAAATATAAAAACAAATAAGATTAAGTTTGGTTGGTGGTAAGTGCTATATAGTATATAAAAGAGGGAAAAGGGGAATGGGAAGAGAGTAGTGAATGAGCATTTGGCTTTTATTAGGTTGTCAGGGGAGACCTGAGGAGGCACTATTTGAGCTAAGCCTCAATGAAGAGCAGTATGCAGCCAACCAAAATCTGGGGAAAGATGGTTCTAGGTAGAGGGAACAGCAAGTGCAAAGTTGTCAAGTTAGGAAGGAGCATGGTGCCACAGTGGCTAATGGGTGGTGAGTGGGTTGGTTAGGAGAATGGTCTGACACGAAGCTAGGGAGACTGTAAGGGGCCAGATCAATCTGAACATTATAAACTCTAGGGAAGAGTTTGTTTTCCTATGTGTGATGGAAAGCTTATAAAAGGTTTTTAGGCAAGGGAATAAAATAATCTCCTTTATTTGTTAAAGATAATTTTGGCTGCAAAGTGAACAATGGACTGTTGGGAGGGAGGTAAGTATGTAGAAGGGATACCAATTATGGGTTTTTGTTGTTGTTTTTTTTTTTCTTTTACAGTAATTGAAACAATGGCCTACCTAGACCAAGATGGTGAAAAGTGAATGGATTCAGGATATGTTTTGGAGGTAGAGCCAACAGGGCTGGTTGATGGACTAGATGAGCGGAGGGAAATTCAATGTACTTTGTATGAGTAAAAAATTTATGTGTAAGTAGAGCAGGGGTGAGGGAGATGAAAAACTATTACACCAAATCAGGATTTGAAATTCTGGCATCTATTTATCTAGGTCCCTGCTTACCATGGAAACAAGGGGTGGTTATGTTAAGATTAGGAAAGGTAAAGTTTAACAAAACTTTTGTAAAACAATTTTCTTTTAGTATCAGTTTGGAGGGTCATCCTCCTAATGGAGGGTCTTGTGCCAAAGCATCCAACTGATAATAAGGGTAAGATTTCAATTTACTAAAAATTTACTAGATGCCAGGCACTGTACTAAGTGCTTTGCTATAAAAGTGTTATCTCACTTAATCTTTAAACTATCCCTCTGATATTATCCCCATAATATAGATAAGAAAACTGAGGCTCACAGAGACCAAGGGGCTAGTGTGGTCAGAGAGCTTGTAAATGGCAGAGACAGGATTTCAATCCAGGCAGTCTGATGTCAGAGCCTAGACTGTTCACTATTATGTTATATTGTCTCTAACGTTAACTGAACACCAATTTTATAGTAAGCACACTATGTGAGGCTGGGTAGACATAGTCACGTGTGTCTTCAGGGTTGCCACAATTTAATATGAGCAATAGGTTAGAGAAATACACACCTTGTAGGAATAAACAACTTTGCAGGTAAGTGGATAATTTCTTAAGGTGCCAGATGGGCTGGAACTGCTGTCATCAAAAACATCCATGTTGTCTTCAAACTCTTCTTCTTCTCTTTCAGGATCTGCATTAAGCTAGGGAAAATTAGAAGCCATTGGCTAGCTTGCTTACTTCAAGAAAATGGTTGAAAGCAGGAAGAAACACTTAAAACCTGATTGTTTCAAAATATAATTTACTTACTCAACTGCACATAGAAAAAAAAGTATCTATTCTCACTTGTATTTTTCCTGTTATGAAAAGACCAGTTTTTTTTTTTTTAAGATTTTATTTTTATTATTTTTGAGAGAGTGAGTGAGAGCACGCCTGCATGCACATGTGAGAGCGGGGCGGGGGGCAGAGGGAGAGAGAGAGTCTTAAGCAGTCTCCATGCCCAGCATGGAGCCCGACATGGGGCTCAATCTCACGACCCTGAGATCATGATGTTAGCCAAAACCAAGAGCTGGTGCTTAACCAGCTGTGCCCCTAAGATTTTATTTCTTTCTCCACTGAGGCATTTTATTTGCATGAATGTATCCCCAGAAAAAAAATCCCAGGATTTTCCCTCCTGTGTTTTTGTCTTGCTTCTTCATGGTCCATGATGCCAGCTGAGGTTGTCAGGACAATGAAACCAAACTGGCGGGATGGGAGCAGGTTATTCTGCCATTTTTCTAGATCTTTCAGTTGTACATCAAAATCTGGGGCTGATCACTCCACACTTGTTTAACCTGCCCATGAGGTTCACAACAATTTTCCCAGCTCTGTGATCATCAGTGATTTCAAATTCACCAATGTAACCATGCTTCATCATCACCGTGAGGAACCAGAGGATGACTTTGGAGCATGGTCTAATAAGAACCTGGCGTTTGTCTCTCTTTTCAGCATTGTTAATGCTCTTGAGGGCATCTGCCAGGACATTCATGTGCATCATTATGGCGACACAGAGAGATGGTGGAAAGCAGATTTTATTTCTAAGTAATCTCTATATGCAATGTGGGACTCAAGCTCACAGCCCCAAGATCGAGAGTCGCATGCTCCACTGACTGAGCCAGCCAGGGACCCTGAAAGGACCAGGTTTTTAAAAAAACAAAAAACACAAAAACAAAAAAAACAAAAACAAGAGTAAAATGTCTTTCAAATATATAAGAAATGTTTATCAGTGTCCTTTCTCTTTTCACTGTTAAATACTAGTAAAGGCCT